>NC_138207.1:19164441-19569441 GCF_964194415.1 Vipera berus | reverse complement strand
TTGTGAGCAAGTGAATAATGTTAGCCATTAAAAAAAAAGTTTTGTCCATTTGTACTATTCATCAGCCATTCTGTTATTTTCCCCTCTGTTTCCCACTCGCTTTCTGAAGATTTAAAATAGGGAGGGAGGAAGAAAATTTCCTGCATCTTGATTTAGTAAAGCAATGTGTAATATAATGAAGATGATAGCTGGTTTACCAGACAAACAAAAGTGCTTTAATCAAGCATGAGAAGACAAAGAATCTACACTGCACAGATGGGCAGTTAATTTATTTTCCATTGCATTTGCAATGTTCTTTGTGATATTGTAGCAGCTGTGATGAGAATGGTGGCTATCCCCAATCTATGCTCCATTTAACTCCTGAAATTCTAAAAGCCTCACATTGTGTACAAAATGAAAGTGTCATTTTAACAATGGAAATGTGGTATCCCAAAGCAATGTTACACGTTTTTTAATAATTTTTGGATTTATGGTTGTTGTTTTTTGAAATACTCAATAGTCATTCATGTTGCTCTAATCCTAATTCAGAGCCCATCGATTTCCAGCATCCGCTTCCAAATGCTTTGTCTTCTCACATAAATAAGTGTAAATATTTTTTTTTCTTTCAAGGAACAAAATAACTTGCAAGTCTTACTTCAAAAAAAAAAAACCCTTTGAAGATAGACTATGTTGGGACATTTCCAACATTATATTGAAGTAAATTACTTAAAGAGTAAATGAAGCTGAAACTTAATGCATTATTTAGAATATATTTAGATCCCCTTTTAACTTCCAGGGTAGTAAAAATAAGGACTTAATCAAAACCTAATAAAAGAAAACCACAAGCATCTATAATAATTCACAAAGAAGAAGAAGGAGAACAACAAAAATAAGCAGCAATTTTATTCTACAATCAGAAAAAAGCCATTTATAAAAGCAACAACAGACATTATTCCCACTTTTAAAAAAATCCTGAATTATAACTTTAACAATACATTCATGTTTATAGTAATACCTCCCCCCTGAGAATTTGGGTATTGTAGTTTGGTGATACTGTTGAAAATTTTCTGATAGGATAGAAGTATTATTTTCCCTCTTCAAGGAACTATAACACCCAGTGATATTTAATATTAGCAGTTTTTTTTTGTAAAAGAAAAAGGTGCCGGAACTCACACATATCATACAACCCACCTTGCCTACCCTACAAAGTTCCATTCAAAAAAAGGTGCCGGAACTCCGTTCTGAGCGTTCTATGAGAAAAAAAGCCCTGAATATTAGTAAAATAAATTCAAGACTACAGCTTACTAAGGCTTTGTGTGTGTGTGCTTGTTGTCTGTGTGTGTTTCTGTGTGCATGTGCACGCCCCTTTGAGTCAGTGTTGATGTTCAGTGTTCAGAAGTAGTTTGCCATTCACTCCTTCCTAGGGAGTCAGAGAAAATAACCAGACCAAGGTCACTCAACTGGCTTTGGGCAAAAGGCGGGCTGGACCTCAAAAGGCTCAGTCTCCTGATTCCTAGTCTGATGTTTTAACAACTGAACTTAACTGGATTTCAAAATAAAAATAGTGGACTTCAATAATATTCTTTTTTGAATGGTCTCATGAATATGCTGTTTTGTACTTTCCACATGCAGGGCTTTTTAATCCTAACAATGTTCATTTTATGTTTGTTACTTTGGCAGAAAGTGATACCAGCAGAAACCAGCTTATTATTTGCAAAACATTCATTCTTTCTTTCTTTCTCTTTCTTTCTCTTTCTTTCTTTCTTTCTTTCTTTCTTTCTTTCTTTCTTTCTTTCTTTCTTTCTTTCTTTCTTTCTTTCTTTCTTCCTTCCTTCCTTCCTTCCTTCCTTCCTTCCTTCCTTCCTTCCTTCCTTCCTTCCTTTCTTTCTTTCTTTCTTTCTTTCTTTCTTTCTTTCTTTCTTTCTCTCAGTGTAAGTGGTGTCTAGCATAAAAAATTGGTTGGAAAAAAAAGAAGTCCACCAGAATGGCCTTCTCCCCTCCCTCAAAGATATTACAGAAGGGGGAAAAAATCTCAGAAGAGTTTATTTGACAATAAATAAATTAATTGCTACAGATAGAGAGATACAACCAAAACTGTTTCATCATCAATGGGTTTCATATACAGTAATCAGAATCAGAAATGAACATTATAAATTTGAAAATATATTAAATGCATCATAAAAGGCAATAATGCATAGAATTAATGCCAGCATCCCATACTTAATTTTACTTAGTTATTTAATGGCAGCTTTAGGCTGCTCCACTCCCAACAGACTCTGGGAAGTAAGCAATCAATAAAATTAAAACAAACCACTAATTCAGGGAAATAGGCCCTGGATACATTGAAAATCACTTTTGGTCAACAGCTTCTACCCACAGCACTTAAACTATGAGGGCAAACTTGATAAAAGTCTCCACAAACCAATAGATAATGAAAAAAAGAACTTTGTTTTCTGCTACCATTGGGCAGTAATATATTATGAATGTGAAATAATGTCTGTCAAAACCAGAAAGACTTACGTGCATAAGTATTTCATCAAATAAATAAACTTCCAGATTTCACAGTTAAAGTTAAAAACTTTCACAAAATAGGAAATAACAATCACAGCACTTCATATCCATCCACCCAAAACTCTGTAATTGGAGAGTCCTCTAAAATTATAATTCACTGTGAACAGAAAGTAGAGCTGTCAGTCATATCACTATCTCTTTTTGTTTCTGCTGTTTTCCTAACACAGAGAAATTTATAAGAAATGTGTCACTTTCTAAAGATTCATGCTTTGTGTTTGTGTGTCACTACAAATCTCCAAAATTCTAATTAAGGGCTCAAAGTCAGTTTTGATCCACATCAGAGGAAACCAATTATCATTTAGGCATTTGCTAAGCATGTATATGCATCAGCCACTTTCTGTTGGAGATTCATGCAAAATAGAAGCAGATCATTTATCGAAAGTGTGATGCAGGTTTCCCATGTGCTTTGCAGTGCTTTCCCTTAAAAGGCATAGGCACTAATGGGTATCTCTTCTCCTGTGATTCAGAAATGATAATATAGAGCTCTGGTGGTGCTGTGGTTAGAATGTAATATTGCAGGCTAACTCTGTCCACAGCCAGGAGTTTGATCTTGACCGGTTCAAGATTCACTCAGCCTTCCATCCTTCCGAGGTCAGTAAAATGAGGACCCAGATTGTCTAACTCTGTAAATCAGTCAGTCTAACTCTGTAAATAGTCTAACTCTGTAAATCACTCAGAGAGTGCTGTAAAGCACTATGGAGCAGAATATAAGTTTAAAGTGCTATTGATATACACAGCGCTTCCTGTTTCTCATAAGAAAGCAAAAAATCCAATATCCAGGTATCTACCTCTTTTTCTCTGTTAAGGAATGTGATAAGAAATGATTGGTTAGTGAATTTCGGAATTACAATTCCTTGGCCCTTATATTTGTGTGCAGATCTGAAATTTAACAATTTTTGTAAGTTTTATCCATAGAGGTTTAGTTATGTCATATACGCTAACCTGAAGAATCAAATTACAAGCATGCAGATGCAAAGGTACTAATAACTGTTGCTTAAACAACTCACTCACACCAGGAGCCTTTCAAATAAGCATCTGAAGGCAGGACAGATTCTTTTCTGAATTAATTAAATTTATTCTAAAGCTTTAAGGCTTTAAGATTTGTTCCCAGAGTAGATATTCGCCATTTTTTAAAAAGATGGGGAAATAAATTTTCAGGAAAGTCCCACAGGAAGATGGTTAAGGGTATAGGAAAGGTAAAGGCTCACCCAGGTCCTCCAGATTGCTTCTTAGTGCTGGGTAGCGCTTTTGGCTTTCGGCAGGGAGCGGCTTAGTGATCGGCCATCTTTATGGCCAGTCTCTTCTTCTTCGGGCCAAAGGAGATTATCCCGGATTCAAGCGGAGGGCTGCCACCCTTCTGCTATTGCATGGAAGTCCTCCTCTCGGTAATCGCCCCTCCAGAGCAATTTTTGACCCTTTTCAGGGTCCTCCAAAAAAGAAAGAAATGGACGGCAGGAAGCAGACTGTTCCTGCGCATCCGGAAGCGCCACGCACGCGAACTGGAAGCCACATAGAATCCCTTTTAACAATGTTATTATTTTATGTATAGGTGGACCTCAACTTACAAATGGTCTCTTAGCAATTGTTTCAAATTACAATGTACCTCACCAGGGCTACTTATGAACCAGATTCAATGTTCGGACTTTGTTCCCTCCTTTGTTACATAGTCACATTTTGATACTCAGCAACTGACCTGCATTTATGGACATTTGCAATGACCACAATTTACAAAAAACAGACAACGGATTTGCTTAAGAATCATGGCATTTGCTTAACAACCACCTCAAAATGAGTTTTTCTTCCTCCCTCCTGGGGCACCCAATAAGAAAAATATCCATGCTTTAGTTATAAACAGACAAAAATGACTTTACCACATGCATCAAGCAACAGCCACCATACAAATATGCTAGCAATATCATAAGCTACTGAATTCATTGAAATGGCATATTTGGTGTCCTTCCAAGAGATTTTCTCAAAGCTAGCAGACAGCTCTGTCTCCTTAAAGTACAATACATTTCAGAAGTGCCATACATTCTTATACTTTCCCACTCTCTTTTCCCTTGCAGCCGTTATCCCTTTAAAAAATTCTCCTACAGCAAGTTTTCTGGCTGCTTGAACCTCCCAATGTGGTCTCATTTTCTCCCATCTGAATTCAGTTCTGCTGCTTCTTTCATCCTCAAACATCCCCTAGTGAATTTATGGGATGATATCCTTAGGGATAAAATTGCAAGCCTGTCTTTATCCACGTTGGATGAGCTGATAACACTTGAATCTTCTGCGCTTCCCCAAGTGGCTCTTCTCCCCTTATTATCTGTCAGAAGTGGAATCCAAACTGGGCAAAATGCTGCAGGGAGATAAGTCTTGAGCTTTCTCCTCTTTACATCTTTCTTACTCACAATAAGGCTTTTGCCTTCCATTTCCTTTTCTCCCTTATGCTGACTTTTTCTCGCCTAGCTTTTTCCTTTCTGGCTTCTTCTAATTTTCCTAGTTCTTCTCTTTTCTTCCTATGTGTGTTCCTCACACCCACAGTTCCACAGTGTTTCCCTCAACCCATTCTAAGTCTTTTTTTTTCTTGCCTCTCTATTTCTTGGGATAGATTCCTTCCCTTCTGAAGATCTCAGTTCTAGGAACATGGTGACTCGCGAGGTTTGGACATTGGATTGGAGGTTAGCAAGCCCGCATTTGAGACCTGAGAGCTGCTTTGGGGTGGGGTCAGATGAGCTTTTCATCCTTCACTCCTACTCCTGCCGGGGACATGAAAGGAGCCCCCAACTGGGCATCCCCCTGAGCAATGTTAACGTTACCAGCTAATCCTTTCAACCCGGAAACACCTCGGTGCTTCTGCCATGTGTGATGTGATCTCAGTTGTGCTTTCTTTACTTGACTTCAAACTGTCTAATAAGCTTGTTATCACATTCCTCGATTGTTGTGTCTGTGTACTTTACCATCTTTGAGACAGTTCTTTTTATTCCAATTTGAAGAAGTAGACCCTTAGCATCTAATGTAATTTCTTTATTTCTCCTGGCAGGTTCCTGCAAGTTTGTACCAGATTTCATTTTTTTCAGTACTTTCTTTCAACTAACTGGCCATCGCTAGTAAACCTGAGTGGTGCTTCAGTTCCTTAAAAGGTGCTTAAGAACACATGGGGCACAAAAGTAGTTTCTCTTTGCAACTCTTAAAAGCAAATACATCTTTCCTGTTCTTGTGAAGCTGGAATGGAATTTTATCTGAATCACCACCCTATTGATTTTCTGCTTTTTCTTTTACTGTGTCACAGCTCTCATCTCTCTGACCCATTTATATTTCCTTTTAGGAAAGTTGTATCCAATTAACCCTTTACCATGTTGCTATATGTCCAATCAGCCAGACCACTGGCTCAGAACAGTTAAGTGATCTCTACTAATGGACCAAAGTTCTCCAAAGTCTGAATTCTCCTTGGGAATGTTAGGATTTAACATTGTGAAAATATTTTCCTAAAGCTGGAAATAAAAAGTCTTAAGTCTATGATTCAGGGTTGTGTGGAATCTCATATATAAAAAAACATTGGGAAGAGGGATAGCTCTCTTTGATCTAACACAATAAAATGGCAAATTCATCTGCATTTTTTATTGTAAACCACCCAAAGTTGCTTAAGTGAGATGGACAGTATAGGAATGTGATAAAGTTAAAAACAAAATAAAAACCATGTGATTGCCAGCACCTTGTCTGAGAGCAGCTTCTTTTCAAATTATCGTGCAGGTTTTTTAAAAGACTAAATTAAAATGATTTAATAAAAAAGCAAAATAATTAATGGACATTTAACTTTAACCCAACAGTAAGAGCTGCCAGTTAATTCTGCCACTTTTAAATCTGGGTTTTGAAATAACCACTTTCCTCATTTAGCACTGCAGAGGTTTTGCCACAGCCTCTAAAATAGCTATGCTGGCATTTTGTTTTAGACGCAAAACATAAGTATGATCTCTCTCAGGTAATACTCCATGCTAAACTAATTTCCAATTATGGTATCCTTTCATTCTACCACCCCCATTTCTTGCAAGATTGCATTACAGGCTTGCAGCCTGATAATTTACTGGACAGATTAGTTCTACATTTTCCTCCCCGGGTCCCACCCCTCCTCTCATTAATTTAAAGCAATATTTGCAACAACTAATTCTCTTTTTGCTGCTTAAGTTATAAGAACAAGAACCTTATACAGTCTGTAAAAAGGATGGGTGGAGTTCTATAGACATGCTGGCTTCATGTAGCCTTGTATCCATCCTACAGGTCTGACAGTCATCCTTTTCTTTTGATAAAGGACAACTTCTGAAAAGCACAGATCTAATTCTGGCAAGGGCTCTGTTCCCTCGTTGGGAGACCAAAGAAAACAAAAGTAAAGGTTTCTGCCTGCTTAAGTGGGAAGCTAATAAAACCTTCCAGCCAACTGGGAAGCTTTGACAGGACCCAGCCAGCTGAACTGGAAGCTATAAGTAGCAATTCTCTACATCCCCACCATGAAAAAAGACATTTTATAAATCATGCTGTAGCTGAGGAAAGCAAGACCTGAACATAATCAATGATCAGGTTTAACTTTATATCCAGTGATGTGCCTGGAATAAGCTACTTTATGTTCTTCCATGTATTATCCCAAAGAGGCTTTTCAAAAGGCAACTGGACTTTTTTGTTCTTTTTTTTTCCTTGAAAATATTTCGCTTCAGTTCAGAACTTCTTGGATGAGAAGCTAAATGTTTTCAAGGAAAAAAATAGAAAAAAGTCCAGTTGCCTTTTAAAAAGCACCTCTGGGACAGCCATGACCTGGATGATTGAAAATCTCCATAGACATTCTTTCATGTATTATATTTACTAAAGGCAAAAGATGCTAATCCTGGTCTTGTCAGTAATACTGTGGTAGGATCAAGTTGTCTACTGTCTCTTATACTGAGTGGTCGATGTTCAATAAAGATATAAAGTGGTGGGGGAAAAATATGGGAGATGAACACCCATATCAAAGTGTTGCAAAAAGGTATTTTGAAGCCTCTGAACATGCGCGATTAGCACCTGTTACCAACTTCTTAAGATAAAGACATATTTTCCCAGGAAATGTGACAGCTGCAGAGGGTAGCTGCAGAGCCCTTAAAAAACACTCAGCTTTGTAAAGTGTTCTAGATAGACAGACAGTGCTGGCAGTTTTACCAGAAGCCTGACGAAGAGGAATTGCATAGTGAAGTGAACCTTTTTCTTTCTCTAATTATTCCTGTTTAATAGCTGAGTATGTAATACAGAATTAACCAAATGTTTACTGGTAGCCCACACTTAACAACCAATTGTTAAAGAACTGTTCAAAGATACAACAGACCTCCCAGGAGCTACTTATAATCTGCTTCTGGAGTTCTGATGGCCACATAACCTCCTGCAGCCATGTGATTGCATTTTGGGTGTTTAGCAACCAGTTCTCATTAACAGCAATTTTCAGTGTGCCACGATCACAAGACAATGATTATTTTTTTTGGCATCTTTTGACAGTTTTTGGAGTTTATTGCCAGTTTCCATAAACAAAAAAAAAAACAAAAAAACAACAAAAAAACAGGTTTAACAATTGTCATGTTTCCTTAAAAATGTTGGCATTTGCTTAATGACCACAGCATTCACTTTACAAACACTAAAAAAGTTCATAAAATTGAGTGTGGTCACATATGACTCACTTAATGACTGCCATGACCTACAATCATAATTCTGGCTCAATTATGGTCATAAGTCAAGGACTTCCTGTATTTTAGTCACCAAAGTGGTCAAATTTTGTTTTGCCCTATTTTTGGCAGGATTCCCATCTGAAATAGTATGATCTTCCTCACCTGCAATTCCAGAAAATTGAGAAACAAATACTCTTCAATTTGAGTGATCCTTTTTCAAAAGCAAACTTCCTGTAGCATACATTTATAAGCAAAAGACCCTTGCTATTTATTTTTGCTTTCTAGGGGTCATATGATATCATTTATAGTGAGAAGTGATTATTATATTTCTTTCATGAAGGTAAACAATTTTCCTACCTCAATGACAACTCAAGTGCCTACAGAATTTGTGCATTATTAATATCACTTACGTGGAATACATATTCCTGGCAAAATATCCAAGTGTTCTTATGAGGAATGGTTTATTGATCACCATGCTGAGTACAGAAGGCAGATGCTAATAATCTACAAGGGACTTTTTGCCAATCTTTCCAATTTTTTATGTAGTTTGCAAATAAAAGCTACAAACAAAGATTAGAAATGGATAATATAATTATGGAAAACAGATTGCGGTATAGCATAGCCAGTGACCCATGAAGCTGAATGTATTTACAATTTATTTATGGAAGCCTACCAAGGTTCATTTAACCCTTTTCAATTGGAAAACACCTAGAAAGACAAAGATGGCTGGGGGAAGGACAGATTGCACTGTATTATGCCAGAATGGGAGCTATTTTTTTCCTGTTTTCTTAATTACATAAGAATTGCAAGTAACATTATTAATTAGCATGTAATCATATTTGGTTACTCAAAATTCTTGCCAACAGGATTTGGGAAATGGTCTGGGTCTCATTAATAGGATGGGCTAGAGTGAAAGGCGTTTTATGCCATCATCAGACACATCAGAAATTGTGTAGTGTATATGACATTGGCATCATGACATCATGTCACTGCTAATATGAATTAATGCATACTATCTTCTCAATGAATCATGATACATGTGACAATACTAGCTTCAACTGGATGACTTTGATGGGGCAATAATAAAATGGCTTAGACTAAACCACTTGGGTGTGCAATAGAGATCAAAACAGCCATTAATATCATAGTGATCAAAGCAATTGCCAATAGCTGAGGCATAAGGAGAGGCACTTGCATTCTTAAAGTATTCCAAGCATTAAATTTATATCTTTTATTCACTCACTGCTCCCAGTCACTGTTTTCTTCCCTGTCCTCTCTAAATGATATCCTATATATTTTAATATTTTTGTATTGCATTTTGACAGATATGGACTAACGGTAAATTTCAGTGCTTTTTTCCCCCCAGAACCACAGACAAGACTGTTCAAAGTCATTAAGATATATCTGTCTAGCTTAGTTTCCACAAAGGACTGCTAAAGTATTTATCACTTGTTCAACATCCCAAATCAGCTATTTAATGATAACCAAGGTGTGATGTTACAATTTCATTGGCTTCCGTTTGTTCTGTGAAATAGTGTCCAAGAGAACTAATGAATCTTAAGAATACACATTAGGACTGAGAGGAAGAAGAGATTGGATTCAAGATAATGTATTTATACTCCTGTTAAGATCATAATTTATTTAGAAGCCTTTTTTTCACCTTCAGGGAAAAGAAAGAGCTCTGAAAGACACGAAGAGCTTCTGATATTACAATTCCCTTTCAAGAGTCATTGTTGTAAAAATAAGAGCAATTGGTATGCGCTCATTGTTCAGCATGCATTATTTTATAACAATTGCCCTGAAATTATTCAGCTTTAGCCATCTCATCTGCAATGCACACCAATGGTTGCTTAAGAGATTTTTGGTTACTTTTCCCCCAAGTTTTCAGAAATCAAGGGGCAGATAATCAAACAAACTTCTCTGGGTTTGGTCTAACCATATGGCTTATAACTATGGCAATTATGCCATTGACGTGGAAATGATGTAGTGATGCAGATTTGGCCTGGTTCTTCATTTTGATTTTTAAAAGTTGGAGCTATAATGCTATTTTGGTCCTTCCACTTTCTCAGGATATTTAAAGAAAGGCTCTGTCAAAAATGACTACTTCTCTGAAAATGATATTGTGGGCCTCTATAGGTTGCAAAATAAGGCAAGGATGCTATAAATGATTTATAGACTATAGATTGCCATTCCTGAATTAGCGAGTGCCACTATGACTAGTTAATTTTAAGAATGCATGCTGTCCTTTAGTCTTTCCCAATTTTATTTTATTTTTATTTTTTTGCTGTCAGACTTTCATAGTCTTCTGGAAAGCCTCTTCACCCAGGTTTTTTGTCCTCCCTACTGCAGATTTATCTGATTTACAGTATTCTGGATCCATTTTAGGTTATTTATTCTTTCTCTGAAAAGATCTGGAAACTGTCTTGCAAATATACATCAACCACATACCTGGAGGCAAATGCTAATGGCATTTCAGTGTTAACAAGCTCTGTGCTACTTCTGGTGGGTTCAAAATAAAATCCCTGCAAAGATACACTGGAAAGCTTGCAACAACTGAACTCATGTTTTGTTTTTTTTAAAAGATGTGTTCAAGATGAAACATCACAAGCTATTGTAATTGTCACTTCAGCAATTTGTTAAGCTTTCTTCTTTTCAAGCCTTCACTGAAAAGTAGTAATGATTCCAAAGTTGCCTTTGCAAGAATGTTATACTCCATCTCTGACTGACACTTTATAGTTGCTGTCATGGATATATTGAACAAATGCTTACAAAGCAACTAGGGAGCTACATATAGGTTCTGTTTGTGAAAATACATTTAATCCAGGGAGTTGAAGACCTAGTTGCATTTGTATACTGTGCTAAGCTTAGTTATATGTTTTCCTTCTTTGTAGTTTAGTACGTTATGCCAGTGGTCCCCAACCTTTCTGGCATGGTGGCCTGGGGTGGGGGGGGAAGAGAGGATGGTTCCATGTGAGTGTGGTAGGCATGCATGCAAGAACACACAGCTTCATTTGCACAAGTGGCAGGAGCATGCACCTGCTGCTCTCGCAAATGAAGCTTTATGTGTGAGCGCACACACACCCCAGGGGTTGAGGATACCCTGCATTATGCCATTCTGCCCAATGGTGTTATGTTCATTGTATTCTGTGAACCCACCGACTACCTATAAAGTAGAATATTTGTAGCTCAGGGTTGCAATGAGGGATCCTTGCTGCTCTCTGTGCTTTTTTATTTGACATTTCATTACCCAAGCTAGGTAACATTATCAGTGCTCTGATAATGTTACATAGTTTCACCAATGAAACATCTGCAAGAAAACAACCAAGCTCAGAGAGTACCTAGGACTCCCCATTAACTACCTCAACTAACTAAACATGATGACCTCAAAATAACAAAAGTTTTCAGTCACTACATTGCATTCAAGTGCATAACAACAGTTTTCATCACAATGCTGCTACACAGATTTTGTCACTTGCACTCCCCTGTGGAGGACAATGCCTAAACCCAATTTAGGAATAAATTTAAGCATGTGACATGAAACTTCCTGACAGTTAGAACAATTAACCAGTGGAACAACCTGCCTCCAGAAGCGGTGAATGCTGCAACACTGGAAGTTTTTAAGAAGAGACTGGACAGCCATTTGTGTGAAATGGTATATGGTTTCCTGCCTGAGCAGGGGGTTGGACTAGATGACCTCCAAGATCCCTTCCAACTTTTTTATTATTATTATTATTATTATTATTATTATTATTATTATTATTATTATTATTATTATTATTATTATTATTATTATTATTATTATTATTATTATTATTATACAGTCATTATGTCCACATACTATTTTTTTCTGTGGAGGAGAGGCAGATCTAGAAATAGTAATGGATATAATACATTCAGTGATATGTGACTATTGGTGGTGAAAACACTGTACAAATGAATTATGTATAATGATGAATAGCCTTACATTTGTTTTGCTTCCTTTCTGCTTACATGTATATGTGTTCTGTATATATTTTCACCAAGAGCCTTGGTGCAGCAGTGGGCTGATGCCTCCTTAAGTAACACCAGCTGCCTGCAATTAGTGCAGGTTCGCATCCCACCAGGCTCAAGGTTGACTCAGCCTTCCATCCTTCCGAGGTAGGTAAAATGAGGACCCAGATTGTTGGGGGCAATAAGCTGACTTTGTAAAAAAAAAGCCGCTGGGGGGGGGCCGAAAGCCCTAATAAGCAGGTATATACATAGAATGAAGGCTATTGCTAAGCACATTGTGCTTTAGATTGTAAGCTGCCCTGAGTCTTCGGAGAAGGGCGGGATATAAATGGGATTAAAAAAAGAAATTACCTGGATATAAACATTGGATGTGTTATACATGTGTATTTCCATAGAAACTTCCCCTAGATTGTTCATTAATTTTATGACTCTCCACATTGCTATGTTACTCAGTGTATACAGTTGTGAACTTGCATTAATCTTTATGATAAAGAATATGACTTTAATTCAGTTTCTTAAAAGGTTTAGTCTGCTAAGAAATAACTTGCACTTTCTTTTCCTTATTTTTTTTTAAAAAAGCTCAGCATGCTTAATAATTTATTTCTAATTTTTTGTTGGTGGTAACTTTTTGTTTATCAGAGGGGAACATAGGATGTGGCTGGTAGTTTCATTTTTCCAATATATCTTTACAGATTTCTGCTGCCACTTTGGCTACTCCCACTTCTCAATCTTGAAAAGCCCCCTGGGAAGAGTTTCTACATGAGGTTAAGAAAGAGAAAGAGTCAGACATGGTCATGTGATTGAAACTGGCTTGTACTTACGAAGGTTGAAGTGTTCTACAATCACCTGATCATCCTTTGTACTCCTGTCTGTCAGTTTCCCATGAGCAAAGTGAATGGAGATGCTGGCAAGGAAGGTCACAAGTTGCTCCAGCAAATCACTCACACTCTCCCCTGCTGACAGCAGCCACCCCAGGTCCTTCCATACATTAGCCACACTTTTTGGCCCAAAGGCACAGCCTCCCCATCCAGCAGAAACTACTTCCAGTTCTGCTGTTCTTATGCTTACCTGCCTGTTGACCTACTTGTAAGCCACCTGGGACTTGTTTAATGACCTGCAATCTTGCTTAACAACAGCAATGCTGAGTTTTGGAGTTGTAAGCAATGCAGTCATAGGACATTGTGCTTTATTATCACATTGCTTAGTTATGGAAATTGGGATTCCAGACCCCATTATCATTGTTAATCAGTGACTACTTGAATATTGACCAACCGTGTAAACTCATTACATTTACTGTATAAGCAATAGACATTTGCAATTCATAGCCAGGAAAAAGTGCAAATGTCACATTACTTCTCCCCAAAAAAATAATTACAATCCCATTCACTTGGTTTTACTATCCATTTTTCTTTCATTTTTATCAGATAATTTCCCCTTGTCTCTACCCTCTATCTTCCTGTTTTTGCAATTGCTCACCTTCCCAATTCAGTAAACTCCAGACAGCCTCATTTCTTTAATCACTCCATTTAAAAATATCTGTTTCTCCCTTCATATCTGAGACCACCGAAGAGCAAAATATTTACATCTCTCCAATCATTAGGTATTTCAGGGGAAAACCATCAGTTTCAAAGTGACTAATGAACTTCTGAAAGTTATTAAGGTTAGTCAACCATCAATGCTGAACCTTTGACAACAGTCAGGAAAACAGGGATGGTGGGATGGGAAATTACTAGAATTAGAGATGGGGGAAAAAATCCATTATGTTTTCTCCACTCATCTTTCTAATGAGAAATGTGTCAACTGTCATGTCTTATGGCCTAATTAAAAGTATTATTCATAACTGAGTCCTTTATTATGACTTACAAAATAATTACTTTGGCGGCTATTATCTGAGATTACATTGCATTCCATCTTATAGGACACATACAACCTCAGGTGGAAATACAGGTGTAGGAGGATTTCAAGCTGCACAGTGTCTGCATTAAAAACAAATGGAAAAAGAGGTTCGGGTTCAGATCTTCTGGAATTCCTTGCCCTAAATCTGTCCCTTATGGTTATGCACAGTGGTGGGATTCAGCCAGTTCGCAACAGTTCGACAGAACCAGCAGCTAATTTTATGTTGCCGAGGCCCAGAATGGATTTCTGGAAGTGGCATCCACATAGAGAACTGGTTGTTCACCTATTTGAATCCCACCACTGGTTATGCATAAAAGCGTCATGAAGTGATTTAATCTGAAGAATCTGAAAAAGAGTTCCTTTTGAATCAAACTAATTGAACTAAAACACTGAACTAAATTGCCAAGATGATTTGAAACATCAGGCGAGGGCCTTTGCATAACTCTGGAGAAACTGGAGTGCAAATTGAAGATTTGCTGGATCTCCTGGAGGTTCCTAGCTTTGCAGAATCTCCAACATTATTGCAGTTGTCTACCATATGAGGAAGGAGTAGAGGTTGTGGCCTGTGATCGTGTATTACCATGACCGAGAACCACTTTGGTGTAGTGGTT
Source organism: Vipera berus (assembly GCF_964194415.1). Classification (NCBI taxonomy): domain Eukaryota; kingdom Metazoa; phylum Chordata; class Lepidosauria; order Squamata; family Viperidae; genus Vipera; species Vipera berus. The sequence continues at coordinate 19,554,728 of NC_138207.1, read as the reverse complement.
AAGGCACCAGGTTAGAAGCCAAGAGACCATGAGTTAGGCATAAAGTCAGCTGAGTGACCTTGCACCACTCAATCTCCCTCAGTTGTAGGAAGCAGTCAATGGCAAACCACTTCCAAAAACCTTATTTTTGAAAACTGCATTGACTGGGAGTGAAAATCTGATCTGAAAGCACAAAGTGTAACCAACTGGCCATAATTCCAGTAACGTATCATTATGGTTATTAAGCAAGTCACCACATGACCATGACCAATTCTGCAGCAGTTGTTAAGCAAGTGCAGCATTGGTTGCAGGAAACCGGAAATAAATGCCTGTTTCCGGGGGAGGGGGGAGTATAAATTATGGTCACATGATTGTGGGGCTCTGCAAATGGCCATAGTTGTCGAGTGCACAAAATATGGTCACAGACTGCAGAGAAGGGAAGCCATCGGAACTTCAAAACTAGATCATAGGACTCTAGTCTCTAAGGGCTGCTGATTTGACAAGTTATCTATCCCTTCTCTCTCAGTATATCTGATGCATGTTGCAAATAAGTGTGTAGGGAAATGTTCAGTAAGAGATATAGTTGTGCATGAGTTCCTTTAGAAGTAACAAGACCTGGATTCAAATCCCTATTCATTCATGAAGTTCATTTGGCAGGACTTCACATGTCCCAATGATAAAAAGAAAATAGAGAAATAGTGTGAGTTAGCACAAGTTTTCTAACCTTGCTTCTGAAGTAATCTCTATGGGAGGATGAAAATAGATCAAACAATAAACTAGCCCAGGTGCCTGGATTTGCATAACATGTTAAGCCATGAAAAATACTCTTTTCACAATTTTGAAACCAATCAGTGGTTCCGTATCCAGTTCTCACTGTTGCTTCTTGCCCCGGTTTATCAAAAGACAAATAAGATGGTTTGGTACTCCCATCTCTTTAAGAACTTGCCACAATTTGTTGTGATCCACACAATCAAATGCTTTAGCATAGTCAATGAAACATAAGTAGATGTTTTTTTGGAACTCCTTAGCTTTCTCCATGATTCAGTGTATATTGGCAATTTGATCTCTAGTTCCTCTGCCTCTTCGAAATCCTCCCTGTACTTCTGGTAGTTCTTGATCCACATACTGCTGGACCCTAGCTTGTAGGATTTTAAGCATAACTTTACTAGCATGAGAAATGAGTGCAATGGTGCGATAGTTTGAACATTCTTTGGCACTGCCTTTCTTTGGAATTGGAATGTAAACTGATCTTTTCCAATCCTGTGGCCACTGTTGAGTTTTCCAAATTTGCTGGCAAATTGAGTGTACAACTTTTACTGCATCGTCTTTTAAGATTTTGAATAGCTCAGCTGGAATAATGTCACCTCCACTAGCTTTGTTGTGGCTCACCTTTCCTAAGGCTCACTTCACTTCACATTGTAGGATGCCTGGCTCGAGGTCAGTGACCGCCTCATTGTGGTTATCAGGGATGTTAAGCTCGTTCTTGTATCTTAGCTGAGGCAGGAATAAATTGGCTTAGGTTTTTTTTTTTTAGTACAGTCAACATTCTGGAATTATAAAGTTCCAGAAGTGCTTCTGAACTGGCATGGAGTCCTCACCTGGAAACGCTACTAGTTTGTATGAAAACTAGCAATAATTTATGAAAAGCACCCTAAAAATTTTTATAGCATCATTTAACCCTCGCTCAAGGAGTGCTAGCAGGGAAGCGGTGGCTCAGTGGGTTAGGACGCTGAGCTTGTCGATCAGAAGGTCGGCAGTTTGGCGGGTCGAATCCCGAGTGCCGCATAACAGAGTGAGTGTCTGTTACTCGTCCCAGCTTCTGCCAACCTAGCAGTTCGAAAGCACATAAAAATGCAAGTAGAAAAATAGGGACCACTACGGTGGGAAGGTAACAGCGTTCCATGCACCTTTGGCGTCTAGTCATGCCGGCCACATGACCACGGAGACGTCCTCGGACAAGCGCTGTCTCTTCGGCTTTGAAACGGAGATGAGCACCGGCCCCTAGAGTTGGAAACGACTAGCACACATGTGCGGGGGAACCTTTACTTTTACCTTTTTACAAGGAGTGCTAAGCCTACTTTTCCTCTATGGTGGATTTTATGTAAATCAATTTAAAATAAAATTTAGGAATTGAGGGTTGGTAAGATGAGAATAGTTCAGGGGTGAAAAAGAGAATGCAGTTATGGGAAAATTATTCCCTGTAGACATATTCATTTTCTGCTTTGAGCCACTTTCCTCTTGTAAATTGCTTTATATTGTATTCATTTGGAGTCCCTTATTCAAAAATAGTGGTTCATTTCTGCAGTTGCATCTCCATCTCATCCAAAAAGTCAATTTAATTCAGAATAGAGCTGGAAGGGACCTTGGAGGTCTTCTAGTCCAACTCTCTGCTCAATTAGGAGGTCCTATACCCTTTCAGACAAGTGCGTGTCCAGTCTCTTCTTAAAAACCTACAGTGTTGGAGCACCTAAAACTTCTGAAGGCAAGCTGTTCCACTGGATAATTGTCCTCACTGTTAGGAAGTTTCTCCTTAATTCCAGGTTGTTTTTCTCTTTGATTAGTTTCCAAACATTGTTTCTTATCTTGCCCTCTGGTACTTCGGAAAATAAGTTGACCCCCTCCTCTTTGTGGCAGCCTCTCAAATACTGGAATACTGGTATCATGTCACCCTTAGTCCTTTTCTCTAGATTAGCCATATCCAAATTCTGCATCAGTTCTTCATATGTTTTACTTATCTTTCAAGTCCCAAAAAACAACAAAATTTAGCCAGTGAGAAACCTATGGTCAGAAAATCAAAGATCTATATTGTTTTCTCTTGATTACCATTTCAAATATAGATGCTCAGCCAACTAAACCATAATGTCAGGTTGCTTGGATTTGGTTTAGTGGGCTGTGCTTGAAGCTTATTAAATACACCTTTGCTTAGAACAATTAAATCTGAACGGAATATTATTTTAGTTTTAAGAACTCACAGTTGTATTCTATTTTCTACTCATGGGACAGAATTCCAACAGTCTCTTCCAAAGACTAGAGGTTCCTTCAAAGCATGTTACGAACACAGGGGAAAAATGAACCATGGAAAAATCCTAAGAAGTGGGACAAAATATTATGAATAAATAAAAATAGCCATGCATATCTGATGGGTGTACTGGTCATAAGAGGGTTTCATTGCCCCAAAGACAAAACAATCTAGAGTTATAAAGAATTCTCCAAAGGCCAATAGTGTGACAAGCATGTTCCTTAGTTAGAAAGGAGTAGCTGTAGTGGTGATGCATCAAACTATCAAGTAGTCAAGAATATTTTAACTAAGAAGAAATTGTGTGGATTTTTTTCCTATGTTGGATCTTTTAACTGTGCATGAAATGAAGTCTGAAATAAACATTCCTGGGGCTCCTTCTTGAATAAAGAAACATTAATTTATATTCATATACCCTGTTTCTCTTATGTGAAAATAAAAAAAAATAGTGTGGCCTAGTTTTCAGTTACACTATATTGATCCATTTCACTAGACTTTTTTTTCTTGACTTTCAGACATGCACACAGTGGAATAAAAATCCAAAGTTTAATATTGAATAAAGGATTACAGCTCCACCTTATTTCTAACCTTATTCTATCTTCTAAAACTCTATTTTGTATTCTATGTTTTTGTTTGATTATTTGGTAGCCATCTTGAGTGTCTACTTTGTGTAAAGAAAGTGGCAGAAGAAAGAAAGAAAGAAAGAAAGAAAGAAAGAAAGAAAGAAAGAAAGAAAGAAAGAGAGAGAGAAAGAGAGAAAGAGAGAAAGAAAGAAAGAAAGAAAGAAAGAAAGAAAGAAAGAAAGAAAGAAAGAAAGAAAGAAAGAAAGAAAGAAAGAAAGAAAGAAAGAAAGAAAGAAAGAAAGAAGGAAGGAATTCAAATAAGCTAGGGCAAGGGCAACAATTGTCAGTAAATTAAGCCTAATAAATTGTGATTGAAGAACTAGGTCTGTTTGTTCTAACTGAGTGAACCTCTTGGTCAAATGCAATATGGAATGTGTAAAAAAAATGCACTGACAACTACATTTTTGGGAGTTTAAGTCTACCTATCTTAAAGTTGTCAAGGCTGAGAAACACTATTTTATTTAATCAAACCAAAGGAAATGAAAATTTTCATAATACTCCTGTATTTGCCTGCAATTCTGCTTGAAAATTGAAAATGAGTGAACAAACTAGGGCACATTATTGCATTCATTGGTTTCATTTTAGAAAAAAGATTGTCAATTCAGAATTGAAAAACTCAGAGAGATGCTGCATTGAAAACAAAATTAAAATTACCCTAATGCTGTGGTGGCGAACCTATGGTACGGGTGCCACAGGTGGCACGCAGAGCCCTCTCTGTGGGCATGCATGCCCCAGTCCTAGGCCTTCAGCTGGGTTTTATAAAACCTTTTAGCTTTAGGCCTCTGCCGCCATGTACCAAAAAAAAGAGGTTCAATTAATCAATTTCAACTTCTCATGGGAAAAAAAAGTTCTCGCAAATTTGGAATTGATTGATTGAGCTTTTTAGTCCCACCCAGCCTGCAGCTATCACTGCAGCTACACCTTCCCAATGGGCCACGCCCACCCAATTGGCCACCCCCCCCCAAAGGGCCACACCCACCTGGCACCCAATGATACATAAGTGGGTTTTGGGTTGCAGTTTGGGCACTCGGTCTCTAAAAAGTTCACCATCACTGCCCTAATGCACGATTATGTGAATATTCAGAGTAAGCAATCACATGGCAGCAATATATGACTGGTTAGAGCAATGGATTATGGCTATAATGTTATGACAATATATATTTTAGGCAAAACTCATTTTATTGTGCAATATTAATTTTGAGTTCCAATTGATCATCCTGGGCAGGGAGCGCAGTCTTTCTACAAAAGAAAAGTCCATTTCTGATTACTCTAAAGTCTTCCTTTCAATAATTTAATTGAGAATGCAGATGATTTTATCACTGTCATTAAGCTGTACAGAAATTATTGAAAATGAGACATTTTTCACATGCTTAAAATCATAAAGGTGTACACAATAAGGTTCCAAACCATTAATCTCCAATTCCATTGTACTGATATTCCTTAAGATTATTAGTCATAAAAAGAATAAAAAACAATGGTTAAAAATAATTAGTTGGTTTTATTGTGCTAAAAGACTTTTCATACAAAACATATTTGTCAAAGATATTAAACTCAGCTTAACTCTATGAGTCAAGATACTCTTGAAAATATATGTTTTGGCATATCCATAATATAGCAGAAGTAGTGAAATCATAAATATGTGAATACTGAAATATTATGTTAGTTAATAACTTTTTGTATTCTTTCTAGTGTAAACAAGTAGTGTAAATACTAAATAAGGTATCTTTTCTTCCCCACCCCTAATGTTCTTTAATGAAATATATCATGTTGGCTTCTTTGCTAATTAATGGACTCCAAAATAATAATGAAAAATTGTGTTTATCATATTGATCATACCTGACATTTCAAGTCACAAACAATACAATACATCCCCCCCACCAAGGGGAAAATGCATTTGCATCATTGAATTCATGAACTGAATGAATAGCCAGGGAAAGTTAGCCTTTATGCATGAATATATAGTTCATGTTTATGAACTATAATTTTTAACTGATGTGTATATACAGTATATATATATATATATATATATATATATATATATATATATATATATATATATATACAGTATATATATATATATATATATATACAGTATATATATATATATATACAGTATATATATATATATATACAGTATATATATATATATATATATATATATATATATATATATATATATATATATATATATATATAATGACTGACTGATGAGAACAAAATAAGTTCCAAAATAAAACTTGTCATATTGCTACTTAGAAAAATATCTAAAATTCAGAATCTTTCATTAGAAACCTGAGAAGTCAGATCATATTTCAGGGATCTGTATTGGCTGGAAGAAGAATTTCACAGCAAGAGTCTTGCTCTTGAATAAAGTAAAGGTAATGGAATCTCTGCGGATTTTACTCTGCTGATCATAGCCAACTCTAGGGGGCAGTGTTCAATTCTGTTTCAAGGCCATTGAGCGAGCACTGACCAAAGACATTTCTGTGATCATGTGGCCAGCATGATGTCATGGAGCGCTGTTAACTTCCCATAAAAGTGCTACCTATTTATCTACTTGCATCTGCATACTTTCAAACTCCTAGGTTGGTAGGAACTGGGGTGAGAACAGGAGCTGACCCCATTGTGTGATGCTCAGGTCTTGAATCTAGGCTACTGGTTTTCCCACTGACAGACCCAGCATCTTAACCACTGAGCCACTGCACCCCATGCTCTTGAATATTCTGTATATAATTGTGATGGGGAGTAACTAATCCATTTTGAAGACTACTTATTTTCTTTTGTGTATCTCATGACAACACTACTGTCAGTAGATTTAACAGAAACCCAACACATGCATTCCTAAAGAAACAAAATGATTTGGATACCATGGGTGATTTAATATAGTGCAGGATGGGGAATCTAGTGCTGGGTCATGGATTGTTGATATGTTTGTATTCATATCCAACAACTATAATTATGCATTCATACACTCTTTTGTATCAAGCCATTTACCAAATGTTGTATATCCATATATTTATTACAGGTGTAATGAGAAAGAGAAAGTTAATTCTTCTCTATTTCAGCAATTAATCCTGTTTCAGTGTCAACCATCTGAATAGCAAATTCAAAATGGAGGAATCTTCAAGGCTTTGAAGCGCCATAAAAGATAAACTTTATGGAATATACATCTTGGAACTGAAGAAGCAAAACTAGCTCTGATTTTCCCACGTGAAAATCTGGTTAGTTAACAATAGTTTTCCATAATGTCCACCCATCAAGTGTTCATGTTGCTTTATCATACTTCTTTGGTTTGTTATGAGAACAGTCCACTTCTCCATCAGACACCTGCTTTTGTGACCTTGGTTCTCATGATCCATACATGGCTTCTTAGAATCTCATTTCCTTCCCATATTTTCTACCCTTCCCCCCTGTTTCTTTGGCAAGTTGAGTAGCAATAGAAGTTAGCAGGCATCTTAGCAATTCAATCTTGACATTCAGATTATTACTTCCTAGTTGCTATTAGCAGTCAAAAAAGGATACTGTGTCATTTGTCTTCCAGCTATAGTTTGCTCTATTGGAGGATAGGAAAAAGTGGGACTCTCTTTGACTCCCTAGACCAAGGGTCCCCAACCCCTGGCTGTGGCCCACAAGTGGACGTTGAACCAAGACGTGTGAACGGTAGGTGAACATGCATATACAGTTCCTTTTGTGCAAGTGGCAGGTATTCGCTCTCACATGTGAAGCTCCATTTGTGCAAGCAGTGCGGACATGTGCTCACTGCTCATGCAAATAGAGCTGCATTCATGCACTCACCACTTGTGCAAATAGACCTGCACACATACGTATACACACCTACACTCATACAGATCTATCCTCTTCCCCCCTCCACATGGGCCACCAAGTCGGAAAGGTTGGAGACTGCTGCCCTAGACTATCAATATTGTAATTATTGAAACAAAATAGTTTGAATTCAATAGCTGATTTAATATAGTGTAGGATTGGTAATCTAGTGGGATATAAAGGCAACTACAACTTAGTCACTTACTGAATAGGAGAAAGTTTTTTCTATTCTTGTAATACTTTGAGCAGTCCAATTTTTGTCTCTCTCCCCTCCTCCTTTTTGTTAATTAAAGATTGATGCTGGGAAAGATGAAACTGGCAAGGTTTTGGATGCAACAATATTGAATAGGAAAACAGAATCTGACTCCATTGAATGTTACCTTGCAACAAATGGAGGAACAATTGGCTTCTCCATTACTCTTATTGTTTTCAGACAACTCTAATGCACCTTAAAGTGATAAAGATGGCCAAACAGATCAGGGTGAGTAATGTTTTATCTATTGCTTAAAACATTTCAAGATATGATCCAATATTAGTTATTTAGTAAATAAAAGAAGTATGGAATAAAAATACAAATGTTTAGTTGCTATGCTGTTTTTTAAAATAGACATATCCCAAATAAGTTGAAGATTTAAATAAACTTTTGTTAGTCAGTGTATTCCAAAAGCAATAACTTTGGGAAGAAAAAAAATCTAAACTGACAAAATAAATAAAGTTTAAAGTAGTAACTTTAAAAGTTTATTTCTTTTGTAGGTTTATTCATTTTTTGTTCCATTATAATTTAAAATGACTGCTAAGCATCTGATGGTAAGTCATGGAGTGCTTGTATTATTATTTTTATATTGGTTTTGTTGATGCCAGGGCCTTTTGTAATTGGTGCAGAATATAAATAAAAGTCCATTATGAATTAAAGTTCATTATCTTTTTCCTTCCTTTCCCATAATATAAAGTAAGTTCTTTTAATGATGCATCTGTGCAATAACAAGAACAAAAATGGGGGTTAAAAAACTCCAAGAGCAATGAACAAGGTAAATTCCACCATTAATTTTTAACTTGACTCTTTGACTTGCTTTTTTCACAAGAACAGGTGAATCTTGACTTTTTCAAGGAGGCAAAAGGCTGTTCCCTACTAATAGTTGCTGGAACAGTGCATTTCATACACATTACATTATCTCATTCCATAATGTTTTCTAATTAATCTGAATGGTGAAGCATTGTAAAAATAAAAACAGAAAACATGCTATGCAACATTTGGTTCCACTGAGCCATTCAGGAGCATAATTGTTAACAGTTCTTCCACATTCTCATTGTGTTCAAATCTCTTACTTGGTTCCTGACCACAGATGGTCCTATTTTTGCAGTGCAGTTAAGCCCATCCTGTAATAAACTAGTTACTGCTGCATTGTGAGCCCCAAAATTAAAAATATTTCATTTGCAAAGGAAAGTAAATTAATATTTTTCCTCATTTCTCTGGAACATTTATCTTTGAATACATGTTGCACCTGGAATCTGGACTTGATGAAGAAAGGAAGATTGAAATGTAGTTTAAAAGCAACAAATCTCTGAAAAGAATTAAGGGCCACAACCCATGAAAAATGTAGATGCAGCTGAAGGTCAAGGCTTACTTATGGTTGATGATAAGGTTGCTGTGGAGTCAATTTTCATGTATTTATTCTCCTTCATCAAATATTAATCTAAAAATTGAAGCCTATATTTCCTTATTTGCCACTGTACGTTTTACAGTATTATGCCAGGCCATTGCCCTACAATAACTATAAAACATATAGCATTTTTTACTAGAGAAACAAAGAAATCCAACATGAATTCATTTAGGAGCCTTGTAAGGTTTAACAGGTTATCCGCAAAAATATATAATATTTTATTGTTCAAAGCTCATAGTCTTTCCTCTATATTGTCTCTTTCCATTATTTAGTATTTTCTGGAATTACCATGTCATGAAATAACTTAATATATGGTCTGATCACTCCAGCAAGTTTCAGAGACTCTTCTATGCAAAGAGTCCAGCGCTGATGTTGACCTGCTTTTGAATTATTCACCTATGTTTTATGCTATTCTTTATTTTTTTAATTAGTTAATTTCAATCATTAAAAGTACAAAACTTTTTTATTCCTTCTTCTTCACCAAAAGGATGAAAAACCTCTAAAGGTGAAAAAAGTCTACAAGAATTGTAATTATTTACTAAGTAAAAAGAAATATTTACTATCAATAAGAAAGAGGTTCACTTTATGGGAAGCTTCCAGTGGTTTCTCTGACAATATATACTAATTAGTTCTTAAAGCAAAAATATAATAATGATCCCTTAAAAAAAGTCATGCAAAAAGAAAAGTGCATTTCACCTTGTTATTTGGAAGTAATTCGACTTTCCTCTTAGTAGCTTGACACCCAAGCAACATAAGCTAGAGGGAAGTAATAGCAGGGTTGCAAGAATTCTGATATTTGCAAGATAGGGGGAAAAAAACCCTGAAGAAAAACAATCGCACAAAGAGGCAGACAAATCTTATAAAAATTATGTTTCATGGATATAAATAAAAACTACTGATTGGGGAAAGGGGAAAGAAATGGGGAGAGGGAGGGAGAGAGGCAGGGATAGGGGAAAGTAAAACAGATTGTCTAAATTCTTGAACTACAGCATTCCACTCTATTTTCACTTGTGATGACTAGCTTGGAGTAGTAACAAAGGATGCCTTAGTTGAAGCTCACATTACAGTTTGTGATGACTAATTTACTTCTTTTGTAGGGAGCTTTGTTTCCATTAGTGCATATAGACTGTAAATCACATCTTTCATCAATGTTAGAATCACACTACATTTTCTGATCATTTAATTATTCCTTCCTTCCTTCCTTCCTTCCTTCCTTCCTTCCTTCCTTCCTCCCTCCCTCCCTCCCTCCCTCCCTTCCTTCCTCCCTTCCTTCCACTATCTCACATAGTGCCACCAGGCAAGGACCAGGAAAATCCACAAAAGCACGGAATGGCAAGAAAGAGTTTGCATCAGCAATATTGTTTTTATTATGTATTGCCCTGTTCACCACCCTGAGTCCTTCGGGAGAAGGGCGGTATACAAATTAAATTATTAAATTAAATTAAATTAATATTGGTTTGCTGCCATCTAGCAATCCTCTGAATTTTTGCACCTGCAAATGGTAGCCCTTATCTCAGAAATGTACAATAGATACTTATATGATTGGTTTTGAAGTACTTCTCTTTCAAGGCAATAATAGCCCATCTTGATGAGAAGAAACACTTCTGTTTTTTTGTTCTTAGAATTAATCAGCTTATTAAACCTTCATAAATACAAAGACTTCTATGAAAAGTCATTCTCATGTAGTTCAGTGCTATAAAAATGCTAATGTGCTTAAGAAAGCAAAAAGAATGCTTCCATTTTACACATTGTTTTTCACCGATTCTGCTTGAAGGGCTGATACTGAAAACCTAAAAGTAGGAATTATAGAATGATGGAGCTTTATTACCCATAACCTTGGGTTTTTTGCTTCAGTGTCTGAAAGCCAATCCCTATTTTTTTTTTTCTAGAGCAAGATTTATTTGCTTCTGATTTGTGGTAATTCTGTTGCAATGAAATTTGTAATTTTTCTCAACTGCTACAGTTTCATGAATCAGATTCTTTCCTGCACTGGAGCAGCAAACACATCTAAGAACTTAGCTAAGGGGAAAAAAATAAATGGAAAAATGGATTGCTGAGGAATGGAAACAGGGATGATGAAAATGGATGGTGACAGATATTTCTGCCATATCTACAGGGGGAAAGAGAGAGAAAGGGGAAAAAAGAGGATGAATAGAAAGCTGCCCTAGCACTAAGCATGATGCTTTCTTCCCATAACATATTTAGTTTCTAGAATAATTTTGGGCCCCATCAGAGTCCATATTGGGATAAAAAAAAACCTGAGTAGAATATCAATCATTCTACACACTATAATAAGCAAAAATAAGTCAAAGAAAGAGAGATGGAACATTCTCAGCAATTTGATTTTAAAGACAATGGAAAAGCTGTGGGATTGGCTATGCCAACCGTGAGTTTCATGATAATAAAAAGATGCATCCTTCCTATATGTATCTTTAGTCATTATTTTGTTAACATTTCCTTATCGTGCCCCACAATATTTAAATGACCGTATGTCTGAAAACATTCATTAATTCTAGCAAACTGCTCACTTCTATATGAAGGAGCTGTAGGCTAGTCAGTGACTCTAGAAATATCTGATAAATCCACTGACCTCTTTCAAGGAGAGGTGAAGAAATGGGGTTCAAGCTAGGAGGAACTAGACAATGGTTTTTTTTTCTTCATTTTCCTCACAGGTTAACTACACATTTTGATAATAGTGAAGGCTACAGAAGTAGATTTTCTGGTTAGGCCTGGAAATAAGAACCTATTGGAGGAGATCACCCTGCTGAGCCTGAGGGAGGAGTCAAACATGTCATAAGTCACAAGTCCCTGTGCACCCACAAGAGACCTAAATCCAGCCCACCTGGAATGCCTTTCTTATCTCCAACAAATTTCCCTTGATCGTTGATTGGTCAGATTCTTGTAGGGAGCTTAAGCTTGCAATAAATATTTAAATTCATTTGAACTGCCTGAAACTCCTGATTTTCCCGCCACTTGACACCTAGGAAAGAACTGGAATTTGAATTAGTAGAATACATTTGGCAAAGAAAATATAAAATTATTGCGCTATGAAGTTAGAAAGACCACTCAACTCATTTAGTCCAGTGTCTTTCAATTAAGATCTGTGGACTCCAACCCCCATACTTCTCCTACCAGCAAAAGGTATTTTATTCTTTTCTATTCTGCTCTGTGTAGTTTTAAATCACAGTTTAGATTTTCTCTCTCTCATTAATTGCATCTTTTCTATTAATAATTGTTAGTTCATGTATTCAGATGTAGGTCTCCTATTATTTGATTCAACTATCTATTTCCCAGATACTAACTCTATTATATTTCTTTAAAATAATTTCTTTATTCATTATTACTCTAAAGATGATTTTGTACTAGCACCACCTATAGTCCAAAACTGCTTGAATATGGTCACTCTGGTAAAGATCAGTACATCAATTTCTGTAATGGTCAAATCTATATGATCAAGAATAATAACTATGCTTTCATACTTGTATTAATCAAAATAACCATTACTGAGTTTCTAGTATCTCAGACTAAAATTCATTCAGAAGTTTAAAATATGAAGAGAAAAATAAATCAGGAAACATAATATATTAGTCATTTCTGTCAACATTAGTTTTAAATATATTTAGTTAAAAGCACGTTTTTTTCCATTCTTACATTAATCTATAAGCTTTTTCATTAAAAATGCACCCAAGTTCTGTCTTTTTTAATGTACAATGTTCTTGAAGATATGCATATTTTTATGCAAATATGCATCTTATATGCAATTTTGAATTAAGAATTGGAAAATAGACAAAAGTGAGGACTCAGAAGAATAAATATGTTAACAGCTGGAGAAATGTGAGTTATGCAAGCCACTCATACTGCTCTTAGAAAAATATTCCGCAACTTTCTCATCCTTTTATTCTTAATAATGCCTCATTGTCACATACACTTGAAATATTAAAATATTATTTCTATTTAAGTAAATATTTGAAGTGAAAATATCTTTATGTTCTTTATTTTCGATAGTGGCAAATATCTGTAGCTCAGGTGTGGGATGAGGGAGAAGGTTCATTTTGCGAGCTTGTGGGTAGATTTCCAAATATTTTGTTACCAGGATAGATAATCATTTAAGATGTTACCTAGCCTGATAACAAAATATTCAGAAACCAACCCATAAGCTCACAGAATGAACCTTTAGCCTCAATCTTTTATTTTTATTTGATATTCAGTAAGGGTGACTCAATGTAATATTATAAGCATGATTCTGACCTATTTGTTGGCTGACCAGGTAATTATATGATAAATATTAGGGCTCAATTCTGAATCCACACAAATGCCAAGTTTTGGATTCAATCAATGTAATTTAAAATAAATGATAATTGAGACAATATGGAGCTGGCTATAAGACTGGCTGACTCCAAAAAAGGATTAGACCAATTCATGGAAGTCATAGATATCAATGGCTATAAGCCTTGATGACATGGGACTGCCTCTGAAGACCATATGCTGAATACTCTTTCAGTCCTGATTTGCTGCTCAAACTTTTTATAGAATATTTTATGAATATAAGTTTTGTAATATCCCCACCAATATTTGACAACTTGCCAAAATAAGGAACAGAGAGAGATTCTCCATTTGGAGTGATGCTTGTAATCAAGCCATTGTTGGTTTCCCAGTCACCCCAGCTTGGACAGTACTAGTTCAATTCTGCAGGAAGCAGAGGATAAACTTTAGCTATCTGAAGAGACTTAGAAATATCTCAATGTATGTTATAGAAATACATTGGGAGTTTATAGAAAACTAAAAATATAAAATCTTTGTATGGTTGAAACTGGTGGGACAAGAATCCCTGAATCTCATACTGGAGAAGGCCACTTTCATAAAGTTATATGGACGGGGATTCAAGACCAGGTAAATAACAGTCAGAAATCTGGCATTTTGCAAAGAAAGAGAATGGGAACTAGGGCTTGAACACTGGGACTGAGATGCATGATTCCTGTATTCTATTAGATGTAGAACTTCTTTCTATATATGACTACCTAATTCTCTGCATTAAAGCTACTTAACATCTTGTATATGCTTGGGAATGAAAAGCTGAGTTTTGTACACATGTTTCTAAATAATTTCATTGATTTTTTTTTCTAAGTCTTTTTCAGTTTCACAAATTCTCTTGGCCTCAAAATCTATGGTCTCTTAAAACTACACAATAGAAGAAAGCATACTTTTGAAAATAAAGGAAATATCAGGGCTAAGCCCTATGCATTTGGCTAAAACTATTCTTTCATGTGGCTAAATTTGTGCCAAGTATATGCAACAGATGGCAAGACAGAGGGCAAGGTGGCAGTCATTCGGCTTTCCACTTTAATGGCAAAGCAGCAGCTGAAAAGACAGGCACAGAGAAAATGAGCCAGCACACAGTTATTGCAGTACTTAGAAACAGCAGAAACTGTGCAGGCATACTATAAAATATTATGGTAACATCTTATATTCATTTTTCATTTTTTTCCCAAGAAAGAGAGGAAAACAACTGTTTATTGGATTAGTATGTGTGGCTATTTATCTCTCTGTGTGTGCAGTAGGAAAGAGTGCATTTGTTTATAAATATATCTACAGTACATCTTGATATAGGGCCACAATTGGGTGGGGGAGGATAATTATTAAGTCTTAATCCAAATTAGGATATACACTATATTCCTAGGTTCTGGTTCCAGATCTTTTCTATTTTGAGTTTTGTTTCAGAATTGGCTCTCTTGAACAAGTTATTCAACTTTCAGGTCACAAAGTTTGGTTAAAAAAACCCTGTGTGCAGTTCTGAGCTGGATAGGGGAGACGGAAGAGGTTCAGAGTAGCTACACAGTAGAATCTCTCAGGATATGTTTAGTAGGCTAGAAGGTCATAGTTTTCATCTGGCAAGATTCTGTCCATTAAGTGTAAGCAAATAAAGGATTGAAGTCAATTGGACTTTTCTATGTTGTCTCTGGACTTGGGCCTGATAAGTGTAACCTTTAATAAATTCCTTCTTTTGTCAACTACCCTCTCTCTGAGGGTTTATTCTGCTTTGCCTACCATATTCAGTTTAGCAGAAATTCTACATTCCTCTTATTATTATTATTTAACACATTCAATGCATGTTAGACTCAGTGACTAATATAAATCTGTTGCCCTTCTGTTCTTATTTTGAACTTTTCGCATCACAGACATGGTTTTTCTCTTACTTAAAATTGGCATTGGCACCAGTGTGTCTTGGCAACTTTTCTGTTCCATCTCAATCACACACTTCAGGTATTATCTTCTTTTAAATCTATGTTCGTGCATCTTTGAGTTCTGGGGGAAAAAATCCTATTCAGCATATCAGACAATCAAAACTATTTTCCACTCCCCTCCTCATTGTGTTCTTTTCATTCAGTCTTTGATAGACTAAATTGGGAGGAACTCACATCCCTGTTTATTGGGCAACCAATCACCTTACTTGTTCTGCCAAGATGTTGGGACAATACAGCAAGAGCTGTGTTAAACTGAAGAGGACATGGTCTGATATTTGAAAACCAAATGCAATTTGTTACAACTTAGAACCTGTGCTAGGTGCCTGAGAAATCCAAAAACCATTTTTGTTGAATCTTAAGTCCCATAGTAATGCCATTAATTATTCATATATATGAACCATTTGAGCAAATTACAATCTGTCATGCAGAGATACTCCAAAATGAGACACGTTTTAAGATCAGATGATAAATTATCATATTCTAGCCAAGACAGAATTTTATCCCAGCATTAATAGCATTATACAAATATTTGGGTTTTGACTTAACTTATAAATGCTGGCTGGCTGATTTCAATGGGATTAGCATACAAGGCTAGGGAAACTATTTACAATTGATAAAGTTTGTATGAAATGAAGAGTAATGAAGAGTAAAACCTAAACTTTGACTGGAATTATATTATTATTATTATTATTATTATTATTATTATTATTATTATTATTATTGTTGTTGTTGTTGTTGTTGTTGTTGTTGTTGTTGTTGTTTGGTGTTCTTCCATTTATTATTCATTTTATCATTTTTATACTTTTTATACATGATTGACACAGAAATTGTCACCCATATCAGTTCTATTCCCAGGGATTTCAAACAGTGAGAATTTCAAGAGGTTTTTTTTTCCAGCTCCTTTTGCAAATGTGATGAGATAGCCAAGAGATTGATTCCATTTCCAAAGCTTGATGATAGAAGTGATGTGAAGTCAGTCCTCATCTCGCACTTGATCTGATTCAATGTCAATTCATAGCAGAATCAAGCAAGTGCCACATTCCATGTTTCTAGCTTGTACTGTCTTCACAGTGTACTGTTTTTCTTGAGGACTGCAAACTCATTTATGAAAGACATCATCCCCACTAATTTCTATGAGAATCACCCACTCACTTATGTTTTTTTTGTTGTTGTTGTTAAGATTTACTTTCAGTTCAGGGCTTCTGGTACTGCTGCTGCGCAGAATGGCAGCATTCTGAAGCCGCCTGATCCTGGGAAGCGTCAAAGTGCCCGGAGGCAGCGAAAATCAGCTGTCCCGTGGCGCTGGAGCTTCTCCCTCGGGAGAAGAGGGAGAGGCGAGCTGAACTGGGTAGAGGTAGAGCTCCCCTGCGATTCTCCCAAGTAGTTTGGGGGATAACAGGGGGGGCCCCTCGGAGCCCAGGCTTTCTCCACTCTCAGGACGTCTTCGCTCCAAAAGGAGTGGAACAAGACGCGACAACTGCACCTGCTGCTTAGAGGGGATTGTGAGTATTTTGTTCCTTTGAAAAGCAGGCAGAGCAAAGCAGGAAGATCTGAATTTTCAAATTGGATTTTAACTTTAACTCAGTTTCATTATCTTCTTCAAGTTTCAAGTTTGAAATGGAGTAAAAATGGCGCTGGAATGTTTCTCTCCTGTGTGAAGTGACTGTGTTTGAAAATTGTTATATTTTGCTACAAAGCAAGAGATACAATTTGCAACTGACTTTATCCAGTATCGGATTTTGCTTATTTGAAAGCCTGTTCCCTTTTCTTCTTATTGAAGGCTAAGAACTTTGAGAGAATTGTTATTTTTTTCTTCCCTTTTTTTCTGAACTTTGATTCTGCTGGGTGAAAGAGGAAATCGAAACCTAAGAGATGGCTGCGAGACGTGGGGGAGGGCCTCCACTTTCTAAGAATGTTATTTCTTCACCTATACCACAAGCTGCAGGGCAGACTTCGGTGAAACCTACAGTACAACCACCCTCTCCCCCACCTCCTGCATTTACACTGACAGACATTCAGCAAGTTGTGATGCAGTCTACACAAGTTTTGCAGCAAGAAATACAGAAAACAAGGGAAGAATTTGTTAATCAAAACAACCAGATCAGGGAAGATATAGTGCTTGCACTCCAGGGTTTGGCTGCACATATAGAACGCCTGGATGTTCGTGTGGACTCAGTTATGGAGTATGTGGAGAATTTGGAAAATAAAATTATTAATGCTGAACAGAAGATTGATAGAGCAGAGGCCAAGATTGACAGAACAGAAGACGAGGTTACTATATCAGAATATAAGAACATGGAGTTTGCTTTGCGTATCAGAGGCCTCAAAGAGAATCCTAAAGAAGATTTGGGAATGGGAAATAGCACGAGCAGTGGCTCCTGTTTTGAAATGTGAACCTGAAGAACTACTTAAGGAAATGGATAAGACATTTAGGGTTAACTCCTGGATTGCTAGGCAAAAAAGTCTACCTAGAGACGTAGTGATTTATTTTTCCAGGAGATCAACCAGAAATTCTATTATCCAGGCTTTTTATCGGGGAAAAATTCAGATTGCAGGCCAAGATATTATGATTTTAAAGGAGATACCTTCAAAAATTCTTAGAAAGAGGAAATACTTTGCCTTTTTGTCTGATGAGCTTAAGAAGCGACAAATCCAGTTCAGATGGGAAATACCTATTGGAATTGTGGTAAATTATGCAGGGACCAGATACAGATTGGATACAATTTTAAAAGCAAAAGATTTCTACACTAAGGTCCTGAAAGCAGGTTTACCACCGTCTCCCCGAATTAAAAGAACAGAAGCAAGACAAGATGATAAACAATTGAGTGAAGGGGCAATGTCATTGCCTCTTGAGGAGATGCAGAAGGCGGAGGCCATGGAGCAGAGTTTGGCATTAAAGGAAGATCCAAAAGAACAGAGGATGACAAGAGCTGCATATAAGCGTATGGAAAAAGAAAGTTCTTCTTATTGGATTATATGCTCCAAATCAACAACAGCAAAAAAAATTATGTGGTAGTTTAGAAGCTACCTATTTTCACATGTGGTGGACTTGTAGAAATATAAAAGCTTTTTGGATCAAAATTTGGTGGAACATTCAAAAGATTTTTAAGAGAAAGATAAAGTTTTCTCCACAATTGTTTTTATTGGGTATTGTTGTAGATTGTGATGTTAAAGAAACTAACTTGATGTTGAACATGATAACAGCAGCACGGTTACTGGTGGGACAATATTGGAAGAAGGATAGTTTGCCCACTATAGAAGAATGGGTGTTTAAAGTTTCGAATCTTACAGAAATGTCTAAGATTTCTGCTTATTTGAAAGATCATTCACAGGAAAGATATATTTCAGTTTGGAGGAGATGGATAAATTATATTCAGAACAAATATGGGACTAAAAAGTTCCATTTAGCTTATGAGTAGATTTTAGAGGGATATTGTTATTGGTACTTTGTTTGTAGTTATGTTAAAGGGGAGTTAAAGCACATTATGAATTTGGTTAATTGTATATTATGCATATTTTTTATTTAGAATATGATTATTGTAACTATAATCCTGTATTTAGCTCTGGGAAGTGGGGGGGGAAGTGGGTGGGTTTGGGGTGGGAGGGATTTGGGGATATATTGTAAAATTTTGTTTTTGTAAAACTCTTTAATAAAAAAAAAGATTTACTTTCAGTTTATTGGCCTCTATTCACTGCATCATTGTGTTTTAACCAGTGCTTTTTTTGTAAAAGAAAAAGGTGCCGGAACTCACACATGTCATACAACCCGCCTTGCCTACCCTACAAGGAACCATCCAAAAAAGGTGCTGGAACTCTGTTCTGAGTGTTCAGTGAGAAAAAAAGCCCTGGTTTTAACATTGATTCAGAGCAAGAATGGCCTCTTTTGATTCAGAGGTTTTGGGGAAGAAGAGCATCAGACTTTCACTATCATTCAGTCATATTTCTCATTCTTAGATTTAAAAATTTGTGATAATTCCTTTATGGAGGTGTGATAAAAATACTTATGGCAGGGATCCCCTATAAGGTATGATTATTTCTTTTATTTTGATTCATAAACACTAGTGTTGATAAAAAGTCATAGATGATAACCCACCAAGAGAATTGTGATCATAATCACCATCATTTTGTTTTTCAGACATTTAGGTAATTTGAATTCCTGGTTTTGTGTTACAGCAATAATGAAAAATATCAGACCTGGGGAACACAAAAGTTTGCAGATGGGCACAATTTAACCTTTAAGCTAATTATAGACATAGTGACACAGCAGGGCAGAAAATAGAGGGAGAAAAAACCCCAGATGCCTAAACAATAGTATTGTACAATGCAATATTTTGTTGTAGAGTAATTGAGCTCTAATGGCAATATAAAAAAGATGTAAGCAACCATGCAGAACTACTATGATATAATTAGCCAAGTTACAATTGAAGAATGTCTGACATAGGCACTATCGTCTTCCATAGGATTCTCATTAATTTAGATTGCTCATCTCAATCCAATTCTGAAACTGTTTCTGTCTAAATTAAGGGAGGTGGTTGTGTAAATTAGGACCTTTCTCAGGAAGTAAGGTTAATGGCCTCTGTAACAAATATAAAAGCTCATGACTGACAAAGAAATTCCAATAGATAGATAGATAGATAGATAGATAGATAGATAGATAGATAGATAGATAGATAGATAGACAGACAGACAGACAGACAGACAGACAGACAGACAGACAGACAGACAGACAGACAGGTAGGTAGGTAGGTAGGTAGAGATAGATGATGGATAGATAGATAGATAGATAGATAGATAGATAGATAGATAGATAGATAGATAGATAGATAGATAGATAGATGATAGATAGATATAGATAGATAGATATAGATGATATAGATAGATAGATATAGATAGATAGATAGATAGATAGATAGATAGATAGATAGATAGATAGATAGATAGATAGATAGAGATATAGATTAGATATAGATATAGGTTAGATATAGATATAGATGTAGTTAGATATAGATATAGATATAGATATAGATATAGATATAGATATAGATATAGATATAGATATAGATATAGATATAGATATAGATATAGATATAGATATAGATATAGATATAGATATAGATATAGATATAGATATAGATATAGATATATAGACATACATATATATTCACAGCAGCATGCTAGGCTCTCGATTTTAATAGGTGCAGTCCAATTAAGCATTGACATTTAGATGCCTGATTGCACTAAGAGATTTTCAACTGAATAATTCAACAGTTAATGTAGTCCAATAATATAACTCTTCTTGTCCCCATCCAAATCCCCATCTTTGTTCAAGAAGTTTTCCAGAGTCTCATAAAATTTAGCCAAGGATTAGGCTTCTTCTCACAGAATCCTAGAGTGAATTTAGACAATTTATTCAAGGATTATTCTTCATTACATTTTGCAATACTTTCACTGATAGCTAGTCCTTTTTAATGTTGTGAGGTGATGGCATTACCAATAAACTTTTCAATAATTAAGTAACAGTGAAAATCTTACATTTTCCCTTAATTGTAATGAAACAAGGACTGTAAGATCTTGTGATCTTCTCCTTAGTTATCATAAACAACTTGTGCCTCTTAGGCACTTTTAAACTGGCACCATGTCATTTATCTAGTTTAGCTACATAGTCGGGTACAGTGCTAGGAAACAAAATAGAAACCCTGCCATGTTATTTCAAGAGTGGTGTCTTTCCCTGTAGCAATTTAAAAAGGTAATGAAGACAGATGGAGATTAGTTGGAAAGGAGGTATGAATGTACACACAGATTTGGTAAAAGAATCATTAAATCAGCAGGAGAATTTTTATGCAGCTTTCCCATTACTGCTCAAGTCAAGAATTGGCCAAGCTTTAAATCCCAAGATTTAGCCAAACTCTAAATCCCAAAATGCAGTTTTCATCTATGCCAGTCTGCCTACGCAAGATTAAAATAAAATTATAAATTTTAAAATAGTTACAATATTTAAGAAAAAGGATGAAACATTTTAGCGACATGCTACTAAAAAAGAAAAGAAAGAAAGAATCAGAACCAGAATATTTTGGAACAAAGAAAACATACAAACATGACTTAAGCAATCAGCTCCATTGCATCCACCATGCCATGCCATTTCTAATCCAAAGCCAATTGCTTACTCACCCAGAAATGTTGTGCTGTCAGACATTATTCAATTCAAATAATGCTTTATATGGATTATAGAATGGACAATTCACATTTCTGACTTTCCTGTCATATTGTGGGTTTGCATTGATATGGTATGAGGTACATTGAAAAGTGGGGGAAGGCAATATCAAGAAATGTTACCTAAGGTATGAGCTCAAGCAAGTTAGTTACCTTGTTTTACAAAGAGAACTCCCCTAATTTCAGATTCTGAAGAGCTTTGTGTTGACTTGGTCAACCTGTTGTCAAAATATTATACAAGATGTGGAGCTTCACTATAAAATCTGTTGTGTAGTGAGTTCTTCGCGCAGGAAAGGAGACGAGGCAAGTGAGTACAACAAAGCTCATGGTTTATTGCTTGCAGGATCTGAACTGAGAATTGGGCTGCAGCTTGCAGCAATTTATAGCCTGGCCCTAGGTGGCAGCCAATAGGTTTAAAGTAACCCATTGCCGCCTAGGGGCAGCCAATAGCAGCACTGGAGACCTGGAGTCTGGGTTGCTGGAGATCCGTTAGCTGCTCCAGCTTACCACGTGGTGTTGCAAATGAGCCCAATACATAACACCTTGACCAAACACTATTACCATCCATGCTTGTTAAATCAGCTTGTTGTCTATTTTGTCTTATGGTCTGCTTGTGTCAAAGAAACTTTACTCCTGAAACCATTGAACCAAAGTTTTATTAAGCAGGATATATTAGACTTAAACCTTTTTTTTCTTAAAAAGGTCCATCATATTTCTCTTTCACAAGACACTCATGAATATAACTCTGTAGGAGAGAAATGTGATAAGCCATTCATCCATATTAGAGCAAATCACTGACTACTCAATTCTTAAACATGGCTCTGTTGAAATATATTCAGGGAACTGTTTAAAAAGGAACTGGTGTGCACTTCCTCACAGTAGCTATGAAAAATATATACAGCCAGTGTGAAGCAGCTTTCACAAGAGATCGATGGGACGTTAAGGTGCTTCCAAGTAAAATAGGCAGAATGCAGAAATGCAGTCATTATGAAGCTTTATTCATCGACAGGTTATATAAAAAGAGCTATATGGCATGGAAGCATCCATGCTTGTATGATAGAGAATGCATGCAAGTGAGAAGATAGAAAAGAGAAGCAGAACTAGGACAAAGAGGCAGCCCCTGAGCAGAGGTATTTATGGGGGGTCTCGGCCCCTCCCTAGCCATAAAACTCTCTCGCCAATGGGGCTGCTGCAGGGGAGCAAAGAAGTCTCTTTGCTTCATCTGATGACCTATTTGGGGAACTGCCATGGGCTGGCACAAAACATGTAACAATTCCCCTTCTTGCCAGCCAATGACAGGGACCAGTGAATGTGTGTGAGGGGGCGAGCAGGTGTCATAGACATGCATATAAAAACGTTCAGAAGACCAAACACAAACACTTACACAGAAGGTTGTGCCGGTCAATGGGGACAGGTTTGGTGAACAGATCAGCTATCTGGTCAGCTGTATTACAATGCTCTACACGTATAAAACCCTCTTTGACAAGCTGCCTGACATTTTTATAGCGTATGTCTATGTGGCGAGATCTAGAGCCTACTGCATAAGCCTCCGAGATTGCAATGGCGGCTGTGTTGTCCTCTAGAATTTGGATGGGCAGAGGAGGAGCTGCCCAGATGCTCGTTATCAGATCATTGAACCAAGTCAAATCATTGGCCGTGTCTGACAGGCTGGCATATTCAGCCTCGGCCGTGGAGCAAGAAACAAATTTTTGCTGCCTAACATGCCAATGTATTGGGCAGCCATTTAGCAATATGAGGAAACCAGAGGTGCTCCGTCTACTTTTGGTGTCGCCAGCCCAGTCTGCGTCTGAGTAAGCGGAGAGCTGGGCCGTCTTCCCCTTCTCTGGTTCCAGCACAAGGAGGGCATCGGTCGTGCCCCTGAGATACCTAAGTACCCTCTTAACAGCAGTCCAGTGGAATTCCTTTGGGTGTTCCACATGCCTGGACAATAGATTTACAGCTAAAGCTATGTCAGGCCTGCTCCAATTGCTGATATATAGCAAGGAGCCAATCACAGATCTGTAAAGCGTATTATCTGTGAACTCAGGACCGTCCTTATGAGTGTGGTTGTAAAAGTCGCTTTGCATTGGGCTATGCGTGGGATTAGATTCTGCCATTTTGCATTTGGCCAATAACTCCTCTATCTTTTCTTTTTGAGATAGAGCGAACCCCCCCTTAGTGGCCAAAATATGCACACCCAAGTACTTATCAACCTGCCCCAAAGATTTCAAAGTGAACTTTTCTTCCAGGGCCTTGGCAAATTCATCACACCCTTCCTTGTCAGGTCCTACATATAGTAGGTAGTCCACATAAACTAACACCCGTTCTGTGGTACTCTTGGAGTTGCGTGTAAAAACACATTCATCTGCTCGGGATGCGGTGAAACCAACTCGTTCTAAACTTTTTCTAAGGCAGTCATACCATAGTTTCCCTGACTGCTTGAGACCATATAACCCTTTGTGGAGTAACCATGTATTTTCCCCTTCTTGCTGGTAGCCAGGAGGGGCCTTCACGTAGATCTGCCGGTCCAAGTTGGCATGGAGGTAAGCCGTCTGGATGTCGAATTGGAAGACTTCCTCCCCCAGAGCGGCTGCAGTCACGAGGGCGGTCTTGACGCTCTCTGCCCGGACAGTTGGAGAGTATGTCTCCCCATAGTCTTCCATGTAGCGTTGGGCGAATCCCTGAGCTACCAAACGGGCCTTATACAGGTAGAGGCCATTGGCAAGTGGTTTTGCCTTGTAAACCCACCTTGTGCCAATGACTTTCCTCTCCTTTGGAGGTTGCTGCGGGGTGAAAACCTTGAGTTGTTTTAGGCTCTGCATTTCCTTCTCCATCGTGAGCTGCCATTTCTCCTGTTCTTCGATGGGCAGCTCCTGGATGTCAGAGAAGGATTTTGGGGTGACCACAATGCTGTTAACAGACGCGATGTGCCCAATGTCAATTCTTTTTGGCGGGATGCCTTTGTTGGATCGCTTCGACCTCCTTACCTTCTGCCACTCACCGCCTTTTTCTTCCGCGGGTTTCTGAGGCATTGCTGGGGAACTGGACGGCTCATCCTCCCCATCTGAACCAGGTGGGATGACATCTTCGTCTTGTTCCACACTTTCATTGGTGGCAGGGTATGTGGACGTCTCAGGTGATGTCGTAGTCAGTGTGCCCTTGCTGGGACGGTTGATATATGGGCTCAGATCATTGGAGTGTATCTGGGCCCAATTGGAGTCCTCTTCGAAGGAGGCAGATTGGGAAGTCACAATCCTGCCCCCTTCTCCCAGGAAACGGTAGGCCTTGGAGCCAGGAGCGTAGCCCAAGAACCTCAGTCTCTGGGAGACAGATCTCCCCTTCTTCCGCAGCTGCTTGGGGATGTGAACCCATGCGTAGGACCCAAACACACGTAAATGTCCCAGATTTGGTTTCCTACCATGAACTAGGAAATATGGGGTCTGGTTCACAACACTGCTCCAGGTGCGGTTTAAGGTGTAATTAGCGTATTTTACAGCTTCTGCCCAGTATGATTCTGCGACCCCTGCGTCTGCAATCAGACTACGCATCATAGTTTGTAGGACTCCATTTCTTTTCTCTGCCACGCCATTCTGAGCTGGAGTGAAAGGCGCGGTAAGAAAATGGCGGATGCCCTTATGCTTTACCCAGTCCTGGAATTTTCGGGACATGAACTCAGCCCCGCGGTCGCTCTGCAATTGTGCGATCTTGGTTTTATGCTGGGTCTCTACAAAGTTGTAGAGTGATTTTATGGCGTCAAAGGCTTCAGATTTTTCTGTGAGGATATACACGTGGCCGTACCGTGAAAAATCATCAACTGCAGTGAGAAAATACTGACTTTTCCCTAGGGATGGTGTGAAAGGCCCGACCAAATCAACATGTACTAGTTGGTACGGGTATTGGGTCTTACGCAGTGACGTTTTTGGAATAGGCGCAGCCTTCCTCTTTGACCTCTTACAGATTGCACAGTCCAGGAATACCTCACAATCTTTGATCTGGACTCCCTCAGCAAACTCTCCCATCTTTTTAACCACAGGGAAGCTTGCATGACCTAATCTTCGGTGCAAAATGTAGGCACACTTATCGTGCAATGGCTTCCCCACTGACACCCTCTTGGCATTGGTTGCCTTGAGCGGTGCTTCAGGTGACAGCTGAGGTTCGGATTTCTTATCCACACTGCCTTGCTGTGGGGGCTTGGATGCAACCGCTTCGGCCTTGCGCTGGTTAAGCAGCCTTGGGGTTGGTTGTGGGGAAAAATATGGCAAATCATTTATGATGTCGATATTTCCGATGACCCTCTGGTCCCGGGTGACATGACCTCCCCCTTTGCGAAATAAAACTTCCACCCCGTCTTCGTCACATAACTTGATAATGCTCAATAGGTTGTTGGCAATGGAGGGAGCGTGTAAAACACCTTCAACTTTTCCAAGCCCGGGTACAGAAACCGTGCCCTCCTCAATAACTAAAGCTTTATCACCATTGGCCACCTTGACAGATGAGTTAATTTTCTTTAACCTTTTAAACCCTTGACTCATATCAGCTCTTGTGGTGGGGGCACAGGTAGACACAAAATTGTTAGTACTTTTGGCCCCGCCACGGCCCCTTCCTTGTCCCTTGCCCCTACCTTGATTGGGACCACGCTTGGGGCCTTGTTGAAAATGGGGGCAGTCCTTCTTGAGGTGCCCCTCAGAGCCACAGGTGAAACACTTGAGTAGAGCATTAACCTGCTCTGAGTTGCGGTGTCGTCTGCTGGCTGGCTGGCTGGTGACTCTGTTGTATTCTCCCGTATCTCTTCGTCTGCTATCTTCGTCAATGAGTCTGCCCTCGAGATAGGACAGAGGCATGGGTTCATCCCTGCCCCCTTCCAGGGAAATAATAAAATTGTTCCAACTTTTGTCCAGGGAAGCCACGATAACTGCGACCAAGTTCTCTTCAGGTATTCGGTAATTTTTGGACATCAGTTGCGCCCTGAGGGATTTTAATTTTCCGAGATGTTCTGCCATGCTGGCCCCAAACCTGAGTCTTGTGTTGTAAAACTCAGTTGTGAGTCTGGTGAGGGAACCCATGCTCTTGCTGTTGAATAAATTGTATAATAACCGCCAAACTGCGCAAGCTGTGAGTCCATCTGGGATGCTTGGGAACAAATT
This sequence comes from Vipera berus, assembly GCF_964194415.1. Lineage (NCBI taxonomy): Eukaryota > Metazoa > Chordata > Lepidosauria > Squamata > Viperidae > Vipera > Vipera berus. The sequence goes on along the minus strand of NC_138207.1, from coordinate 19,528,031 downwards.
ATCATTCATAGAAGCCATCAGGGTAGAAAAAGCCTGTCTATGGAGCCACTCTTCTCGTGAGCTCCACGGGAAAGGTGGGGGCTTCAGTACCATTTCAAGAGTCCCATCCTTTAATAGACATACCTGCAAATTTCTATTCCAACTGTGGTAGTTTTCCCCCCCAATTTTCAGTTTTTCAAAGTTAAGAGGCAACGTGGACGCAGTGAGAAACGTATTGTCCAGTTCCTGTATCATTTGAGAGGTTTGCATTGAAAAAAAAGGTAAAGGTACCCCTCTAGTGGGCGTTGGTGGTATTTTTCTCTGATTTTCAGATGGCCCCCCTTCAGGGTTAAAAAGCCCGTACTGGGCATGTCCGGAAAACATGTGATCAGGGGGTGGGCGGTGCCCAAGATTGCCGGCCGGCACTTGGTTTTGGTTTTGAAAAAACTCTGGAAATCTTTCCTGGAGCCCCCCCGGCCCTGGATTTTCATGAGAAGCCCATCGCTGGTCCGGAAAACCTTGGGGATGGCTAAAGCCGATGCTGGAGGAGGGGGCCAACCCCCCCCGAAGGCCAAGTAAGGAGAGTGCCTGGGCGGAGGCGAAAGGAAGACTGGGGGCCCCGGAGAGAGGGTCGGGGGCCTTGGAGGGTAATGAGCAGTCTTATTGCCATCAAAGGTCACGAGGGTTTCTGCTGGAGAGAGCCCAGGAGTTTGCATGTTGCTACGGCTGGATACCAGGGGTTGCTGGGCCTCCAGACTTAGTTGAGGCCTTTCTTTGTTAGAAAATGTGGGTGCACAGGGGGCTGCCATCTTGCTTCCTGTGCCGGGCCATGCGGTCTCCCTGGGCGCAGCCATCTTGTTTCCTGTTGCCCCAGGAAGCTGAAGGTCACAGTTAGGCAGGGGATTTCGTGCCGAAAGCCCTGGGGTCCCGGGGTTACTCAGGGTGGCAGGCACCATATTGAGGGGCCTCGTGGTGGCTGAGGGGGGGCTTACCCGGCATCCACAGTCCTTCTGCACTGATGTCCTTCGTGGAGAGGCTTGTGGGGTCTCCTGTACTTCAAGGAGTTTTAGAAGCAGTTCCTTGCATTCTGGTGTAGACATTTGATCCACGCGTTGCTTGCGTTGGGCCCGGAACACTTCTGCTGCATCTTGACAGTCTTGGGCGGACTGTAAAACTTCCAAGCTTCCCTCTGTGGCGTGCAGAAGGAAGCCATCTGTGCTCTCACCTGGAGCGGAGCTTGCTTCAGGGGCTAGAGATGTTGATTTTGATTGAAGACTCCTGGTCACAATCTGGGATCTCCGGCCATCCATTTCAGTTTTAAATCTAGGTATTAGCTGCAGGCTTGGAAGCGTTCCCTTTAACCATCCTCTGCTACCAACTTGTGAAGCAGCTTTCACAAGAGATCGATGGGACGTTAAGGTGCTTCCAAGTAAAATAGGCAGAATGCAGAAATGCAGTCATTATGAAGCTTTATTCATCGACAGGTTATATAAAAAGAGCTATATGGCATGGAAGCATCCATGCTTGTATGATAGAGAATGCATGCAAGTGAGAAGATAGAAAAGAGAAGCAGAACTAGGACAAAGAGGCAGCCCCTGAGCAGAGGTATTTATGGGGGGTCTCGGCCTCTCCCTAGCCATAAAACTCTCTCGCCAATAGGGCTGCTGCAGGGGAGCAAAGAAGTCTCTTTGCTTCATCTGATGACCTATTTGGGGAACTGCCATGGGCTGGCACAAAACATGTAACAGCCAGACTTCATAATGAATCAAGGCTCTTGCTGTTAATAATTGGTAGTTATTTTAGTTAGAGGGAAACTAACACAGTTAATTTTAAAAAGGCCAGACATTAGAGGTGAAGAGGGTGGTGCTTTCATTTTAATTTGGCAATATTATGGAGAAGAATAAGGACTTTAAAATGTGATTATATATTAAAAAGAACTTTTATATCACCACATGAATGATTAATGTTATTGCATTGTAAAAACATGAAGAATTTTCAGTTGCATTTATGAAACCTTTCATAAAATGTATTTAGGGCTAATCACTTACTGTATTAAGATTCTTCAAAATTAGAATTATTTCTTAGCAGTCTGAATATGTGATAGATATAGATTTCCTTCACTTCTGATCAGCCACCTTACTCTTTTTTCCCCCTGTTGATATTAGAATGCACTCCAATTTAGAGCAATGTTTTTACTAGAACAACTTTTGCCCAGTGTCTGCTGAAAAATGGTTGCTAAGAGAAGTATGGAAGCTGACTAGATAAGGATTGCTTTCACCAGAAGTGTTTAAAATATGTATGATGTAGGTTTGCCAGCAAGAAGATCCTTGAAAGACTATTTCTTTATCAGTAGCATTTATCCAAAATATGCATCTGTTGCAGAAGGTGTGGTAATAGTTCAGCTCTGGAGTCTGTCATCCAAGATACATTGTAAATGGACTCATTCTTGGCATTAGACATGCTAGAACTTTTGTTAAAGCAGCAACTAGTACACAGCCCATTTAAAATCAAGCTCTACAAGTAGCCAAAGTTAATTAGGTATGAGATAGTAATCTCCAGGCACTTGCCACCTTCCTTCATCATAAAAATTATAATAAATTAAATCAATAATTTGCTCATCATAAGCTAAGCCTAGCCATCCATAACTGGGACGGATGTATATAAGTGTATGAGAGGATGTATATGATGATGCATCATATAAAAAACAGGAAGCATGACATTACAGACTTACAAAAGAGTATCAGGAGGGATGCTAGATATCACAACATCCTGTTTTCCTTTCTATTTTTAGATTGTTTAATCATCAAGGAACTATCAATTTAGCATGGGAGCTTCTCTTGCTCATTTTATTGTTTTACTCTGAGTCTATATTTGGTTGTTTTTTTTTTATGATGTTAGGTCCCAGATATTTATTATTATTTATTATTTATTATATTTTTATACCACCCTTCTCCCGAAGGACTCAGGGCGGTGTACAGGGCAATAAATATAAAAACGAAATACAAAAGTTAAAAAACAATTAAATATTATGCCCAGATTTAAAACAGTAATTAAAAGACATATTAAAACCCCAACCCTAACCCATCAAACCAGGTCAGATTGCTCGAATAGATAAGTTTTTAGATCACGCCGGAAGGAGCGGAGGTCGGGGGCCATCCGGAGCTCAACCGGCAAGCGGTTCCACAGGTCTGGCGCGCCCACAGAGAACGCCCTCCCCCTGGGGGCCACCAATCGGCATTCTTTGATCAGAGGCACCCTGAGGAGGCCCTCTCTGTGGGAGCGCACTAGACGGAGGGAAGTTGACACCGGCCGCAGGTGTTGCTGTAGGTAATCCGGACCCATGCCATGTAGGGCTTTGTAAGTCATTACCAACACCTTGAATCTCACCCAGAGGGCAACCGGCAGCCAATGCAGCTCGCGGAGCAAAGGTGTAACATGGGAATATTGGGAGACTCCCAGCACAACTCGCGCGGCTGCATTCTGCACCAGTTGGAGCAACATTGTGTCACTGAATTTAATAATTAATTATTTGCTGTCCTTTCATGAAATCCAAGCTGTATTCCTTTAAGCAGCTAATTCTCTCCAGTGACAGAACAAGGGCATCTTGTGTACTCTCCATCAATGTAAACGTGGAAGTAAGTATGGGTGAAAAGAGTTCAGTTTTCTGTTTTCCCCTGCCTAGCAATGTAGCCTGGGAATGCCAACTATAAAATTACCAGAGGACACTTTTATTTTGTGATTTTCTAGCTGTAGCATAATAACAATATTTTACAATGAGAAACATAACTCTGATACAGAATAAGAATGTTATTTATCACCAAGAGTTCATGCAGGAAGAGATATTTGCAAAGAACATTTCTTTTATTTCATGCAAAATTAGCACTGCAACTTAGTCCAAAATCTGGGATAACATTCATAGCCTTTGGTCTCAATCAATCCAATCACACATATGAAGGACATCTCATGATTTCTGAGCTACTGCATGTATTAAGATATAAGCCAAAGATAAACTGGTATGTTTAAGTCATCCATATAATAATCTAAAGGGCGCATTTAGTCTTATTCAAGGTCAAGTGAGCTTGTTCTGATATATGCAGTATATTCAGAAGATGCTGTGCAGAACACTCAAACTCTGAGGCCTCCGGTAAAGGACTCTCAAAACTCTATATCCAGAAGAGCGCAGTGTTAGGAAGAGCTAAGATACTGTGCAGAGCCTTCATACTCCCAGACTTTTGGTATAGGATCTGAGATTCAAGAAGACATATACCACCCATATGGGATTTTTTCATGTTGACTTATATAAGAAAAGGCTGTACTATTGAAGATAAAAAAAGAAATTAATAGACATAAAGGTTTATTTGACAGATAAAATTCAGCCCTGTTATAAATTAGCTAAATTAGCTTAGATTTGATCCTAGATTTCTTTTTACTCTATTGTGTTTATATAATTCAATCATCAGTCCTGTTCATTCAGGCCTTTCAACAGAGTCTATACTATCTATATTGACAGATAATGTACAGTCACTTCTCATTGTGGGTGATATGATTGGCTTTTATAAGACCTTGGCATAATTATGTTGCAAGTGAAGAAGTCAACCTGTCATATAAAGGCTTGTGCCTAAAGATCCAGGGGAAGAAGAAAAACTGTTATGATGTTGAATGGATTTATTTAAAGGAATTCTTTATGGTTCTAGATTGTCCGATAGTTCCACTGAATTTATATAAATCCTCATTCTTGATGCCACAACCCCAAAGATCAATGCCAACCTTGACTGCCGAACATTTGATACATACCAAAGGTGCACAATTGAATTGTCTTTGAAAAAGAGTCTGCATTTTCTTTTTTCCAGTTCTCATTCAGTTTGATGAATGAGAATTTGATCTCAAATTTCTTTCAAAGGAGAAAAGAGTTTTGGAGAAATGGTCATGTACAATGAGCTTAGTTACAAGTTAGTTACAAGGTATTCAAGGTTGTGCTTGAAGGTCTTGTTTGTCACTATATAATGGGAACAGAACAGTCATTGGCCAGTGTTGTACTAGAAGCAAAATAAAAGTTTAGAACATATAAGCAAAATAGGAATATAAAACAGAAATAGTAATCTGGTTGATCTGATTAGATTACAGGGAATTTTACAGCAGCACATAGCATATATATGAACAGACTGAAAATTTGGTTAAAATAGAATTATAATACCAAGCCCACTATCAAATGGACAGTACCTGAGACACATTTTCAATTGTCCTTTTGCCCAAAGAACAAAGAATAGGGTACATTAAAACGTACAATGATTAATCATCTCCCCAGTGTAGCCACCCTGGTTTTCCACATTTCTGATGCTTCAAATGAAACAAAAGCAAGAACTTGTGAATGAATTATTGGGTTTTTTCCCCCCAGACTGAGATGTTTAGGCAGCCAATGATGCTTCAGAGCAATGCAGAAATGCAAAAATTAATAGAAAGCAACTTCATTAACAATAGCTTTGTCCGCCAGTAATACTAAGCTCTATAACTAAGAAAATTTTAAATTAAATTCCCAAATAAGCTGTGAAAAATAAATGCTTCCCAAGTACAGAAAACTTTGAAAAACTGCACAGTAGATTTCAGCATAGGATTAGCGAGGGTTTTTTGTTTTTTAAGAAGCTTTGTTGGCTTTATTAAAAGTCAGCAGAGAATAATCTTCTTCTCAGAATAAAGCAGGAGGGGGACTTAATCTGTCACCTTTATAGCAATGTTAATTTTGTGCAAAATAATCACACAATATCTTAGTCAATTAAGTTGGAGAAAGAATAATAACATTGAACTCCCAATTTTTCTCCTGAACTTCTTACCCATTTCATTACATTCTGAAAAATTGGCATTTCCTTCAATGGGTATAATCAAAAAGTGCATCATTTAAATGAATGAAGATTGGCATGTGGGTTGTGTGGGTGAATGAGAAGGTCAATTGCATTTTCCCTTTACCCATCTTTTAAACCAAATGCAATTGTTTTTTTCAATAAAACCTACAAATCATTGCCAACAAAGAAACAGGACAGAACTATGAATAGAACATAGTAATATATTTTTATAAATACTTAACTTTGGTCTTCTAAAGGAAAATAACTCTTGGTTTTCTGTTGGTACAAAACAAGCAAGTCATAAAAGAATGAAGTAGAGCCAATAGAATAAAGTGATTAAAATCTTGGACTAATAACTGATACCACCAAGATTCAAGTATCTTCAGCAATTATTCTCAAACCATGCAAATTTATGAGGTTGTTGCTTGGGTAGAAAATGAGGAAAAATCCCCAATGCAAACTGCTGTATATTCTGGAAAAAGTGGGATATAAATCCAATGCACAACTGCAGAATCCTGAGGTTGTGCAAACATTCTGTTTCATGAACTCTTTGTAACATGCTGTTTTTAATGTCAGTTGTACATGCACATCATTGATAACCTCTTGTATAATAACAAGTTTATGCAAATTAGGGACAACTGCCTGTCAGCAGCATCTTCAAATCATCATCATGGTTGATTTAAAAGTTAATAAAAACCTCAAAATTACTTGACTGAATGGGAACTGAAACTAGATATATTTGGTCTTACCTGAAGCCTCTGTGTTTTGCTTTGTTATTCCTACTGATAGAAAATAAATGGGATCCATTATTTTTTGAAAGTAAAAATAGATTTGGAAACTGTAACGTATTGGGTTTTTTATTACTAAAGAGTATCATGTGGGGTTAATTGCTGGAAGGTTGTTTAAGCACGGAAGCTGTCTAACGGCTCCCAACTCCTCAGACAACCCGTCTCCAGCACCGCCATTGGCTGCTTCTAGGGCGGCAATAGGTTGCTTTAAACCTATTGGCCACCACCTAGAGGCCAGGGTATAAATAGCTGCATTTGCCGCTCTGATTCTCAGTTCAGTTCCTGTAAGCAAATAAAGAATGATTCTTGCTGAACTCACTCACCTCGTCTCTTCAATCAAGCACAGAACCCAGTATATAACAGAAACATTCACATGGACTTGAAAGCAAGTTCTTGCAACTGTGCAAAGATATAGATAGACAGACAGACAGACAGACAGATGATAGATAGATAGTATATATAGATATAGATGATATAGATATAGATATAGATATAGATACCATCTTTATTATTTTGACAAATAACTCAAGGTTTTAAACATATTTAACACATATTCCTTCTCCTATTTTCCCTCAGCAATAACTCTGTGAGGTGATTTGGGTTGAGAGAGAATGACTGGCCCAAAGTCATCCAACTGGCTTTCACAGCTAAGGTGGGATTAGAACTCATGGTCTCCCAGTTTCTAGCCTGGTAAGTTAACCACTAGACCAAGCTCAACATCATTTATTTAATTGTACAATTATCTCTACAGATTTTTCCCATGTTTCAGTTAAATTACAAGAGAAAACAGAATAAAACAAAATTGGAAAAACACATTATGTTTCTAAAAGGAAGTCAACTAGATGCTATAGTTTTTGCTGTAATGAAATAAGGGAAATTTGGGTTGTGAATATTATTTGGGATGTTAAAGGCTAAATTTGAATAATATAATTAAAATTAAAATTAGGTAAACTTTAATAACAGGACATAGATATATTTCAATGAAATTGAATTGACAAATTTTTCAACTGACCATGCTATTTCTAGAAATTTACTTGTTTAAACTGGTTGTATGAAATGTTAAGGGAAATTGAGAAGGATGTTTTGCCACCCCCCGCCGTGGGTGTGCGGAGCCAACCAGATGGTACCGCCCCAGGCACCTAATGGACCCTGACAGGTTCCAGGCAGCACTTGGGAACCCACCTGTACTCCCTGCTCACAACTCGGTGGATGCCTTAGTGGAAGCCTGGGAAAAGGCAGCCATGGAGGCACTTGACCGAGTTGTACCCTTGCGGCCCTTGACCCGGCGCAGATCCCAGCGAGCCCCATGGTTCACCGCGGAGCTCCGGGAGATGAAGCGTCAGAGACGGGGCCTAGAGAGCTGTTGGAGGTCCAGCCGATCCGAATCTGACCGGTTACGACTAAGGTTGTTCACAAGAACTTATCTCGTGGCGATGAGGGTGGCAAGGTCTAACCACTTTGCCACCCTCATCGCGTCCGCAGATAATCGCCCGGCCGCCCTGTTTAGAGTAACTTGCTCCCTCCTTAATCAGGAGGTGAGGGAGGAGCCCTTGCAGGGTCATGCCGAGGAGTTTAGTCGATATCTGTCGGACAAAATCGCTCAGATCCGGACCGGTCTGGACTCCTACTGGGCAGAGTCTGTCGATGAGGATACGGGCAGTCTTGTCGATGTTATCTGGGAGGAGTTCGATCCTGTGACTCCTGATGACGTGGACAGGATCATGGGGAAGCTGAGCTCAACCACGTGTTTGTTGGACCCGTGCCCCTCCTGGCTGGTTTATGCAGCCCGGGACGGGACACGAGGCTGGCTCCAGGCAGTGATAACTGCTTCTCTGAGGGAGGGTAGTTTTCCCGCCGCCTTGAAGGAGGCGGTGGTGAGACCCCTCCTCAAGAAGCCTGCCCTGGACCCAGCTGTATTAAATAACTTTCATCCGGTCTCCAACCTTCGCTTTCTTGCGAAGGTTGTTGAGAGCGTGGTAGCGCATCAGCTCCCTCTGTTCCTGGAGGAAGCTGATTATCTAGACCCGTACCAATCGGGCTTCAGGCCCGGGTACAGCACGGAGACGGCATTGGTCACGCTGGTGAATGATCTCTGGCGGGCGCGGGACAGGGGCTGTTCCTCTGTCCTAGTCCTTTTAGACCTCTCAGCGGCTTTCAATACCATCGACCATGGTATCCTGCTGCGGCACCTCAGGGGGTTGGGAGTGGGAGGCACAGTTCTTCAGTGGTTCTCCTCCTACCTTCTGGGGCGTTCGCAGTCGGTGTTGGCAGGAGGGCAGAGGTCGACCTTGAGGCCCCTTGTTTGTGGAGTTCCTCAAGGATCGGTCCTCTCGCCTCTCCTGTTCAACATCTACATGAAGCCTCTGGGTGAGATCATTCGTGGTTTTGGAGTTGGTTATCATCAGTATGCTGATGATACCCAGCTTTTTATTTCGACCCCAAACCACCCCAGTGATGCCCTCGACGTGATGTCCCGTTGCCTGGAGGCGGTCCGGGTCTGGATGGGGAAGAACAGGCTTCGACTCAACCCTGACAAGACTGAGTGGCTGTTCGTGCCGGCATCCTGGGAAATTCCGATTATTCCATCTCTGGCCATGGGGGGTGAGCTATTACCCCGCGTAGATAGGGCGCACAACTTGGGGGTCCTTCTAGATTCACAGCTCTCTTTAGAAGAGCATATTGGAGCTGTGACTAGGGGGGCCTTTGCCCTAGAGAGCCGTTGGAGGTCCAGTCAATCCGAATTCGACCGGTTGTGACTAAGAACCCACACTAGGTCTTATCTCGCAGCGATAAGGGAGGCGAGATCCAATTACTTCTCTGCCCTCATCGCGTCCGCAGATAACCACCCGGCTGCCTTGTTTAGAGTGACCCGCTCCCTTCTGAATCAAGAGGTGAGGGAGGAGCCCTTACAGGGTCGAGCTGAGGAATTTGGTCAATATCTGTTGGATAAAATCGCTCGGATTCGAACCGGCCTGGACTCCAACTGGGCAGAGTCTGGCGAACAGGACACGGGCAGTCTTGTCGACGTCACCTGGGAGGAGTTTGATCCTGTGACTCCAAAGGAAGTGGACAGGATTATGAGGAGGTTGAGCTCCTCCACATGCCTATTGGACCCATGCCCCTCCTGGCTGGCTTATGCAGCTCGGGAGGGGACACGAGGCTGGTTCCAGGCGGTCATATCTGCTTCTCTGAGTGAGGGTCACTTCCCCGCCTCCTTGAAGGAGGCGGTGGTGAGACCTCTCCTCAAGAAGCCCACCTTGGACCCACCTACATTGAATAACTTTCATCCGGTCTCCAACCTTCGCTTTCTTGCAAAGGTTGTTGAGAGTGTGGTGGCTCATCAGCTTCCTCAGGTCCTGGATGAAACGGATTATCTAGACCCATGCCAATTGGGTTTCAGGCCGGGCTACAGCACGGAGACGGCATTGGTCGCTCTGATGAATGATCTCTGGAGGGCCCGGGACAAGGGTTACTCCTCTGTCCTAGTCTTATTAGACCTCTCGGCGGCTTTCGGTACCATCGACCATGGTATCCTGCTGCGGCGCCTCAGAGGACTGGGAGTGGGAGGCACAGTTCTTCGGTGGTTCTCCTCCTTTCTCCTGGGATGCTCGCAGTCGGTGTTGGCAGGGGGACAGAGGTCGACCCCAAGGTCTCTCGTTTGTGGAGTTCCTCAGGGATCGGTCCTCTCGCCTCTCCTGTTCAACATCTACATGAAACCGCTGGGTGAGATCATTCGTGGTTTTGGAGTAGGATACCATCAGTATGCTAATGACACCCAGCTTTTCATCTTGACTCCAAACCACATCAGTGATGCCCTCGACGTGATGTCCTGTTGCCTGGAAGCGGTCCGGGAATGGATGGGGAGGAACAGGCTTCAACTCAACCCGGACAAGACTGAATGGCTGTACATACCGGCATACCAGGATACTCAGAGTATTCCATCCCTTAATATTGGGGGTGAGTTATTGCCCCCCGTTGATAGGGCCCGCAACCTGGGTGTCCTCCTAGACTCTCAGCTCTCCTTAGAAGATCACATAGGAGCTGTGACCAGGGGGGCCTTCACTCGGGTTCGCCTGGTGCGCCAACTACGACCTTATCTGGACCTGGATGCCTTACGTACAGTCACCCATGCACTTGTGACCTCTCGCCTTGACTACTGCAACGCTCTTTACATGGGGCTGCCCTTGAGAGCCACTCGGAAGCTTCAACTGGTACAGAGTGCAGCTGCACAAACACTTTTGGGAGCTTCCCGATACTCCCATATTACACCTCTCCTCCGTGAGCTGCACTGGTTTCCAGTTGCCTTCCGAGTGAAATTCAAGGTGTTAGTGATGACATACAAAGCCCTACATGGCTTGGGTCCGGAATACCTACGGGAGCACCTACTGCCAGCGTCAACACCCCTCCGTCCTGTGCGCTCCCACAGAGAGGGCCTCCTCAGGGTGCCACCGGTCAGAGAATGCTGGCTGGTGGCCCCCAGGGGGAGAGCATTCTCGGTGGGTGCGCCAACCCTTTGGAACTGCCTGCCTGCCGAAATCCGGACGGCCCCCAACCTTCGCACCTTCCGGCGTGACTTAAAAACCTACCTATTCCAGCAAGCCGGCCTGGCCTGATAGATTTTGGGGTTTCATTTATTCTACTATTGTTTCAATGTATACTTACCTTGCTCTGTACACCGCCCCGAGTCCTTCGGGAGAAGGGTGGTATATAAAAACAAACAAATAAAAAAAATAAAAATAAATGTTTTGATAATGTAACCTGAATTATGTACTGAAAACTCTGTTACTGAATCTCTGATTGACCAGTCATCATGATGCTTTCTAAATATGTAGATTTTAACTGAAAAACCAATAAAACTTGTTTTTTTAAAAAAAAGAATAGTCATAGATTAGCCTCATGCAAGTAATGAAATCTTTGGAGAACTTGACAGCAATTTATACTTGGCGATACTGAAGATGATTTAACATTGGAGGTCATGTAGCTTTAGTGAAATTGTTCTCTGACGGTATAGAGGAAAATTCACCATAATCTAGTCTTTTTTTAAAATTTCCTTAAATTGAATTGTTGCTGGCAAATGGGAGAGAAAGGCAGACAGACAGGTAGACAGGTGAGATATTTTAGTCCTTTTCCTTATTTGTTTTTATAAAACAGTGTAAATGTTAAGAAAAATATTGTTGTATTTTTGTTCTCTCTGTTAGCCTTGAGATCTTGTCAAGATAGACTTTAGTCACAATCATATTTTTATTTAAGGTAGGAAGACTGGCAAAAAGCTCAGGGGTAAATTAGAGATTTGGAAGTACCATCTTGGTGGCAAGCACCTTATCGAGGATTGGGTTAAAATGGAGAAATGTGAATTCAGTGACTCTTGAAAATCAAACATAATGAGGTCGCTAGTAATGCGTATAGTCTGTCACACTAACTTTGCCATTCCATTTATTCACAAAATATAGTGATGGAATTCACAGTAGCTATTGATATGAATGTCACTATGATGTGATCAATGATGGATCAGATTGAATTTATCTAGTGAAGGACAATGGTACCGCCCTAGGCGCCTAATGGACCCTGATAAGTTCCAGGCAGCGCTTGGGGACGCACATGCACTCCCTGCTCACAGCTCGGCGGATGCCTTAGTGGAAGCCTGGGAAAAGGCAGCCACGGAGGCTCTGGACCGAGTTGTACCCTTGCGGCCTCTGACCCGGCGCAGATCCCAGCGAGCCCCATGGTTCAGCAGTCCGGCCTGGCCTGATAGCTCTAATTGGGGTCCCAGTTTGTTTTTACTATTGTTTTTCACTATTGTTCAATCTGTATACCTACCTTACTCTGTACACCGTCCCGAGTCCCTCGGGAGAAGGGCGGTTTATAAAAACAAACAAACAAATAAATAAATAAATAAATAAATAAATAAATAAATAAATAAATAAATAAATAAATAAATAAATAAATAAATAAATAAATAAATAAATAATCTGTTTATCTCAAGCAGGAATTAGTATGAATGAATTTCACAATGAATCTGGAGTTGGGCCAACATTTATGTGTTCCTTCTTTAAAGAAGTCAGTTAAATATCCAATGGCTGCATTTGCATAACAACAAAGCTTAGCCTCAAGGGTACTTTTTGAACTATAACTGGACTGATTTTTCCTTGAGGAAGAAGAAGAAGACATTTTGCTTCTCATCCAAGAAGCTTCATCAGTTGAGATGAAGCTTCTTGGATGAGTATTGGAGAATTGGGTGGCCACTGATGAAGCTTCTTGGATCAGAAGCAAAACATCTTCTTTCTCAAAGAAAAAAATAGTCCAGCTGCGTTTTAAAAAGCGCCTTTGAGACAACTATGACCTGGAGGATTAAGAAACTCCATAGACATTCAGCAAAGTTTACTATTCACTGATTAAGTTTAGTTTAGTTTAGTTTTGCTTTCATCTCTCTCTCTCTCTCTCTCTCTCTCTCTCTCTCTCTCTCTCTCTCTCTCTCTCTCTCTCTCTCTCTCTCTCTCTCTCTCTCTGTCTATCTATCTTTCAGATGAGTGTACTATGTTAGCATAGTCCCCTTGATTCACTGTATTGTATAAACCTAGAAAAAATGATTAATTCAGTCATGAAAATGTTGTCCTTTCCCTAAGGATGTGGTTAGAAACTGAAGTATGTTTAATATTGTCTAGTAATTGGAACTAAAGTTCTCATCGCCCTAAAATAAACTGTTCTTGTTAGTCATATTAGGAAACTTGCATTCCAGAATTAAGTAACCCCAATTATTGAGAGATAATGGGGGCAGAACTAATATTTTGATAAAAAATGAAGAGAGGCAGAAGAGCACACAGACAAAGAGATGCTTACTTGTTACAGAAAATAAGCAGAACAGTTTCCCCCCCAAATAATTCATTTCTAGAAGAAACTTCTGCAGGTGCTCATTTCATTAATTATAGTTTTTTTCTACCTCTTCCATATCTACTACATTTATTCTTTATACTTTTCAATAATATAAGAGTTAAAACAAAGGAGATATATAAATATTATATGTAAAATTATGCATATTCTTTTATCGTTTAATCTAGGTTTATCATTTTGAGTGGAAGCACTATTGACAGGAGACTCATTGCCCTGAATAAAGTAAAGCTTTTGAAGCTGTTTAATGTTCTTAGTGTTATACCTGTGTGTCATAAAAGGATTGTGTCATATCAAATTCTGAAAGTTGGAATGGATGCTAATCAGAATAATTCACTACTGGAGCATTTGGGCAAAGGCTGATGTCAACTGCTATATAATGACTATTTTAAGAATGTTTCCCATCTGCAAACTGAATTTTGTCTTCCCAATTTACAACAGGTTCTAGTCGACCAATAAGGGTCAGATTCTGTGTCCATCTCAAAGACACTAGAGTTTCTCTCTTACTTGATGGCAACCATGACAGAATTAAAACCTATAACATATCTGTATCAAAAACTCAAGAATATGTTTATAGTGGGCATTTGGGGAATATTTAAAACACGGACTAAAGAACTGTAATCTATCATAAAGCCTCATCAATGGATTTATACCCTTAAAAATGTCAAAATGTCAAAATTACACAATAGGTCTGAGATTAAATTTCATTGATAAAAAAGGCACTAGATGTTTTTTTGGATTCCCAAAGAATGTATTTTAAATAATGGATATTGGATTTTCTTTACTGAAAGCATAAAAAGAAATGAAGGTTCACTCACCCATATGATAAAGAAAAGAGACATAGATAGTATTGCTGATATTCCACAAGGGTCAGACTTGTCCAAACATGGATAAAGTATATTTTGTCATGGTAATAGCAATGAAGCATCTATCTTTCTCTGCCCTTGTTGAATGGTGGATAGCTGTTCAGTGCCCCTGCTTTTGGTGATATCTGCCCTCTTGGTTAGAAGGAGCATGGAGCTTGCAAGGAGAAACCCTTGCAAGGGTTTGCAGAATTTGTTCAGCTTGTGACAGATAAACCCACTTGAATTTGCTTACAATTGAATGTTGGCCTTATTTCATAACCCAGAGAGGTTCCTGGAGAAAGGTCTTGCTTAGTTAACTGGAAATTGTTTGAACCTGTTAGACCTGATGAAGTGGACAAGGTTCTTATGATTGTAAACTCTGCCCTTCATGTTAAAGTGGCTTTCAATGTGTTGAATAAGTGGATTCTAGTGGTAGTGAAATCTTCTTTGAGTGAGGGGATTGTTCCTTTATCTCTTAAAGAGGCCTTGGTTCATCTCCTTCACAGGAATCCATCACTGGACCACACTATAATAATAATAATAATAATAATAATAATAATAATAATAATAATAATAATAATAATAATAATAATAATAATAATAATAATAATAATAATAATATATAAAGTTGGAAGGGACCTTGGAGGTCATCTAGTCCAACCCCCTGCTCAGGCAGGAAACCATATACCATTTCAGGCAAATGGCTGTCCAGTCTCTTCTTAAAAACCTCCAGTGTTGGAGCATTCACCACCTCTGGAGGCAGGTTGTTCCACTGGTTAATTGTTCTAACTGTCAGGAAGTTTCTCCTTAGTTCTAGGTTGCTTCTCTCCTTGACTAGTTTCCATCCATTGCTTCTTGTCCTGCTTTCAGGTGCTTTGGAGAATAGCTTGACTCCCTCTTCTTTGTGGTAGCCCCTGAGATATTGGAACACTGCTATCATGTCACACCTCACCCTTCTCTTCATTAAACTACACATACCCAATTCCAGCAACCGTTCCCTATATGTTTTAGCCTCCAGCCCCCTAATCATCTTGGTTGCTCTTCTCCTGGACAGTGTGTGTCCAGTTCTAAATTCCCCTTTTGGGGGAAGATGAGGAAGATGATGATTTTACAACAGCTTTAGAAACCTTGAATGAAGTAGGTTATCTGTTTTTCCCCAGTTAGGATTCAGACCCAGGTATGGGATGGAAATGACATTAGTCATGCTTTTGGATGATTTCTGATGTTGGTGGGATGGGGTTTGTGCATCCATTCTTGCCTTACTTCATGGGGCTTTTATGGTAATATGATCAACCATATTATCCTTCTGGATTGAATCAGGAAATAGTGGGTAGCACAATCATATGCTGGTTTACCTTCTTTTTTCAGGTCAGCTCTAGTCAGTTGTGACTGGTGGGGGGGAGACCCCATCCTTGGTCCTTACTGGGTGGAAAACTGCAGGGGATGCTGCTATCTCCACTCTTATTCAATATTTACATAAAGCCACTGCATGATCAGTATGTTGTTGATACCTCATTATATATCTCTGTCCTGGTGAATTAAGTCCTGCTGTTTACATTTTGAGGATGTAAAGATTTGGATGGGGAACAACAAGCTTTAGCAAATCTGAGTGGCTTTTGGTTTTGGAGTTCTTTGATTCTAGGACTATGACATCTTGATTGATAAATGGGATTACACTCCTCAAATAGATCTCATACACAATCTGTGTGTCCTCCTAGATTCACAATTCCTATTTGGAGAAGGGGGTCTTTGCACAACTTTATGTTGAGTGTCAGTAGCACCCATTCCTGGTTTGAAGATTCTCCTCACAGTCATTCATGCCCTAGTCACCTCCCAATTGGACTACTATAATAAGCTCTACATGGAACTATCCTTGAAGGGTATCTAGAAGCTTTAGCTAGTGCAAAATGCAGCAGTGAAAGCAGTTACGTGTATTTCTAGAATAACACATGTTATACCTCTGCTCTGATTACCAATATGCTTCCAAGTCCAATTCAAGGTTATGACTTTTAATTATCTGGTTTTAACCTTTAATTATCTCCAGATGATCTTTCTATAAGGAACATGATAGCTACAGAGTTCTATGAAAGGTACCTAATGTTTTCTGAATGAAGCATTCAAATGTTCTTTATCAATAAACAAGGAAACATAGCACAGAATTTAAGTCTTGTTTTACTCACCAGCAACTGTTTCACATCTTCTGTTTGTACAACAAAAGAAGAATAGATCTAATCAGAGCATTTGCATCTCATGACTATACAGCTGAATTCCTATCTTAATGCTGGCAAAGATGCAGTATGCAAATTATACAAATGAATGCTATAGCAGTTGTCTTCCCAACTGAACATAATAATGATGTGTTGACATCTTCAGAAATTTTCAGATGCATGCAAAACCACATTATTCAGAAAAAAATCTTTTCCTTTTGCTTCTTTTTTTATGTAGCCCAAGTCATCTTTATGCATATGTAATAAGCAATGCATAGAGCTGGGTCACATTGCTGACCTTCCTCTCAAAGGTATATGAACAACTTGCCCATGCCCTCAGTGAAAGTTATGTGAATAGAAATCTACATAAATTGCATACCACAAAACAAGTGGTGTTGGTGAGGCCTAGAGGCATTGGAAGTGCTCAGAATTGTGTATTTTGAGTCAGTTGCAGTGGATCCTTTCTGGAAGGGGCACTGGTGGTAGTGAATTTACTGAATTCTTAAAAAGGGCCAGCATTCCCCACAAAACTACATGGTACATGCAGTCCATGGGTCATAGGTTCTGCAGGCCTGATCTGGGGTACCTTTGTCAAACTTTTAGCTTAGTATTAGATGACCTTTTCTAATCACAGTCCCTTGTAAGTATATTTGGAACTGCAACTCCCCATGTTCCTAACAGCATGGAGTCCCTTTTCCCAAAGCTAAGAATCTATAGTCCCAAAATTTCCATTGGCTGACTGAATGGAAATGGACTAAATCAGGGGGTCCTCAATTTTTTGCCATCATATTTTCTTTTATTGTAGACATCCTCGGACAAGCGCTGGCTCTTTGGCTTTGAAATGGAGATGAGCACCGGCCCCTAGAGTCGGAAACGACTAGCATGCATGTGCGGGGGAACCTTTACCTTTACTTTAACCTCTCATAAAATTCCAAAACATAAAAATGAGCACAGATGATCAATGAAAAAGTACACTTTCAGGAAGGTGGGTTTAGGTGTAACTAAAAGTTGCTCATATCTCCCCTAAACTTGAAAATGGATGTTGGGCTTTCCCATGAATTATCTGATTCCAGATAGCCTTCTAGTACACCTATGAGTTGTATATTAGTTTAATCAAGAAAGCCCCATCTACGTGATCTACTAAACCTTCAAGTGACTGTGGATTGCAGGACAAAGAGGAAGTCCAATGCAATCAACAATAAAGGCTCTCCAGAACCAGCCAACATGCAGCCAAATAGGGGTAGACTGGGAAAGCTGCCAGATGAATGTAGAGTGACAACAGTTGAAATAGAGAGAGGAACTGCTGCTCCTTCTACATCTGTGTTGCAGGACTGTGTTTCTGGAGAAATGCAAAGTGGGAATTTGTAATTCATTGTCCTGACTCCATTTGGATGTTTTCTTTGTGTGCAGAAAAGGAGATTGAGTCTAACAGGAAGGGTAGGATACAGAGCCACAGAGGTGAACTTCAAGAAATTGTGCAATAGCAGCTGCTGAAACAAACGAACAAAAAAAGCTTTGAAAATGAGAAAAGCATAAAAAAGGACTTGTGGAGGCTGTTTCATCACTAAGATTACCTTAAAGCAAAGGACTGTTATTTATTTATTTATTTTTTACATTCATTGCAAATCTCAGTTAATTCTAAGATTTAACCTTCTTGACCCAATCCTTACAGATTCAGAGTATTTTCTGATATATTTTATATGCCTTTGTTAAATGTCCCTCTTTCCATTTTTTCAAACTTGTCCTTTTCATCAGTTTATCAGGCAGCTCTTTATGCAACCATGACAGTTTCATCAATTATATCCTTTTTTTCCCTTTGGTATTGTTTGGAGTTTAATTATCTAAATTTACCAGAATTTCCCAACCATTCTTAACTGTTTATCCTATCTGTGTCTTTTTCAAACACAAGTGTACCTCCTCCTATTCTCTTAAATGGGGAGGAAGAGTATGTCAGCCCTCTGAGGTAAACCAGATAGGAAACAGGTCTTGACGAACAAATTCTACTTTATTATAAGGTTAATTAACAGAATCTTGCAAATTTAAAAGTACAAATTTCCTGTCACTATGTTTAGTTGTTTGATTAATTAAGGTGGGTCCTTCAAGTTTTTCTTTCTGACTGTTAAGCCTCTAGGGTTCCTGCCTCTCTTGTCTGATTGTTTCCTACACAGCATTTCTTCTGGTATTTCCCCAAGGTCATCCACCCAATCCATTACAGACTATAATGAGAAGGTATTCTGTGAGAGATGGTACCTACAAGAAAATGAGCGAGTGTGTTGGACTACAGTCAAGAGGCAATTGTCCCAAAAGGAGGGAGCACATTCCAGAAAGTGGAGGGGAAGAGAAGCAACAGCCCACCCCAAAGCTAGATGGAGAAAGAGGAAGAGAGTAAGGATAGCCACTCCCTACAAGCTCTCAGGATATATCATTAATGGTGTAAGGAACTGCCTCAGTTAAACCTCCCAAGAAAGCAGAACTCGCATTGTCTCAAAAGGAACATTTTTGGGAAGATATTGATAGCAGGATAGTAAGGCAGGATCTGAGAATTTCCCACATGAAATGTTATATTAAAAGAAGCCTTTCAAACTCCACCCCAACTGCCCATCTGGCTGGTTCAAATTGAGCCAATCCACAGGTGCCAAATTGTTGTGGGGAAGAACCGATAAGGCACCGTTCTCAAGGCTGTCAGGTTTCTCCATGGCTTCTTCCCTCCACCTGGAGATAAGGCAGATGGCTGGAGGAATATTCCATTCCACCCCAAGAAAAAATACTTCAAAGAGGATAGAACAAAGCAAAGGAAGTATATTTCAGAATACCTGTAGGTCCCCACTCTCCCCATTAGAATGGCAGAACCCAAAAATGAAAGCATAAGAAAGATGAAATGCATAGGGGTTCTGACACATGGTGAGAATAGAAGGGTTTAGTCTGGCAAGATTCTGTCTCTTGTGTATAAACAAATAGAGAACTGGATTTGGTTAAATTGTTCTATTTAGCTTAGCCTAACTTATTCTGAACTCTAAATTTTGATATTTATTGCCCTGTACACCGCCCTGAGTCCTTCGGGAGAAGGGCGGTATAAAAATTTAATAAATAATAATAATAATAATAAATGCAAAGAGAAGTGGTGGAAATATCTGACCATATTACTGTGAGTTGTAAGATAGCCAAATGTTTATTTTAAAGCTTCTTTCAAATGACCTCTGACAGTGTTTACAGTGCACTGAAACAGATTCATATCTTCAACAGATATTGCTCTAGTAAACTTTTCTTACCCATATAATAAAAGAACTAGCCAAGGTTAAAGCTGGTAATGTATTATTAAAACAGGCTATGTAAACATTTGACATTTGCTAGTTAAACATTCATTAGTTGAGTAAAAACAGTTTTGGGTTTTGCTAATGTTTCAGCATTTGTGATTATTTTTTTCTTCATGGCCTACAAGTTGTGCTAATACTGCAGCTTAAATGAACAGTTTCTGTTTTTTAAACCTATTGCATTTCCAGAAATATATTTGTAGGAAGTAATCCTTTTAAAAAAGCTTCTTCTGAAAATCTCCCAGGAGTAAAAAAAAAAGGGGGCTTTAGAGGTTGCACAGTCCCAACCAATAAAAGTAACATTTCTAATATGCTGAAATTAATCCAGAGAGTAAATTTAAATTTTCAAACGGCTTATTTGAATGCCAAACCTTTATCATGGTTTTCAACTCATTTAAATCAAGGAGGGAAACCTCTGTTTGTTCTGTTCTGTTCTAAACACCAAATATAGCAGCTGACCATGGGCCCATACAAGAGACGTAAAATGAATGGGGTAGATGTTCTGTTAAGTGCGTGAAAGTTGTAATGGGTTCACTCTTTTATTTATTTATTTAGTTTTGTTTTATTCATTTATTTATTGTGTGTGAAAATAGAATCATGTAACTAAAATATTGTTTGCTTAGATTTTTTTTTTAAAAAAATATAAACACTCCTGAATATTCTCTTCCTAAACAGAAGGAAGGTGGGAAGACATTGAAATCCTGTTCATTTTGTGATGCTTTCTCTTGCATCATAATTAACTGTGATCCCAACCACCTCAAGATTCCCAGCAGTAGTATAAATCTTAGGAACAGGCTAATTTTAAATTCAGCACTTCTGACATTTTTTTTTCATTTACGAACTAATTGATGCTTCCTAGGGCTAATTTCTTCACAAAGACTGCAGGTGAAGAAGAAATGGAGTTGTAACTACCATGCATTTCTTTAATTTAAATGAAACTAAATGACACTAAATGAAACTTTGGTATTGGTTCATTGTGGTGGATGAAGGGAGCCAATGGTATTAAGATAGAAGGACTGGAAAGAGATGTGAAGAATCCATTGCTTCCTTCTGCAATGCTAAATAATATTTAAAAATGGATCCCTAATTTCACCTAAGCACACTAAAAAGAAGAGACATCACCCTGCCAACAAAAGTGTGTATAGTCAAGGCCATGGTCTTCCCAGTTGCAATGTATGGCAGTGAAAGTTGGACCATAAGAAAGGCTGAGCCTAATTCTGGGAAAGGTTGAGGGCAAGAGAAGAAGGGGATGACAGAGAATGAGGTGGCTGGATGGAGTCACTGAAGCAGTAGGTGTGAGCCTAAATGGACTCCAGAAGATGGTAGAGGACAGGACAGCCTGGAGGAATGTTGTCCATGGGGTTGCGATGGGTCGGACACGATTTTGCAACTAACAACAACAACAACAACAATTGAACCTAAAATTTTCCATGTTAGCTATGAATGTTGGCATGGAATGGATTTGGAGAGTGGGATTTTTCCCCCCTCAATATTCTTTTGAGAAAGATGTAAAAATCTCCAGCAGTTCAAGAGGTGCTTGTTTTTCCCCCACTTAAACAATCAGAAATATTTTTTTGTCAGAAATTGTTGCTTCGTTCTATATAAGCAGTCCCAATAAACTCTAACATTTCACTGACATTTTTCAAGTGACATCATTTTCTAGATTTTATACCATCCTGAGCAAAAGTGATTCTGCTCTCCACCAGTTCTATAAATTTTGAACTGGAAGAGTTTGATGACACTTCTGAGTTATTATTTTCTTTCAAGCAATTTATTTCTTAGAAAGCAAGATATTGACAATAGTTTCAGCATCCTTTGTTAGAATCTACTGTACACAATAACCATGGCCTCATTTGAGAAAAACAGAATTTAAGATCTCTGTTTTGTTCTATGATAGCCTTTGCTTATGAAGCTACTGATTTCTTTGCTTTTTTTAATGGCAAAATGAAACTCCTATGCAAGTTGTAGATCAGGGGTGTCAAACTTGCAACGTCACATGACATGTCGTGACGTATGGCAATTTTTTTGCATTGCTGGCAATGGGGTGGGCGCGGTTTCAGCATGATGCATCCGGCCTGCAGGCTGGCAGTTTGACAACACTGTTGTAGATGCTGGAAGACTAAGTTCAACATTCTGCTTTGCTATGGATGTAATGCTAGATTTTCATTGTTCATGTGTCCTTTGAGTCATATCATAGTGCTAAATATGGATACTAATTTTCTCACGAAGAAGATTAAGCTTCCCAGGAATAAGTGAAAGTTGCAGCTGTATCCTTTTATTATACCTGGTCCTTATTTCCTGTTGTTGAAGCCATAAGGTTTTATTTATTTGTTTATTTGTTTGTTTGCAAATTGGGAACCATTTGCAACTGCAAGTAATGTTGTAGAAGCAGATACATTTTCCTTTTGTGGGTAGCCTGGATAGCCATTGGATGGAAGCCTACATTACCCTGCCTACCACTTATTTCTTTTCCAGCATAAAGGAAAAAAGTATGAATGGGCAAAGGACCCAGAATACAGGACCATCATGCTGGATTGCAGACCATAGCAGTAAGACAAGGCATTCCTAATTTGCTTACACAGAGAATGGGACAGCCAGTTTGGTGTAGCAGTTAAGGCACCAAGCTAGAAACCAGGAGATTATGAGTTTTAGTCCCATTTTAGATATGAAGCCAGCTGGGTGACTCTGAATTGATCATTCTTTTGCATCTCTAGGAGGCAGGTAGTGTCAAACCAGTTCCAAGAAACCTGACTTTTGCAGGATTGCCAAAAGTCTGACAGGGTAAGCATGCCATCATCAGATAGATATAGGGGAAGTGTTTCTCTGTTTCAAGGTCTGCTTTGAAAAATAGCATGTCCCTCCCCACCCATTCTAACATGTTTTGTAAGGTCATGTAATCCTGATTCTCTTACAGGCATTGGATCAGGACACTAACTGAGCCCATATTGAAAGTATTAATCAGTTAGATATGAGAATAGCCTTAGGCTAAAGTGTTAGTTTTTGTTTGATATCTATCTTTGTTACTGCAGCCTGATGTTAGGCAATTAAATTCAAATTTGCAAATTGGTCAGCCATAAAATTGACTAACATGGGTGTGGATTTCTTTTTCTCCTTGCCTGATACAGGAACTTGTCCCCATTAGATTTAAGGTTCTCTTCATCTGCTTTCCATATGATAATAATTAAACAAGTTAAAGCATCAGACTAGAAACCAGGAGACTGTGAGTTCTAGTCTTGCTTTAGGTATAAAAGGCAGCTGGATGACTTTGAGTCGGTTAGTTTCTCTCAGCCAAACCATCTCAGAAGTTGTGAGAAAAATAGGAGGAAGGAGTATGAGGCATGTTCACTGCCTTGAGTTATTGATAAAAATAATAAAGGTAGGATTAAAAAAATCTATTTTTTCCTGATAGCTGCACTATAAATGTGTATTTGTGTGTTTGTAGAAATGTATGCTTGTGCTAGGAAGAAGTCAGTTTCTTGCAATCACGATCCTTTGGGTACTTGTCCTTTTTCTCCATCCTTCTTTACTTTATCTGCTATCAGGCTTCTATGCTGTTAGCAGCAAAACCATGATGCAAGTTGAGCACTGCACACTAATAATTCATGTCCCTAAATTTTGTTCTGAGTACCAGGCAGAAGAAGCAGGTCAATAAATCTGGATAGAAACTGAAAAGCCAGCCAAGGATATCTTGTGAATGTTTCTAATCATGCACCCATGTCTATGTGGGTGAACAGTTGCTCCTTGTCTACCATACATGGTCCTCCATTTACCAATTTGTAAACTCAAATACATGTTGTTGTTTTTTGGAAGGAGGAATAGGAACCGTCCATTAAATCTTATTCTCACCAGAGTCTTATTTGTTATTAAGTACTATCAACTATAATATCCTTATAAAACTCAGTATTTTTTTTAAAAAAAGAAAACTGATATTTCCTGTCCAGGAAACATTCCCCAAAAGAAATAGGATATTGAAGCCATATGTCTGGTTTCTCTTACAAGCAAAGTCAAAATGACCAAGGAAGGCAGTGCATAGCAACGAGACGAGGTATTTCTAAAGCAGGCTTATGTGGCCATTAGTAATTAGAGAAGTTTGCCACTCCAGGCTTATTACCAACACAACATCTTAGACTATAGTGGAAAATTTAATTTAATTTAATTTAATTTAATTTAATTTAATTTAATTTAATTTAATTTAATTTAATTATTTAATTTAATTTTACAATGTAGAGGTTATCCAATTCCACAAGATTCTGGGTTGTTTTCAACTTTAAAAGCAAGAAATAATAATATAAGAATATAAATAATATCTGTTCAGTAAAAACAATCCATAATGAATTAAAACAAAAACATTACAAGGGCTTGACATCCATCCTACCCTAAGACCTGGAAGAATAATAAGTTTTTCAGCAATTTCCAAAATATCATTAAAATGGAAGAATGCAGTTCTCTGGGGGATGCTCTCTAGAGGGAAATTTCCATGGCAGAGTAGGCATATTTCCTAGGTCCCACTAGAGAAATCTATATGCAGGCCAAGAAGCAACAGTGAGAACTGGACACGGAACCACTGATTGGTTCAAAATTGGGAAAGGAGTCCGGCAAGGCTGTATACTGTCGCCTTGCCTATTTAATTTATATGCAGAGCACGTCATGAGAAAGGCAGGGCTAGATGAATCAAAAGTTGGAATTAAGATTGCCGGAAGAAACATCAACAACCTAAGATATGCAGATGATACCACTCTAATGGCAGAAAGTGAAGAGGAACTAAAGAGCCTCTTGTTGCGAGTGAAGAAGGAGAGTGCAAAAGTTGGGTTGAAACTTAACATTAAGAAAACCAAGATCATGGCATCCGGCCCTCTCAATTCCTGGCAAATAGATGGGGAAGAAATGGAGGTAGTGACAGATTTTGTTTTCCTGGGCTCCAAGATCACTGCAGATGGGGACTGTAGCCAAGAAATTAAAAGACGCTTGCTCCTGGGAAGGAAAGCCATGGCAAATCTAGACAGCACACTAAAAAGCAGAGACATCACCCTGTCAACAAAAGTGCGTATAGTCAAGGCTATGGTCTTCCCAGTTGCAATGTATGGCAGTGAAAGTTGGACCATAAGAAAGGCTGAGCGCCAAAGAATTGAAGCCTTTGAACTATGGTGCTGGAGAAGACTCCTGTGAGTCCCTTGGACTGCAAGGCGATCAAACCGGTCAGTCCTAGAGGAGATCAACCCTGACTGCTCTTTAGAAGGCCAGATCCTGAAGCTCAAACTCAAATACTTTGGCCATCTAATGAGAAGGAAGGACTCACTGGAGAAGAGCCTAATGCTGGGAAAGATTGAGGGCAATAGAAGAAGGGGACGACAGAGAATGAGGTGGCTGGATGGAGTCACTGAAGCAGTAGGTGTGAGCTTAAATGGACTCCAGAAGATGGTAGAGGACAGGTGTTCTGAACCAGCCAACTACCGGCCTTGTAATAAGGCAAACCCCTGTTCAAGCAGTAGAGACTGGAGAGCGTCTGAGGCTGCAAAGCGTCTGCCAAGTTTAATTCACAAGCAAAACAACAGAACAAGAAACCAAAAGCACAAGAACTTGAATCCTCAAGCGGAAGGGTTGCTTTCAGCAACCAGCCCCTCCCCAAACACTCCTTTTATTTAGAGTTCAGGGCGTGGTCTCCCTGTGCCTCCTTCCGAGGAGTCCCACAGCCTTTCTTTGTTTGTTCCTGCTCGACTGCCTCCTGCGTCGGGCGTCCTTGAACAGGGCCAGCTGTGGGTCATCATCCTCCGCACTATCGGGCTCACGCAGCTGAGAAGAGGGCCCCGGCTGGGAGCTCTGCCAAGCCTGCAAGCCATCATCAGCCGGTTCGTCTTCCACACCCTCCTCCTCCCCCTCATCTGAGTCATCCGATACATCCGAGCCGGCTGCCGGGCCCACCGGCTGGCCCTGAGTCACAACAACAGGAAGGCCTGGAAGAACATTGTCCATAGGGTCGCGATGGGTCGGACACGACTTTGCAACTAACAACAACAACAACAACTGGAGAATATTGTTGGATTAACATGATCTGGACTGCGCCTACTCTTCCCAGTTGTGCAGGATGGGAAGAAACTATTGGAGATAAACAGTCCTTCCAATAATCAGGTCAGAAGAAGAAAAATGCTACTTCCACAGAAGAGTGAATTAATAGGCTACCTGAGCAGGTTGCTGAGTATGGGAATTTGTCCCTCAGAAATATTTAGCTGGCAGTATTTATGTCATGGCAGCAAGATGTGAAGATGAGACTCCTTGTCTGCCACTTTAACAACTGCATTGTTCATATCTCCTTCGAGTAAATTTTTTATTGTAGCTCTTTGTACTGAACTCCACCTGCAAGACCACACCTGCATCCCTCTTGCCTTAATTCTCCTTTTCAAGATAAGAACATCTCCAGTTACCACATAAGAGAAAGCAGGGACTGACAGAAATATCTTCAAAGATGAAGAAAAAACAGCCTAAAATTCATTGGCTCAGAAAGGTCAGATGAAGAAGCACAAGATTTGAAACCTGAGACAGACATAAATATATAGGACAGGTTTCCTTTGTGCTTCTAGACCCAAAGATTTGTTGATATGCATGATTGATTCACTGATTCCTTTCAGTGAAGCCATCAATCTAACTCCCTTATGTCTGTTTGAAAATATAAAGCTAAGAGGGTGTGTTTTCTAGCTGTGCTTGGTACAAGCCTTCATTGTTGCACATCAAAGAAGGATCAATAATGGAGCAGGACACAGAAATGCACATCTGAATAGTTTAGGGACCTTTGTCTATCATGATACATGGTACAGCCTTTTGTGGACTTATAACAGAGAATCTGTTATAAAAGATTCTCGATATCAGACATGTCAAACTCATATCAGAACTTTTTTCCCATTGCCAGCAATGGGGTGAGCACGGTTTCCTCGTGACGCGTCTAGCCCACAGGTCAGCAGTTTGACACCCCTGCTCTGTAACATGATTTGAATGCAGTATTGTCCTCTATGCAATTTTGGACAAAATCTTGTGAAGGAAATCCTTCCTTCCTTCCTTCCTTCCTTCCTTCCTTCCTTCCTTCCTTCCTTCCTTCCTTCCTTCCTTCCTTCCTTCCTTCCTTCCATCTCTGTCTCTTTCAAGTTCCATCCTAATCAAGTTTCTTCCATTTTTCCATTGTTAGTTTCATGATTCCTACTACTCTGATTTCCATTCCAAACACATTTCTTTCACTCAGGCAACCTCTTTGTAGTCTTACTATTATGCCTTGATTCTTTAGCCATCACAGTTTCACCTCAGAAATGACTTGAAGGACTGTTTGAAGAAATAATATTTTTATGGCCCTTGATAAAACACTGTAATTTTCCTACCCTGATCCCTGGACTTTCTTGACCTTTCACATGCCACAGTTTGCTTTGGGGTTTCCTTATCACTTTTTCTGCCTTCAATTTTTCTGCCCCCCTCCCCACATCATATAAATTCTGTCCTTGCTGGCTCTACCAGGCATTCATAACCAGAGCAAAACTCTTTTAGCAGACATAAGAGATCATTGTTTATCAACTCATTATTACAATAGAATGCCAAACATCTTCAAGCTATAGAAAAGAAGAAATGATACTGTATATATGAAATGAATCTGCACACCTGAATGAGAGACTGTGGGAAACATAATTTCATAGGAGAATTTTAAGTGCTGAGATGTTTTTAGAGATGACCTGGATCTTGATGATAGAATATCAAAACTCAGGGGGCTGTGAAGAAATCTGGGATTTTTTTTTTTATTGCAGAAGATGCTGTAGATTTGATCACTCTTTTTCCAATCAATTTTTATTTTCAGATTTCAGATGCTGAATCTTTCATGACAAATTCTTCAAACATTTCTGGTGAGCCATCAAAATGGAGCACGTTAAAATAAATTGATATGGAGATAAGGAAAGTAACTTTAAAGTTACTTGGTGGAGCAGTGGGCTAATGCCTCCTTAAGTAACACCAGCTGCCTGAAATTAGTGCAGGTTCGCATCCCACCAGGCTCAAGGTGGACTCAGCCTTCCATCCTTCCGAGGTAGGTAAAATGAGGACCCAGATTGTTGGGGGCAATTAAGCTGACTTTGTAATAATGCCGCTTGGGGTGTGTGTGTGTGTGAAAGCCCTAATAAGCAGGCATATACATAGAATGAAGGCTACTGCTAAGCTTGTAAGCCACCCTGAGTCTTCGGAGAAGGGCGGGATATAAAATGGAATTAAAATAATAATAATTAAAAAAATAAAAAATAAAGGTTTTAGGCTCTTCAGAATTATCCTCCTATGGTCTGAACGCAAGTAACCAATAAGGATGGAATCTTCTTTTGCAACCAAGTAAAGTTTATTTTTTCTTCCCTATTGCAAAGATAGAGGTGATTCCTTTCAAACAGTTTCCATGTTCACATCTAAGAAGCCATTGTATATGTTTCTTGATAGCTTGACATTTGAGCCAGGAACAATATTTATCATTTTAAAGATAGAAGATAAATAAGATTATTTTTGGTTACCTGCTTCCTTTTCCTCAACCTTTGATTCCTGTTCTTTTAACCTGTCTTTTTTATCAGCTTATATAATTAAGGTGTCCAGCATTTTTTCCTTCCTTATTTGTCTTTTTGAAAATTTCCTATTCCTTTTTATTATTATTATTCTGACTAGCCTACATTTTGTTCTTCCGTTCTTCTCAGGAGAATCCCATGTTAATCTAGTTAGTTACATCTTCCTATTGTTCAATTATGGTTTTTGTTTTTTACTTGTTCTACATTCCAAGATTTTCTTTTTCTATAAAAAGGGCTCTTCATATTTCCTGGTTAATCCTGCACTTACACTGAGACTATTTTTTTCTTAGGGGAGATATTCTAGCAGCTCTAGTTTCCCAGGGCAAGACTGGTGAAAATGTCAACAGCTAACTCCTCCCTGGCATGAAATACAGGAAAAATAAAGTATGGTTTCTTTTATGCATTGGAGAAAATAGTGCCGATTTCAAATCAAGTTGGGTAATGTATTGGGCTTCTTCTTGTTAAGGGAACACCACATGGGTTAATTGCTGGAAGGTTGCTTAAGCAGGGAAGCTGGCTAACGGCTCCCAGCTCCTCAGACAACCCGTCTCCAGCGCCGCCATTGGCTGCCTCTAGGGTGGCAATAGGTTGCTTTAAACCTATTGGCTGCCACCTAGAGGCCAGGGTATAAATTGCTGCATTCACAGCCCTGTTTCTCAGTTCAGATCCTGCAAGCAATAAACAATGATCTTTGCTGAACTCACTCACCTCGTCTCATCATTGAAGCAACGAACCCAGTATCTAACAATCTTAATTGTCTGCGGTAAACAATTGTTTGAAGAGGCTATAATTCTGGTGATATAAAAATACATTCCTAGTCACTCTGCACTGTTTCAGCCAAGTTTAGGCAGACCAAAGGTAACCTGACATTCCCACCATAAGTCTGCCAGTAGTATAGTACCTCTCAATGATCTGAACAACTGCTTAGCAAAGTTTTGGTAAAACATAATAATCTACTTGGTTCCTAGCATAAAACCACAGATTGTGAAGGGGGGGGTGTGTCTTCTGACCCACCCACCCCCTTCCAATGTTATGGGTCAAGATGAACAAATCATGTAGGACAGCAGCTTTGAATAAGCAAAGTACAAACAGTCAAATCAGAAAACATCATCTCAGAGGTTCTTCCTCAGAAGAATGGAATGAACATGATTAAGACTATGGGGGAAGGTCAAAAACTGCATGATGATCAAAGTCCATCCTTGTTTTATATGTATCAATGTCACATGCACACACAAAAGAAGTGGGGCTTGGATTGAGACACATAAAGAAGGAGACACTTCATCAATCATCTTAGATTTCATTTATGCTAGAGGTTATGCTAGAACAGGGGTATCAAACTGCCAGCCTGTGGGCCGGGAGCGTCATTTGGAAGCCATGCCCACCCCATTGCTGGCAATGGCAAAACAGTCCCAATACATTGCACAACGTCATGTGATGTCGTGCGTTTGACATGTCAATGCTAGAACAAGAATCAGTTGTTATTATTTTATGACATGTCCTCAAGATGTTATCTTAAAGTTTTCCTTAACTTCACCAAATTTAATGCAGAGATTCCTTCTTCCCCAACACTTTTTTTTTGGGGGGAAGGGTATCCAAATATAATCTAGCACACTTTGTTAGTGACCTAGTTAGGGTTGGGATTTGCCAAACTCCTACTGAACATTTTAGATTGGTATAGGAACACTGTTTCCCCTCCAGTCATTTGTAGCTATCCTCTCTGGCCAGTTTGATTTGAGCTACAGGCAGACTGAACACCTGTTTTCTGCAGAGGTTCTTCAAACTAATTTAATTCCTGAGTAGAATTTTCTGAAGTGTTTGTCAGGTTTTACATGTGTACTTTTTATACATGAGTTTAGTACTATTCTGGAAAAGTGTTAGAATTGCGTTTGAAAAACAAGATTATTGCTATCTTCAATGAGTCTTTGTCCAGCTGCTTAGGAGTTCTTAGCTTATAGACTACATATGAGTGCTGACAAGAGCTAATCATTAACATCATTGCCTCACAGCACTAATTAAAGATAGAACTAGCTATCATTCATAGTTGCCTGCAATCTGTCAGCCAAGCTATTTTGGAATGTGGGATTAGCACTTTTTCAAACTAGATCTAAGTGGAGAATAGCCCAATCAACAAAACACAAATGCACAGACACCTCTGTCTCTGTGACCTGTTACTTGGACAACTAAACTGGTGGCTAAATCAACCATTCTAAACAATTGTTCACTCCTCTCTTCCGCACATTAAGGAAAGCAGTTAGTACTGGTGTTCCCTGCTGCAGGTGATGCTTGGTGAGAGAATAAAGAGAATCTATCAGTCATTTCTTTAACATGTTTTGAATTTAAAACAAGACTATTCCTTGGATACATTACAAGGACAAAATAGAGATTAGCAGTCAGACCACTGCAATTTATGCCAACATATTTTATGCTAGTTTATGGACTGGCGATAATATTTTAATATGATTGTTATCCTGATCCACACACACTGAGAGAGATGGCTACAAACTTTATCGAAAAATTTGGAGAAGCAGCAAAAAAAAATTATGAATGCAAACAGACTAGAAAAAACAGCTCCTCAAAACTCCAGACCAGCTTGTCTTGAGAGAGTTCCAAATCCAAAACAGCAGGCAAAAGAGTGGTCAAGCAAAGTTCAAGGGTCCAAAGATTTCAGCAAGTCTAGATCCATGGTAAAATTCATGAAGTTTCAAATGGAAAGTCAAGGGACATGGAGTCTAGGTAAATGAATGACTTGTTGCCAGCAGAGAAGCTTGAGCTGACTGCTCTTCTTAAATATAAGCATTTCTGATGTTGCTCATTTGGAAAGACGAAGCTCCTTTCTTGTGAGGGGCCTCGAAGAGCAATGTTGCTCTGTTCTACTCTCTACATGGTGAGCTCTTGCATAGGGAGGGGGTGGCAGGTAAACTCCCTGTCTTCAGAAACAGTGGCAACTGTGTCCCCTGGTTGACAGGCAGTGCAGTTTCCTCTGCTATGGCTGCTCAGGCAGCAGTTCATCTAGAAACTCTGGAACTGGATGCTGGTTATTGGTCTCCTTGTCAGAGTCTAAACTGGTTATGCTAGGTGAGACCAAAAAATGAAATTGCAGAGGTAGCTTGCAATTCAGCAAGCTGTACAACCTTAATTTTTATTTTAGCATGTTGTGAAGCAGGCCATCATATTAAGCTATAATCTGATTTATTTAAATTTAATCTTTGGGTACTGTGTATACATTTGTTTAGCTGAATAGCCCTCAAGTCCTAAAGATGGAATCAGCATTTATAAAATCATGAAGCTGGTAGGGAGCATTGGCCTATGAACCTTGATTTGGATCTAAGTGTAGGAGTCCGGTTAAAATATTCCTGACAATCCTAAGAGATATTGAGCAAAGGGGAAACTACCACCTGCGTAAGTGATTGGTTTTACTATCAGATGATTTTTATCGTTAGCTATTTTTCCCCTAACATTCATTTGCAAGCTATCTTCCTGCAGTATAAAACAGTTGTGCAATCTAAGATAACAAAGAGCAGGATATGGCCTTTATCTCTGTGATAACTCTTTGGGTACTTGAAAGTATAATTATCTCTTCCCCACTCCCTCACTCTTTCTCTTCTCCACTAAGGCTCATTATATTTTGTTCCTGATTTCTTACTTTTGCACAACTCTTGCATTGCCAGACCAGGGTCCCTCAAGCTTAATGCAAAATTTACCAAATTTTATATTGTCAAATCAACCTGAAAATTGAAATTCTTTTTTTTTCCCTTTGAGGCTTGCACTTCCTTGAACAATGTGACATTGGATGTTTCCAGTTTAAAGATCCACTGTTAGGGAGAAATAAAGGTACAATGTTAGCATATGCAAATAAGAAAATCTATTCATTACAGTAGCATTCTGAGTTATTTATGCATAAATCACCAATACCCCATTTGTCTCTAAAATATCTTGTCTATTTCTTTCAATGACTTTCTTTAGGCCAGAACGTAAGTGGAAATTCAAAGAAAAAAAACCTCCAATACTGCCTAAGTAGACTCCTTGGGTGACATGCATGCTGCAATACTAGTCCATTAAATTAAACCAAATCAGTCAAGTAGTTCTGCTAAAAGAAAGGTAACTGGTAGCTGCATTCTCACAGATTGCTACTCAGCTAATGAAATGTCACGTTAAATAAGAAATGGGAAAACAACAACCCCCCCCCCCCAAAAAAAAAGAATGTGCTTGGAAATACCAGAATGGATCCAGGCTGATAAGCATCTTGCAACAAAAATGGCAACCTCTTAATAAGCAATAAAACTTTCCAATCTGAAAGAGTGCTGCACTTCTAATTGCAACAAATTACATTGTTCAAAGAAAAGATTGCAAATGTGTAAGGCATGGGTGTCAAACTGCCAGCCCACAGGCTGGATGCATCGTAGTGAAAACATGCCCACCCCATTGCCGGTAATGGCAAAAAAATTGCAATACACTGTGACACGTCATGTGACATTAGGAGTTTGACACCCCTGGTATAAGGTATTATAAGCTCACAGTTATTCTCTTGGTTCTTATAGGGCTATCTAAACTATTGGTTACAATACTAAATTCAGATAAGCTGCACATGCAGGAAGTAATTGGAATCGGTATTCTATTAAGTGTTTCAATGTCTTTGGTTTTATTTTGGACTTCAGCTTTGGCATTGAAACATGCTAAGCTAGGTGGGACGCGGTGGCTCAGTGGGTTAGGATGCTGAGCTTCTCAATGAGATGGTCAGCAGTTTGGTGGGTCGACTCCTGAGTGCCACGTAAAAGAGTGAGCGCCTGTTACTCGTCCCAGCTTCTGCCAACCTAGCAGTTCGAAAGCACGTAAAAATGCAAGTAGAAAATAGGGACCACTACGGTGGGAAGGTAACAGCGTTCCGTGCGCCTTTGGCGTCTAGTCATGCTGGCCACATGACCACGGAGACATCCTCGGACAAGCACTGGCTCTTCGGCTTTGAAACGGAGATGAGCCCCGACCCCTAGAGTTGGAAACGACTAGCACGCATCTGCGGGGGAACCTTTACCTTACCTTTTAAGCTAGGTGGAGATTGTAACAAAATGTCATAGTAAAGAATGAATTTATTTAAAGTCTAAGATGTCAGCTTGCTAGCCAAGTCTTTCTAGAAGATGCAAAATTCCATTAACTTTCTTTAAAACTTGTGTTACTCACAATAGAAGAGAATATCTACCACACAGGGCTGAATTGTGGATTCTTGCTTTTTGAGTTTTGTTATTTGCTTGCAGCATTTTCATTATTCAACTAGATAACATCATCAGTTCAAGGGATTGTGGGGTTTGCTGCTTGCCTATATACTGTGGCTTGCCCTACCAGTTTTGGTGGGGGTCTACTTTCATCCTTGTTGGCTCCTGGATTTTAGTATTGTTTTCTGCTTGATTGTTTGTCTGGTGAGGATCACTGTTTATCTGAATGTTGGATGCTGGAGGGACTAAGTTCTAGTCTTTTCTGTTTCCTTCTGAAGCTTTTTATTGTCCTCTTGATGGCTGATTTGTCTGAATGCCAAATTTCCAGGAATTCCTTAGCATTTTGGATTTAGCTTTCTCTAAGATAATAATAATGTCTTATAGAAAAGTGACAACTAGAGAAGACACATGAAACAATCAATAACAACAATTAATCAGTGGAACAATTTGCTTCCAGAAGCTGTGAATGCTCCAACACGGCAGTTTTTAAGAAGAGACTGAATGCCTGCATACTGGATTCATATTTTGGTTCCATGTGTGGAAGTGCTAGAGCTTCCAGATGCTGTATCGTGTTTTTTCTATGGATCCTGAGAGTGGCGACCTCATGGATATTTTTTTGATTTGTTGATATATTTGTGTATCAGACTAAAAGACAATAATGAGGTAAAAATTGATGAGATCTATGAATCTGGGCATTTCAGTCTTGGTGTATTTGTCTACGCCTTTTTGTATTTCTTAATTGTCAATCAGCATCATCTAAATACAGAAAAATACATATTTTTAATTGATTAAGAGATATATAACTGTCCAATTACATTTTTCTTCCAAAGGCTTGTATTACTTCTGCAGATTGGGGGATTTCCTCATAAATATGTATACACACACAGACACACACACACACACACAGACACACACACACACACACACACACACACACACAGACACACAAACGTGTATGACATTTCCTGAGGATAAATAGAGAAAGGTGAGTGAGGAGTGAGCAGAATTCTTTCTCTGATCAGAGACTTGTTTCTTCTTCTTCTTCTTCTTCTTCTTCTTCTTCTTCTTCTTCTTCTTCTTCTTCTTCTTCTTCTTCTTCTTCTTCTTCTTCTTCTTCTTCTTCTTCTTCTTCTTCTTCTTCTTCTTCTTCTTCGCTTCTCGATATCCTCTCAGGGTTGGTGGTTGAGTTCCCCAAACTTATGGTCTTGGGTGATTTCAACCTACCATCCCTGGGGGGATCATCTGAGTTAGCTCGGGAGTTCATGGCTTCCATGACGGCCATGGACCTGATGCAGGTTATTCAGGGCCCGACTCATGGGGGGGGTCACACGCTCGATTTGGTTTTTCTATCCGGACGGTGGTTAGATGATCTTGGTGGGGGTTTTCCAATTATTACACCCCTGTCATGGACCAATCATCATCTCCTGCGGCTGGTCTGCTGTTTTGCCACTCCCCGTCGTGGGGTTGTTGAGCCAATGAGATGGTTCCGCCCTAGGCGCGTGATGGACCCTGAGCGGTTCCAGGCGGCGCTTGGGCCCCCACCTGCCTCCTTTGCCCACAGCTCGGCCGATGCCCTAGTGGAAGCCTGGGAAAGGGCAGCCACAGAGTCACTCAACCGAGTTGTACCCATGAGGCCCTTGACCCGGCGCAGATCCCAATGGGCTCCATGGTTCGCCATGGAGCTCCGGGAGATGAAGCGTCAGAGACGGGGCCTAGAGAGCTGTTGGAGGTCCAGCCGATCCGAATCCGACCGGTTACGACTAAGGTTGTTCACGAGAACTTATCTCGTGGCGATGAGGGTGGCAAGGTCTAACCACTTTGCCACCCTCATCGCGTCCACAGATAATCGCCCGGCCGCCCTGTTTAGAGTAACTCGCTCCCTCCTTAATCAGGAGGTGAGGGAGGAGCCCTTTCAGGGTCGTGCCGAGGAGTTTAGTCGATATCTGTCGGACAAAATCGCTCAGATCCGGACCAGTCTGGACTCCGACTGGGCAGAGTCTGTCGATGAGGATACGGGCAGTCTTGTCGATGTTATCTGGGAGGAGTTTGATCCTGTTACTCCTGATGACGTGGACAGGATCATGGGGAAGCTGAGCTCCACCACGTGTTTGTTGGACCCGTGCCCCTCCTGGCTGGTTGATGCAGCCCGGGACGGGACACGAGGCTGGCTCCAGGCAGTGATAACTGCTTCTCTGAGGGAGGGTAGTTTCCCCGCCACCTTGAAGGAGGCGGTGGTGAGACCCCTCCTCAAGAAGCCTGCCCTGGACCCAGCTGTATTAAATAACTTTCATCCGGTCTCCAACCTTCGCTTTCTTGCGAAGGTTGTTGAGAGCGTGGTGGCGCATCAGCTCCCTCTGTTCCTGGAGGAAGCTGATTATCTAGACCCATACCAATCGAGCTTCAGGCCCGGGTACAGCACGGAGACGGCATTGGTCGCGCTGGTGAATGATCTCTGGCGGGCGCGGGACAGGGGCTGTTCCTCTGTCCTAGTCCTTTTAGACCTCTCAGCGGCTTTCAATACCATCGACCATGGTATCCTGCTGCGGCGCCTCAGGGGGTTGGGAGTGGGAGGCACAGTTCTTCAGTGGTTCTCCTCCTACCTTCTGGGGCGTTCGCAGTCGGTGTTGGCAGGAGGGCAGAGGTCGACCTTGAGGCCCCTTGTTTGTGAAGTTCCTCAAGGATCGGTCCTCTTGCCTCTCCTGTTCAACATCTACATGAAGCCTCTGGGTGAGATCATTCGTGGTTTTGGAGTTGGTTATCATCAGTACGCTGATGATACCCAGCTTTTTATTTCGACCCCAAACCACCCCAGTGATGCCCTCGACGTGATGTCCCGTTGCCTGGAGGCGGTCCGGGTCTGGATGGGGAAGAACAGGCTTCGACTCAACCCTGACAAGACTGAGTGGCTGTTCGTGCCGGCATCCTGGGAAATTCTGATTATTCCATCTCTGGCCATGGGGGGTGAGCTATTACCCCCCGTAGATAGGGCGCACAACTTGGGGGTCCTTCTAGATTCACAGCTCTCTTTAGAAGAGCATATTGGAGCTGTGACTAGGGGGGCCTTTGCCCAGGTTCGCCTGGTGCGCCAGTTGCGACCCTATCTAGACCAGGATGCCTTGCGTCAACTTCCCTCCGTCCAGTGCGCTCCCACAGAGAGGGCCTCCTCAGGGTGCCTCCGATCAAGGAATGTCGATTGGTGGCCCCCAGGGGGAGGGCGTTCTCTGTGGGCGTGCCAGACCTTTGGAACCGCTTGCCGGTTGAGCTCCAAACGGCCCCCGACCTTCGCTCCTTTCGGCGCGATCTCAAAACTTTTCTTTTTGAACAAGCTGGCCTGGTCTGATGGGTTGGGGCTGGGTTTTATAATCGGTTTTAACTTTTAATATGTATTAATTTATTACGGGCATTGTAGTTTAATTACTTTTTAATTTTTGTATCCTGATTTTTATTATGTATTGCCCTGTTCACCGCCCTGAGTCCTTCGGGAGTAGGGCGGTATACAAATTAAATTATTAAATTAAATTAAATTCTTCTTCTTCTTCTTCTTCTTCTTCTTCTTCTTCTTCTTCTTCTTCTTCTTCTTCTTCTTCTTCTTCTTCTTCTTCTTCTTCTTCTTCTTCTTCTAATGCAGGGGTGTCAAACTGCTGGCCCATGAGCTGGATGCTTCATGGTGAAACTGAACCCACCTCATTGCCACCAATGGAAAAAAAAGTCATGAGATGTCACGACACATCACATGATGTTGTGAGTTTGACAACCATGTTCTAATGGAAGAGCTTTCAAAGCTTTCACCTACAAAGAGGTAAGAGAAAATTCAAATTCTTATACTGTAATGCCTCTCCAGCAGAGCAGCAGCAGCAAAAAAACCCAAACACCTTAATTCTCACTTTAAAGAATATGCCGTTTGGGTCATAATCTGTAAACAAAGTAATACTCTTGATGTTGCTTTTAGTTTAAGTGAAAACTGGTTCATTAAATGGTCAGATGGCTGATCATCCACATTTTCTTAAGTGCTCAGCAGTGATTAGCAAGGAGCACCATAATCTCTGAATGGGTCGTCAGTGCATTCAGCTGGACAAGCTGCATCCTTAGAGAACTGCAGGAGAGTTGAGATGATTTTGGATGAGTGGGAATTCTTCAGCTAAATCCTTCTGATTAAATTTCCCTAGTGCTAGGCTAAGTTTTTGACAAGTCACTGCTTACAAAGTCACAAGAAGACAGGGCTTACAAGGTCACTCCTTAAATACTGAAATCGAAATCCTATCAGAACATGTGATGCTAACTAATCTGTCCTCATTATGAGGACAGTACTGCATCAGATGTGGCTGCAATCAATCAAGAGGTCCTTTTGTCGATGCACATTATTCAGCGACAAGGTCTTATCCAATGGCCTTTTTAAAACACTCTACAAAAATTTCATTGTTAGTATTTTTATTAATGTTTATTATATGGATACATTTATCAGTATAGCTTTATTGTTTAATTGTGAGGGCATGATGGCTTAGTGGTTAAAGTCACTGAGCTGGAAAGCTGACTGCGCAGGTTCTAGATCCTATTGCTGTAAAATGGGTGAGCTTCCTTTCTGGCTGCAGCTCCTTTCCAGCTAGAAGTTCCAAGGCATGAAAATTCAAGTAGATAAATAGGTACCACTTTGGTGGAAGGTGACAGCATTCTGTGTGCCTCAGTGTATAGTCATGCTGGCTACATGGCTATAGAAATGTCTTCAGACAATGCTGACTCCCTCAGCTAAGAAATAGAGATGAGCACCACCCCTTAAAGTTGGACTGACTGGACAGGGAAAACCTTTATCTTTACTTCACCTTCTAGTTTACCTTTTTTTGTCTGTGTATGATTTAGGATTATTTTAATAATAAACATCTACAGTATTAATGTTAACTTCCCTGCTTAATTGAAAGACTAATTCTAAGCACAAAAACAGTTTCCTCTGTACTGTGTAAAGTTGGGAAAAGGCAGGGAAAGATGCATGGGCACGATATGGCAATTAAAAATGGCTTAACTCTAAATCCTAGCCAGTTTCCTTTGAACTAGGAGCCAGGACTGGATTTCTGGTCAATTAGAAAAGCTGGCATGGTTATCCTATGAATAAC
Source organism: Vipera berus (assembly GCF_964194415.1). Lineage (NCBI taxonomy): Eukaryota > Metazoa > Chordata > Lepidosauria > Squamata > Viperidae > Vipera > Vipera berus. The sequence goes on along the minus strand of NC_138207.1, from coordinate 19,489,300 downwards.
CTCTTCTCAACTATCACTCTCTTACATATTGTAGAAAATGCTGGGGAATTCTTGCTGCCTGATTTATCTAGAGAATTCTAATTTTCTTGCACTGCACTGCATATATTAGCCTGCCCCTTATTAGTGTCTCCTGAAGAAGTGCTACATCTTCCAGAATTTCACAATATTGTTCCAGAAATAAAAGGCACAGAGAAGTGCAACTCTAGCACAATAGAAGGCCGTGAAGCTGCTGGAGAATGAATTACATAAATGGCAGCATAGGTTTTTCCCCAGTGTCAAACTTTGTTTTACTGTCTACGTCCATTTAATTTACCATGATCAAGCCCTGGACATTTTTTTGGAAAGTCATCCAGATCTTAAACGTATATCAAATAAAGATGACCACTGTGTTGATGAGCCAGGCTATGAAATAAGTTCTGTGATTTAATTTTAAAGCCCCAGAAGACAGTTTAGGATAAATGAACAGTCCATAGCCTGTGGCAGTGTTCCTCAACCTTGGCAACTTTAAGATGTGTGGATTTTCATTCCCAGAATTCTCCAATGCCCTTGTCTTTAATCTGAGATAAGTACTTTTTGCAGTGCAGAACAAATGTGCAGTTCTGTAAACTTGCTTTTTTCAAGAAGACCATAATAAAAGAAAAGAGGCATTGTATGTTTGTATAAGCATAATCTCCATGAAAGTGATTTTATTTTATTTATTTTTGCCAAAACCTTTCCAATCTTGAATGTTACTAATTCAAGAGAGGATACTGATAACTAGTGAACCTCGATGTTGTCCAGTTGAAGACCAAGTTTGATTGGTCTATCCTACCTTATTATTTTTTTAGAAATAACTCAAGACAGCAAATTGACCTAATATTCCTTCCTCCTCCTATTTTTTCAATAAAAGTGTTCTCAGTTGGGCTGAGAAACAATGACTGGTCCCAAATCAATCAGCTTGCATGCCTAAAGCAGGACTAGAATTCAGTCACTTGGTTTTAAGCTGGTATCTTAACTACTAGACCAGACTGGCTCTATGGATGTCTCTGTATATGTGGATATCCCTACATGTACTTTACTTAAAGTGCTCCCAACCCCAAAATTCAGATTTGATAATAGAAAGTTGTTGATCTAATTTGAGAGCAGATAGAGTACCTCGTCAAATACCAAAAAGTGGGGTGATGGTCATCATTATTCTTTTTGCAGTAACTTATGTCTTGAAACTCTATCTTTGCAGCCCTTAAGAAACTCAAAAACATCCTTTTTTTGTTAACTCCAACTGTATCACATATAAGGTTTTACTTCAAAGGTCTTTTAGAAATCATTATTTTAGCATTCTTTGTCAGACCACTTATTATTTACAAACTTTTACAAATGTCACTGATCATTGCTGTTAGTTTATGGCATTGGGTTTTCAATTGGTAACCTAAATAAATAAATAATGTGGCTAACTGAAAACGGTAACTGGGACGCGGTGGCTTAGTGGGTTAGGACGCTGAGCTTGTCGATCAGAAGGTCGGCAGTTTGGCGGGTCGAATTCCAAGTGCCGCATAACAGAGTGAGCACCTGTTACTTGTCCCAGCTTCTGCCAACCTAGCAGTTTGAAAGGATGTAAAAATGCAAGTAGAAAAATAGGGACCACTACGGTGGGAAGGTAACAGCGTTCCGTGCACCTTTGGTGTCTAGTCATGCCAGCCCATGACCATGGAGATGTCCTCGGACAAGCACTGGCTCTTCAGCTTTGAAATGGAGATGAGCACCAGCCCCTAGAGTCGTAAACGACTAGCACGCATGTGTGGGGGAACCTTTACATTTACCTTTAACTGAAAATTGTATAAATTGTCAGGCACAGATGATCAGAAGAATGCATGATTGAACAGAAGCCTCATGATCATAGTATTTCCCCTGCCAGGTAAATGTAGCTTTACACTATCCTAGACTCACCAAATTCTGAGAGAAAGTTGTGGACTATATAAATATAATTGTGCAAGAAAAGCTAAAATGTTCAGAGGGTAATATTATTTTGAATTACATGGTTATTACCTCAACAAGCAGACAATATGAATGTTTTCTCCTGACCTTACTGTAGTTAAAAGAATGATATTGAGCCTTGGTGGAGCAGTGGGCTAATGCCTCCTTAAGTAACACCAGCTGCCTGCAATTATTGCAGGTTCGCATCCCACCAGGCTCAAGGTTGACTCAGCCTTCCATCCTCCCGAGGTAGGTAAAATGAGGACCCATATTGTTGGGGGCAATTAAGCTGACTTTGTAATAATGCCGCTTGGGTGTGTGTGTGAAAGCCCTAATAAGCAGGCATATACATAGAATGAAGGCTACTGCTAAGCTTGTAAGCCGCCCTGAGTCTTCGGAGAAGGGCGGGATATAAATGGAATTAAAATAAATAAAAAAATAAATATTGCAAATTTGGAAAGATAAGATAAACATATGGAAGGCCTGATTATACTTGCCACCTATGAGTGGATTGCCTTTAGATGTTGATCTTTTTGGACAAGTACAATGAAATATAGAATTCATTTATACAAAATACAATAGGTTCCAAAAGAATGGAATATAAGTCTATAAGAAATAAATGTGTATTTAATTAAATAATATTTATGTTAGATAAATATATATAGAATTGTTACTGCTAACTGTTATAACCAGGGCTTTTGTTGTCATAGAATATCCAGAACAGAGTTCCAGCACCTTTTTTTGCATAGAACCTTGTAGGGTAGGCAAGGCATATGCACTTTTTTTTTTTTACAAAAAAAGCACTGGTTATAACAATATATTATACTTAATTTCTTTTTTTCCCTTTTTCTGTTTTTCAAGCATTTTTTGTGCGTGTGTGTTTTAGAAAGCACAGTACGTATTTGCATCATAATTATTTTAGTGTTTTGTTTCCCTTCTTTTTGTTATTTATTTTAAAAGCAATAAAAAATAATGACTGAACAGGAGTTTTCTATCCTGCCATGCTTTGTTGCACGTTCCCTTAGCAATAATAACAATTGTCCTAGGTTTCTTTTACTTAAAGTATAATCATCAAAACAGCTTCTCCCAAGGCAACAGTTCACAGGTACTTAGGGTTCACTTGAGTGTATTTGTATGTGTAGTCACACTTCATTGGTCTATTTTGTGTTGCTAATCTGCATCAAGAGGATAATAGCAAATAAGTGTCCCTGTCAAAGGACAGTGTATAGTGCAACAAACAACAAAAGACAAGGAAGGAAAATGAAACAAACGTGATAGAAGTTGTCTTTTCATATAGATATATTGTTAAGCCCTGCACAAGTACAATATACAATAATCCAGCCAAAGTTTAGTTCTTTACCTGTTCAGATCATATAGACAGAATCTTGCTTGATTAAGCCTATACTACTTTAACCGTAATGGATACACTGTAGGAGATTCTAGGAAGTAGCTATCCTAAATCTCTTCCTCTATCTTCAGTCCAGTTCTTGGTTGTGTTGTCTCTTGTCTTGTCTCCTCCTCCCCCCCCACCTTGGAATATCCTCCCTCCTTCCTGGGAAACTGCCACTTCACTGTAGTCCATCATTCCACCTCTCACTTTGTACACATAATCCATCACCCATATTTAACACTTCATTACAGAAAAGAGGGGCACCAAGGCATCAGCTTTTGGGAAGAAACTTTAAAGCTAAAATTTAAACTAGTTGAAATGCTTCAGAGACCTGAAAGAAGTAGAGGTGGAGGCAAAGTTGGCACAGGGTATTGAATATCTACAGTATATAAATCATATTCAGAGTGATTCAAAGTGATTTACCAAAACAATTCTTCTAACATTAGACTTTTTTTATTTGTATCTCTGGATTTGGACAAAGAGCTGAACATTCAGAGCTTGGCTTCCATACTGTTAGTTCCTCTACTCATATTCAGCTTCAAAGGGATGAGTAGGAAGTAGGACAAGAAAATTTCTATACCATAGTTTTTTATAACCATCTGGAATGTCATCACTTGAGAGAAAGAGCTACGTGGCATTGATTTATCCAATGGCATGACTCTGCTCCCTATCCCTATGTCTGCTGGAGCCAAGTGAAATAGCTGATGCCCAATGCAGTGAAGGTAGGAGGAGACACGATTAAATGAAGCTGATGGTAGGTACCTCTTTCTCTTAGCTAGAACAGCTTCCCTTCTTTCACCTTTTTATCTTTGGAGATATTCAGCATTTCCTTACTGAAATCATACAATGCAGACTTGAAGGAATTATTCCTAGAAGGAATAATGCAAATAATAAACTGATTAAAAATACTGTTTGAAACGTCTTTCCAAAATTGAAATAATCCAACTACTTTGCACGGGAAGAGATGTACAGGCCTGACCCCAAATCCTCTCCTGCTGTAAAGAGAATAATAGGGGTTTGGGAGGAGCGGTGTGACCTACCTTATCAGAGAATTCCAAAATTGGGCAGCCACTACCCAAAAGTCTTATATTTCTATTAACTATATCTTTAGTATAGACAGAATTAACAGAATTCCAAAGACTGTAAAGTCCCAGCAGGATCATAAAGGAGTAAACAGTCTTTCAAATTGTTTGAGTTGACTAAGTAAATTTATTACCAGACTTAAGGCATGGGGTTCATTGGGACTTTTAGTTTGTTTTGCCATGTCCATTATTAAAAAAAATAAAAAAATACTTTGAGAATGTTATAGTCATTTCAAGACTTAGCATGAAAGTGTTAATCTTAATGACAGGCAGTCTGTTCCGAGTAACACAATTTGATGTTGCATTAGCAGTTGTATATACAATCTAGCAGGAGTTGCTCTGTTGATGAAAATACAATTCCTAAATTGAATTAAGGACAATAAAATGATGCAGTGTAATGTTAACAGGCATTGACAAGTGGGACTCTGTTTTCCAATGAGATTTTTTTTAAGAATATAGAAAATCAATGAGGCAGAGAGATGAAGAGAGCTGGTTCCAGATGGCAAGATCTTCTGGGGAAAGGTTTACACATCAGATAGTCAGGTTTGACAATGAAGATAATGGCCATGGGAAAAGAGGATGGAGTCCAAAGGGGCAACCAGACAAACAAAACACCACATGGCCCACTGAATTAATCTCAGGAGATAGAAGTTGCCAGTTGACCTTGGGCAACTATCTTTAATTTAATCATTTTCCTGAATTACATAAAGGATTATACTTTGTACTGACTGGCACAGTGAAACACTGGATTCAGCTATGGAAATTTAAACATACATAAAATGAAGATCTCATGTATTACTCAGGTGATGGAGAAAAACCTGATATCTCTTCATTTTGGGGGGGAAAATTTCTTCAGATTATTTGTTTCAAAGGTTTTATTTAATTTTCCTTTTCCTTTATTTCACCAAAATCTGGTGAAACTTCAAGCTCAAATGCAGATTGGGTAGGTACACATTTTTCATGAAATTTCCTAGATAGCCTTATGAATAAATTTTTGAAATGAAAGTAAAAAAGCTTAATGCAATCTAATATAAAATAATGAAGAAAAGTGAAAAAGAAAAAAAAAGAAAAGAAAAGAAAAAGCTAAATATGCAAGAAACAAAAAGACAAACAGAAAAAAGATACAGTAGAAAGATGTGGTTTCTGATCTTCTTAACTATTATAACTATAATTATACATTTACTTCTTTCTTTCAAATAACATCATGACTCTCTTTTTTCTATAATCTATGCTATCTAATCATCAAAACTATAAATTATAAGTTTATTTTTTTCTGTTTTATGCGAAAAGTTCTTAATGAAAATTTTTTTTGTATCTTATTTTCACCAAAAACAGACATTTTCATCTATTTGTTTTTTATTGGGAAACTGCATTGGAAAATTCAATGTAGAAGTGAAGTTTATGGTAGAATTAGTTCAAAATTGGGGAATTTTGGATCAAATGAATTTCTCTCTACCTCTCTCCCTGTTTTGTAGAAATTCTGGGAAAGGTTATTCATCAATAATACAGAGAAGACCTCAATAGTATTAAATATATGCTGAGCTGCTCTGTTCTCATTAAAACTCTAGCATATCTCTGACTTATTTTACCACTTATATTCAATTCTACTTTGCTGCATTTAAGAACTAATATTAAAGGTCTCCACTGCTCTTGATCCTGGTTAAATTTCTTTTTGTTTTATCATGAGCCCTTTAATTAATTGATAATCAGAAGTGTCTGGTAGTAGCTTTCAGAAAAACAAATTTTATTAAAGAGCATACGCTCTAAGGAACCAGAACTTACTTTATCATATGCATGTCATGGCTAAACTGATGTAGGGTTTAAATTGGAATGAGTCAAAGTGGAAGAAGGAGAAGAAGATAAGATTGTTATATAGATGCAGGTTACACCTATGACTGATTACAAGCACCTTATCAAATAGCCAAGGTAATGTGTTTAAAACTCATGATCTGAAAGCTTTTGATGTATTTAAGTTCAGCATTCTCTTACTCAATTGTGTCGTGAAGCTTATTGTTTCTGAAACCTAATAATAACAATAATAATGCACAATCTCCAAACAAGCCAAAAAAGCCAACACAGTGCTAGGCTGCATTAACAAAGGGATAGAATTAAGATCACGTGAAGGGTTAATACCACTTTACATTGCCATGGTAAGGCCACACTTGGAATACTGTATCCAGTTTTGGTCACCCAAAAAATAAGATGTAAAAAAAGATGTTGAGACTCTAGAAAGAGTACAGAGAAGAGCAACAAAGATGATCAGGGGACTGGAGGCTAAAACATATAAGGAGCGGTTGCTGGAATGGGGTATGTCTAGTTTAATGAAGAGAAGGAGGAGGGCTGACATGATAGCAGTGTTCCAATATCTCAGGGGCTGCCACAAAAAAGAGGGAGTCAAGCTATTCTCGAAAGCACCTGAAGGCAGGACAAGAAGCAACCAAAGAGAGAAGCAACCTAGAACTAAGGAGAAATTTCCTGACAGTTAGAACAATTAATCAGTGGAACAACCTGCCTCCAGAAGTTGTGAATGCTCCAACACTGGAAGTTTTTAAGAAGAGACTGGACAGCCATTTGTCACACAGTTAGCCAGATGTTCAGACTGGATTTGGCATTTTTGTCTGCCTATCGAGGACCTGGGATAGGCAGATGTGGATGTTTGATGGTATTACAGATATCGTCGCAGGATGGAAGCAGTTCCTAGTAAGGCTGCCTTTTACAATTAATGGAGAATTTGTCAATGTCAATGGTGTTCAAGTGGTGCTCCAGTTCTTTTGGACTGCACCCAAGGCCCCTATTACTATTGGTACTACTCTTGCTTGCCTTTGCCACAGTCTTTCTATTTCTATTTATAGGTCTTTGTATTTTGTTATTTTATCCAGTTCTTTCTCATCTATTTTGCTGTCTCCAGGCACTGTCACATCCACTATCCAGACTTTTTTTTTGTCTTTCTTGTCGACAATTGTTAAGTCCGGGGTGTTATGTTGCAAGTGTTTGTTTATTTGAATTCTGAAGTCTCAGAGCAGTTTAATTTTATCATTTTCTATGACTTTCTCTATTTTATGATCCTACCACTTCTTGCTTACAGGCAAATGATATTTCTTGCAGATCTTCCAATGCACCATTGTTGCTACTTTGTCATGCTGCTGCTTGTGGTCAGTCTGTGGGATTTTCTTGCAGCAGCTTACCAGGTGGTCCACTGTTTCTTTAGCTTCTTTGCATAGGCAGCACTTACTGTCTGTTGCTGTCTTCTCAATTTTGACTTTGTATGCATTTGTCCTTAAGGCTTGGTCTTGTGCAGCCAGAATTAGTCTCTTTCTTCCTGCTCTTAGCCATTGCCAGGTCCTGTTATTATCTGCTTTCCCTGCTATTTTTTTAATGTACTGGGCATGTAGTGCTTTGTCTTCCCATGCCTCTATTCTGTTCTTCATTTGGTCTTTCTTGTAGGCCAATTTGGTCTCTCCAGTAGTCAGTAAGCCTTCCTGATATACTAATTTTAGTGCATCTTCATCATTGTCCTTCAGATATTCTTCCAAAGCATTTTTTTCTTCTTCAACCATCTGATGTACTTGCAGCATTCCATGTCCACCTATTTGCCTTGGTAGATAGATTTTGTCAATGTCACTATGTGGATGATTCATTGTCATTATTTTTCTGGTCTTCCTATCCATTGCTTTTAGTTCTGCTTGAGTCCAGTCCACTATTCCAGCTGTGTATCTAATGACTGGAATTGCCCAGGTGTTGATTGCCTTCATGATATTTCCTCCATTGAGTTTGGACTTTAAGATCTTCTTCACTTTCTTGATGTATTCACTTCTAATCTTTTTCTTGACTTCAGTGTGCTTGATGTTGTCGGCTTGAAGGATACCCAAGTGTTTGTAGTAATCTTCCTTATTCAGACTTTTAATGTTATTTTCGTGGGGCATCTTTATTCCTTCAGTTTTCACTATTTTTCTTTGTTTGAGAGTAAGTGTGGCACATTTGTCCAAGCCAAACTCCATTGCAATATCTTGGCTATACTGTATATACAGACTGTTCAGCAGCGATTCTATTTCAGATGATGTTTTTCCATACAGCTTCAGATTATCCATGTAAAGCAGGTGGGATAGTCTGGCAGATGTTTTTGATGTTTGATAGCCATGTCCTGAGTTATTCAGTATTGTTGACAGAGGAAACAGTGCAATAACAAATAGTAGTTGTGATAATGAATCTCCTTGAAATATTCCTCTCTTGATATTAACTTCTCCCAGTCTTTCACCATTGACCTGCAACTATGTCTTCCATTGTGCCATCAATCTTTGCATACATTTTCTGATGTTTCTACTGACTCCTGTTATTTCTAGGCACTTGATAATCCAGTCATGTAGCAGAGAGTCAAATGCCTTTTTGTAGTCAATCCATGCCACATTCAGGTTGGTCTTCCTTTTCTAGCAGTTTTCCAAGATCATTTTGTCTATTAGGAGCTGATCTTTTGTTCCTCTGCTATTGGGGCAGTTTCCTTTCTGCTCGGGTGGAAAGAGATTTGTTTTCAACTAGATCTTGATTAGGTATTCTTTGGTCTTCTTATTCTTCAGCTTCTTTTCTTTCATGTGTTCTAGCTTGCTTGCATGTGATCTTAACTTGCTGATCTTATTTTCTAGTCTAACCTTCCATTTTTGTGGTGCACTGTTTGTTTTTCTTCTTTGTTGATTTTGCATCCCAGGTATTCAGTTATAACTGCAGCTGTGCTTTACATTAGTTGGTTTGTTTCTTGTAGTGAATTGTTGCTTATACTTGATATTGCAGTATTTGCATCTTTTAATGCTTGTGCTAGCTGTTTCTTTCGAACAAGCTTCAATGCAGGCAGCCTTATTCTGTTGTTTTTGTGCTGTTCTAGATGCTCAGTTATTCTTTCTTTCAATTCTTTTATTTCTTTAGTTAGAGGGCTTTGTTCTTCCTGAGGAAGAGGTGCCTGGTTTCCAAATGAGAACAGTTATATATCTCTGCTGGATTCCTTCACTGCCAACTCCCCCTGGCTTGCATCTACATTCTGAATTAATTCTGGCAAGGCTATGATTTCTTTGCCCTGAGTAAACCTTTGCAGTTTGTACAATTCTGTTTCTGTGAATACTTTATTTTGTATTATAAATTGGCAATGATCTGCTAGTCTCTGTTCTGTTATTTCTGATTCTGGATGTTGTTCTTTCCAGAACTAATGCATTCATTTTACATAACCTCTTCTTGTACTTGATATGTAATAACAGATCATTATTTCTTTGTTTTCAATCACTATGTATTTGTGATGGGTAAACACCTTTTCTTCCAGTAGTTCTGCAGCTGCTGGCCCTGGTTGCTCAGCCAACAGTCCTGAGTCCTGTAACCCATTTTTTTACCAGATATCCAGAAACTCCAACATCTAGCGTGGACCTTGTTAACCTGGGCAACATCCAGGGTGGTATGGCATTCTGAAATTTATGTCTCACCATATTTTTTATGGGAGAAAGACACTCTTTGTCTGCCTCCTCTGATGAGACCTGTCCAGTATTGTTCAACCTCTGGCATAGCTCTCATCTTCCTCAGAGTACACAAGACTCACAACCACATCAAGGTATTGCCTCACTGGGGTGGTATTATTTATTTATTTATTTATTTATTTATTTATTTATTTATTTATTTATTTATTTATTTATTTATTTATTGTGGGACTTATATGCCACCATATCTCCCGAAGGACTCAGGGCGGTTAACAACAATAAAATACAGAATACAAATATTAAAAAAAACCTATCACAAAGCCCCACTAAAACCAATAAAAACATTAAAAACATAATTAAAAACTCTTATTATCAGTCCAGGTCGGCCTGTTGGAAATCATCATCATCATCATCATCATCATCATCATCATCATTTGGAGCACTACCTGAACACCACTTACATTGACAAAATCACTATCATGGATGAAGGCAAATATACTTGTCACTGGATAATGTTGCAGGATCCAATCTGAGTCTGTCACCAGGACCAGAGATTTAGTCTTCTGAGCTTTCAGATTCATTCTGGAGCCCTACTTTCTGGTAGAGAGAAGTTCCCTGAGGATGGGCTCCAGCACGAGTCTGAAAGTTCCAAAGACTAAACCTCCCATAACTGAGCCAGATTGGATCCTACAAAATTAGTCAGTCGCAAAAGGCAGTTTCACTTGCAACACTTAACAATTACAATTAACATCATCAAACTATAACATTTGCCTATTCCAGGTCCCTGGGAAAGACTTGATAGATGACAAAAATGCCAGATTTAGTCTAAACATCTGGATGACTGTGCAACAGACCATACTAACTCAATAATAATGTTATTGTCAATAAGAGAGACAAAGTCCACCACAACTCTCCAGAATGACTCTCTTTTCTGGGAGGATTCTTCCCTCCCATAAAACTGAGGGCTTCCTCAAAAAAATATACATATAATGATTAGTTGGGATTCAGAAGACATATGGTGAACATGCAAAGGGAACAAATTGCAGTGATAGATGTGATGAGAATTGCTTGGAATCCTTCTTTAACCTCAAATAATCCCCAAACAAATTAACCTCAAATAATCCTCCCATCTCAGGCAGTGTATTTTTCAAGAGCCACCTTTGCTAGTTTTGTGCAAGCCCTCCTCTTCTCTTTCTTGATTACTACCAGCTGTGTTCTGATCAGTATGATTTAACTCATAGTCTTCATTGTTCTGAACATTTTTTCCAGATAAATGAGGAAAAGGAAATTGAAATTTGCACAAAATGATGATATTGGGATCTATGCCACAAACTGCATGAATTATTCTGCAAGTAAAGAGAAATTGGAAATAAGATTGTATTTTCAGTGCATTCCTCTGGTAAAATGTAACTTCCAATTCTCTCCTTAAAAACAATTAGCTGTATATAATTCTTCTGCTTTTTAGATATTTTCCTCTCATTCTTAATCTCCATTCCCACAATCATATTTACCTCACTGATTCCCTTCTTCCTCTTTTGAACTTATCCCTTGGACAAATTGAGTTGGAAGAATAATAATAAGTAGAAATCCACTTCTTTTTTGTTATAATCCATAAATTTTAATTGATACTACTAGTTTGATTCTATGTTTCAAATAAATTGCTTGATAGTGAGATGGGTGGCATACCATTTATTTATTTATTTATTTATTTATTAGTTTTTATAAACCGCCCTTCTCCCGAGGGACTCGGGGCGGTGTACAGAGGAAGGAAGGTATACAGATCGAACAATAAAAATAATAAGAAACACTAATGAACACAAACTGGGACCCCAATTAACGCTATCATGCCAGGCCAGCCTGCTGAAACAGGAAAGTTTTTAAGTCATGCTAGTCCAATGGTAAATAAGCCCAGTCATGTTTTGTTTCCAGGCCAATCATCCTTTGAGTAACTTCACTTTCATTAGCTATAGTGGTTAGAGTAACCACCCTCTAAATATAACTAAGCCCCAACCAAAACATATTTTACATCTAGTAATTAAATACATTCTGTATTTAATAGTAAGTCATTGCTAGAGTCATTATAGTTTAGATGAATATGAATTGATTGATATTTCACTGTCATAATTTTTGATAGGTGATGGCTGATGAAATTTCCCCAAAAAAGGCAAAATCAAGTCATGCCAATTAATCTAAAGTTTCAGTCAAGTATCCATTCTATGAGACTTCATTTTGAATAGGCCAAACAAGAGAGACTTCAATCATCTCATTCAAAATTAATGTTATTTATATACTTTTGCACTTATATCATGAAATTCTTCTATACAATTACTAGACATTCAATGCAATTTAATTGAAATACAGAACAAAAAGAATTATAAACAATGACAAAATAATATATAATAAAAGTGAACCAATAGAACAGGTAACATTAAAATGTACACCATTTGTGGATGTCTTACTAAATAGGAAAATCAAATTCCTACCTGCTAAGATAGAAACTTCCATATTTAAGGCACAAAGATCTTAAATTTGACATACCTGAGAACCTCTGGAATTTCAAACTTTAAGTTTCATATCATAGTTATATGCAGGGAAGCCATGCCCCCCCCAAAAAAAAAATTGGGACTAATCAGAATATGATCAGTCACATTTAAAATAATTAAAAATTAATCAATTAACCCAACAGTCCCCAAAATTTCTGGCTCCACGGACCAACAGCGGCTGAGGTGACAGGAGGGAGGGGAAGGTTTTGCATGGGCAACCTAATCTTGGACACTCACAAATGAAACTTCATGTGCTTGCCCGCCACTTGCACAAACCAGTTCCCAATGGTCCACAGACCAGTACCAGTCTATGGACTGGGGGTTGGGGACCACTGGACTAAACTGAGTGAATATGTTTATTTCCCACATATAAAATTTTTCCTTTCTGAGACATTAACAATTATACTTTTTGCCACTTTGGTCTAGTGGTTTAGCCAGTTTGATGTAGTGGTTATGGAACCAGGCTAGAAAGTAGGAGACCATGAGTTCAAGTCCCACCTTAGGCATGAAACCTGGCTGGGTGACTTTGGGTTAGTCACTCTCTCTCAGCCCAACCTACTTCCCAGGTTTGTTGTGGGGAAAATAGGAGAAGAAAGATGTGTTGGATAAGTTTGTTGCGTGCACAGAGAACATAGGGTTCTGACAGAGAGTTTATTTTTGCCTGTCCTGAATTCCTTTAGAAAGATAACCTCTTTTGCAAACTTTGGAATTCCATACACACAGAGATCAGTCCTGTGGATACCTAGGAATATTCTCATATGTGAATAGTATCTATTGGGCTTTATAAGCAACAATGTCCCTATGCTGAACATAGGAGAAAAGGCATGCAGAAAAGTACTCACTTTTAGTGTTCATGTACACAGACTTATATAGAGAAAGTCAGATAGGGTGAGAATAGGAGAAATCTGTTATATTAATGGATATAATTTACATTTTTGGAAAGTCCTATCCGGCATCATAGCTGCCAAGCTATAGGAATATATGAGCCAGTATATGAGTAGACCTTAGAAGGAACAAGCTCACAATACCAATATCCTTCTAGATAAAATAGTCAGTCAAGACATAAAGCAGGCATAGAGAGCAGCTAGAAGTACCTTGGTATCTACAGTCAAATGAAATCACAATGATGAGGCAAGGAAGACAACAATATCCAAGTAATACTAAAGAATAAGAAGGTCTGAAAAAGCCAACTCAGTAAGAAGAACAAGATCTACATCACCCAACTTGCCAGTCATCAGATATCCTGATGGTATAGTGAGCTCACCAAAAAAGCACATAGAAGTTACCTGTGTGAAGACCTATAAAGGTTTCTTACCCTACCCATAGAGATGAGAAACAATTTTTTATATACATAATTGTCCTCAGGATCTTATTAATGCACATTTTTTCCTTTCTACTTTTTAAAGAAAAGCGTCAAACACCTCACTGTGCTTTTTTCACTCACTTTTGTTGATAATCACGAATTGGCATTTTGATAAACACCAGCTTTTATTGAGATCAATCCTTTGGGTTAGACATTTTCTTAAAAATCAATATGCTTCACCATTTTAAAAAGGTGATATTATAGATACCCATTATGCCAGTGTTTCTGTTCTGTCAGATATTGTGACTGGTGCCATCCACATATACAAGAATGCCAGGCAATTTAAAAAGGATTTTTTTTCTCTTAAAATAGTGGTTTCATGATGCCATCTAGCTGTTAGCTTTGAAAATTACTGGGTGAAGATGTACAACAAATAATATTGTAGCACTTTAAAACCAATTAAGGGTGAAATTTTATACATTGCTACCTAGGAATAAACCTCAATGAAATAATATAACCTAGTACTAAATAGACATTGAGAAGATTGATACAACAAGGACTATGAAGAAAATTTTCATTTGTGTGTACATGTGTGTGTAGATTAGCTTCAGTAATGGCATTGTTCTGCAAAATAAGATTTTTTACATTAAAATCTGATTTCTAAGATGCCATACCTTAATCTCAATTGCAATAAAAAAATATTAAATAATGAGGGTTCTCAACCCTCGGGTAAGGCCAGGGGCTCTCGATATAAATTTAATAAGAGGCCCCTGGTTAATTTTTTAGTCAAATTTTTTAGGGGGTTGGGGAGGGGGGTGGGGGGTAATGGTTGTCTGGCTGTGGGGGGTGGCCATACAACCGTGTTGCAGGTCAGGCCTGGGTCTGACGGCGTTCGGGGGGAGCGGGTTGTGGTTACATCTGGGGCTCGGGAGCGGGTTGTGGGATTACCCATTCCCACGACACTGGGGTATGGCAGCAGGCGTATGGACAGAGGGCCGTATCGTTACCGGGAGGGCCGTCTCCGCTGTTTGCAAGCGGTGAGGCGCTCCGACCCTCTGGTTCTTCCCCGAGGTGCCGGGAGCGAGGATGTGCAGCCTCCTGAGCTCCGGCTGGTGTACCTGAATGCCAGGTCCGTGGTTAATAAGGCTCCCCTTGTGCGGGATCTGGTGGAGGGTGAGCATGCGGACCTGGCTTGTATCACCGAGACCTGGTTGGGTCCAGAGGGTGGGGTCCCTTTGGTTGACATTTGCCCACCAGGTTTCCGAGCGTTACACCGGCCTCGGGCTCAAGGTAGGGGTGGGGGAGTGGCAGTTGTTATTAGGGAGACCTTATGTCCGCGGGAGACCACCGTTCTTCAGATAGTCGGGTGTGAGTCTCTCTTTTTGAAGTTTGGTTCGGGGGCGCAGTTGGGCTTGCTGCTGGTGTACGTTTCGCCTAGTCACACAGCGGCAGCCCTGCCCGTACTACTCGATGTCCTCTCCGGTTTGGTGATTGAGTTCCCCAAACTTCTAGTTTTGGGTGACTTCAATCTGCCATCCCTGGGAGGGTCATCTGAGTTAGCCCGGGAGTTCATGGCTTCCATGACGGCCATGGACCTGACGCAGGTAATTTCTGAACCAACTCATGAGGGAGGCCACACCCTTGACTTGGTTTTTTTATCTGGACGGTGGTTGGATGATCTTGGTGGGGGCTCTCCATTTATTATGCCCCTGTCATGGACCGATCATCACCTCCTGCGGCTGGTCTTCCGTCTTGCCACCCCCCACCATGGGGATGTGGAACCAACTAGATGGTACCGCCCCAGACGCTTAATGGACCCTCTTGGGTTCCAGGCAGCGCTGGGATCCCCACCTGCCTCCGTCGCTCACAGCTCGGCAGATGCCTTAGTGGAAGCCTGGGAAAGGGCAGCCACTGAGGCACTGGACCGAGTTGTACCCCTGCGGCCCCTGACCCGGTGCAGATCCCATCGAGCTCCATGGTTCTCCGCGGAGCTCCGGGAGATGAAGCGTCGGAAACGGGGCCTAGAGAGCCGCTGGAGGTCCAGCCGATCCGAATCCGACCGGTTGCGGTTAAGAAACTATATTAGGTCTTATCTTGCAGCGATGAGGGCAGCGAGGTGTAATTACTTCTCTGCCCTCATCGCATCCGCAGATAATTGCCCGGCCGCCCTGTTTAGGGTGACTCGCTCCCTCCTTAATCAGGAGGTGAGGGAGGATCCCTTGCAGGGTCGTGCCAAGGAGTTTGGTCAACATCTGTCGGATAAAATCGCTCGGATTCGGACCGGTTTGGACTCCAGCTGGGCAGAGTCTGACGATCAGGACACGGGCGGTCTTGTCAATGTTATCTGGGAAGAGTTTGATTCTGTGACCCCTGATGAAGTGGACAGGATTATGGGGAGGTTGAGCTCCACCACATGTTTATTGGATCTGTGCCCTTCCTGGCTGGTTTATGCAGCCAGGGAGAGGACACGAGGCTGGTTCCAGGCGGTGATATCTGCTTCTTTGAGTGAGGGTAATTTCCCCACCGTCTTGAAGGAGGCGGTGGTGAGACCTCTCCTCAAGAAGCCTGCCTTGGACCCAGCTGTCTTGAACAACTTTCGTCCAGTCTCCAACCTTCGCTTTCTTGCGAAGGTTGTTGAGAGTGTGGTGGCGCATCAGCTCCCTCTGGTCCTGGATGAAGCGGATTATCTGGACCCGTACCAATTGGGTTTCAGGCCCGGGTACAGCACGGAGACGGCATTGGTCGCTCTGGTGAATGATCTCTGGAGGGCCCGGGATAGGGGATATTCCTCTGTCCTGGTCCTATTAGACCTCTCGGCGGCTTTCGATACCATCGACCATGGTATCCTGCTGCGGCGTCTCAGGGGATTGGGAGTGGGAGGCACAGTTCTTCGGTGGTTCTCCTCCTATCTCCTGGGACGTTCGCAGTCGGTGTTGGCAGGGGGGCAGAGATCGGCCCCTAGGTCTCTCGTTTGTGGAGTTCCTCAGGGTTCGGTTCTCTCGCCTCTCCTGTTCAACATCTACATGAAACCGCTGGGTGAGATCATTCGTGGTTTTGGAGTTGGGTATCATCAATATGCTGATGATACCCAACTTTTCATTTCGACCCCAAACCACCCCAGTGATGCCCTCGCTGTGATGTCCCGTTGCCTGGAGGCGGTTCGGGTCTGGATGGGGAGGAACAGACTTCAACTCAACCCTGACAAGACTGAGTGGCTGTACATTCCGGCATCCCGGGACATTCAAAACGTTCCATCACTTTCTATGGGCGGTGAGTTTTTACCCCCCGTAGATAGGGCTCGCAACTTGGGAGTCCTCCTGGATGCACGGCTTACCTTAGAAGATCATGTAGTAGCCGTGACCAGGGGGGCTTTCACACAGGTTCGCCTGGTGCGGCAGTTGCGGCCCTATCTAGACCGGGATGCCCTGTGTACGGTCACTCATGCGCTCGTGACCTCTCGTCTTGACTATTGCAATGCTCTCTACATGGGGCTTCCCTTGAAGACCACTCGGAGGCTCCAACTGGTACAGAATGCGGCCACGAGAGTTGTCTTGGGAGTTTCCCGGTACTCCCATGTTACACCTTTGCTCCGCGAGCTGCATTGGTTACCAGTTGTCTTCCGGGTGAGGTTCAAGATCTTAGTGATGGTTTTTAAGTCCTTACATGGCATGGGTCCGGAATACCTCGGGGACCACCTGCTGCCGGCGTCGACCCCCCTCCGCCCCGTGCGTTCCCACAGAGAGGGCCTCCTCAGGGTGCCTCCAGTCAGAGAATGTCGACTGGTGGCCCCCAGGGGGAGGGCCTTCTCTGTGGGCGCTCCGGCTTTGTGGAATCAGCTGCCGGTTGAGCTCCGGATGGCACCGGATCTCCGCTCCTTCCGGCGCGGGTTAAAGACCCATTTATTTGAACAAGCTGGCCTGGCCTGATGGGGAATTACTTAGGGTTTTAATATTTATATATATATTTTATTGTTTTTATTGTGGGCAATAATTTAATTCTTTTTTAACTTTTGTACTTTTGTAGTTTTAAGATATGCCCTGTTCACCGCCCTGAGTCCTTCGGGAGAAGGGCGGTATAAAAATTTAATTAAATAAATAAATAAATAAATAATAAACCCCTGAAGTGTGGCTAAGTTTTCAACAAATTTCAGTAAAATCTAGCCCACAGTTATAATGTTATAATGTTGTCAGTGAGACAATCACCTCAAATTCTACTGTAGACATGGAATTAGTATGAGAAAATAAGTAAGTGAAGAATGGGTATAATTTTTCGGAGGAAGTATGTATGATATATGCTAAAGTGGAATTTCATTTTGAAATGTGAAAGCTGCTCCTGATTTGTTCTTCATATCATTTGGGTTTTTTTC
This sequence comes from Vipera berus, assembly GCF_964194415.1. Lineage (NCBI taxonomy): Eukaryota > Metazoa > Chordata > Lepidosauria > Squamata > Viperidae > Vipera > Vipera berus. The sequence continues at coordinate 19,471,216 of NC_138207.1, read as the reverse complement.
CAAGAATTTGTTAGAGTTGTTCAAAGTTATTGTCATCACAAAGAATCAGAAGCATTCGTAAACTGCAGCATATTCTATATACAAGAATATAGTCAACTAATGATCAGCACTAAATTGGCGCTAGGTAAGGTTCAACAGAATTCCTGGGGAGATGGACTTGGGTTTCTTATGGGAACACAAGGACTCTAAACTGATGACATGTTTAACTCTACCCCCAGCTTTGCCTGCTCTTCTCCTACAGTTATAGTGATTAAGATATTGGACTAGGCTCGGGTTGGTATCTATTCTCACCATGGAAATTCAGTGGCTGACTTTGAACTAGTTTTTCTCTCTCAGCCCAAATTACTACACAGCATTGTTATGTGGATAAAATGACAGAAGATTCCCTTATAAACTGCGTTGGATTTCCAGAGAAATGGAGGAATATGGAGCCTCCCACCAGGCTCAAGGTTGACTCAGCCTTCCATCCTTCCGAGGTAGGTAAAATGAGGACCCAGATTGTTGGGGGCAATTAAGCTGACTTTGTAATAATGCCGCTTGGGGGGTGTATGAAAGCCCTAATAAGCAGGCATATACATAGAATGAAGGCTACTGCTAAGCTTGTAAGCCGCCCTGAGTCTTCGGAGAAGGGCGGGATATAAATGGAATTAAAATAAATAAATAAATAAATAAATAAAATGAATTAAAAACAGTTATCAAAAGTGTTTGGTGCTCCAAACAAAGCCCACACACAATGTAGCAATATCAAGTGACATATGTGTTCTATTTTGTGGCCATAGAAAGCCATCTTAAAGTTGCTTATTCCAGTCTTGAAATGAAGATGCATTCCTTCAAAATGAAATATTAAAACTATGTATTCGGAATGAAATGCCTACAGCACTTGAAAGAAACATTAAAGTTGCATCTAAAAGGAATGTTTATTTTTTTTAAAAAAAAATCAACCTCTATTTTAAATAGTATGTATTCCTAGGCAAACAAAGATAAACTGCTTTTATTTTTTTTTCAAATGGAATTTTCTTTGCTTTTTGCTTTCTTCTAGGAAACTGCTGTAGCAATTGCCTCCAATTCAGCTAGTCAAAGATCAACTTCAAAAAAGTCTATCATCCTGAAAAATCCTTCTATCTCTAGAAGTAATATCTTAATGTCTGGTTATTTATATTCTTTGATTCCCATTCTTTACTCAGTGAACTATCTGTTGTTGGAAGCTCAGTCTAATGGCAACAACTCTTCAGTATTTCGTGATCTACTGACTCCAAGGCCACACTACATTAAGGACACGAAGGACATGTCCCTGTTTGCAAATCCCTGTGCTTGCTTTTTGTCCAAGACACTCCTAATCTGAGGTCACCCCTTTCTGCCTTTCTTCCTAGACATCCAAGCACATGGAACACATAAATTTTCACCTGGGAGTATCCAGATATCTAGGCTAGATAGTTTTTGCCTGTCTCTATAATATATTTATTATATTTATTAATGTATCTGCCTACAATGTATTTTTTATTAATCAAATTTATATAATTCTGATGGTGTACAATAATTAAATAAAACAACAAACAGATATAAACATATAAAAATCCAACAAAGGATAATATTTGTAGTTCAAGGTCAAAATGAGGGGTCCTTGGTTCTCTCTAAGCATTGATCATGTTACCTAGTTTGGATAATAAAACATCTACAAGAAAACAACCAAGCTGAGAGAGCATCAAAGGGCCCTCATATAAAAATCCAAATTAAAAGACAAATATTCTAAAAGCAATTACACAGCAATTACCCTAGGTAAAGAGGGAATAAGAATGGCCACCTCAGCAATGGAGACATTGAAACATGTCTCCAGTTCTCCAGGAGCTCCAAGGCTGATAACAAAACCACGTCTTGAGGGATTTCTGGATTGTCAAAAGGGATGGAGCTAATCTAAATTCAGGGGGAAGAATGTTCCCTAAGATGGGCACTATGGAGATGATAGGTCCCTTGTCGATGATATGCCTTCTTTGGCAGAACTAATGGGGCAGGCTGATGTAATAAGGCAGAGGTGATCCTTTAGAGGAGATGAATGCTGCTTGGTGGCTCATTACCAGCAGCCATGCCCTCCCAGCATACTTCTGAGTTCTTTTTCATAGTCTCTTCCCAGTTCTAAGAAGCAAAAGAAAAGGAGGCTTGGTAAGATTTAATTTAATTTAATTTAATATTTGCATTTGTATACCGCCCTTTCCCTGAGGACTCAGGGCGGTTTACAGGGAATTAAAAATCAAAACATACAAAAGTTAAAACCAATTTAAAAAGCATTAAATTCACCCTGTACATTAAAACCCCAGTTAAAAATTTTCCCCTCAGCCTGGGCCCGAGAGCTCAAAGAGCCAGGTCTTCAGGCCCCGGCGGAATGATCGGAGGTCGGGAGCAGTCCTCAGCTCTACTGGCAGCTGGTTCCAGAGGGCAGGCGCTCCCACTGAGAAGGCCCTATCCCTGGGTGTCACCCGCCGGCAATCTCTCACCGGCGGAACCCTGAGCAGACCCTCCCTGTGGGAGCGCACTGGGCGAAGGGCGTTTGATGCCGGCAGCAGGTGTTCCCTCAAATAACCCGGACCCAGGCCATGTAGGGCTTTATAGGTGATAACCAGCACCTTGAATTTCACCCGGAGGGCAACCGGAAGCCAATGCAGCTCGCGGAGTAGAGGTGTTACATGGGAGTATCGGGAAACCCCCATTACAACTCGCGCGGCCGCATTCTGCACCAGTTGAAGCCTCCGAGTGGTCTTCAAGGGCAGCCCCATGTAGAGAGCGTTACAGTAGTCCAAACGGGAGGTCACAAGCGCATGAGTGACTGTGCGTAGGGCGTCTCGGTCCAGATAGGGACGCAACTGGCGCACCAGGCGAACCTGTGCAAAAGCCCCCCTGGTCACGGCTCCTATGTGATCTTCAAAATTGAGCCGTGAATCCAGGAGGACGCCCAAGTTGCGAGCCCTATCAACGGGGGGTAACACCTCACCCCCCATCATTAGAGGTGGAATAACTTGGTTAACCCGAGACGCCGATATGCACAGCCACTCAGTCTTGGCGGGATTGAGACGAAGCCTGTTTCTCCCCATCCAGACCTGGACCGCCTCCAGGCACCGGGACATCACGGAGAGGGCATCACTGGGTTGGTTCGGGGTGGAAAGAAAAAGTTGGGTATCATCAGCGTACTGGTGATACCCCACCCCAAAACCACGAATGATCTCGCCCAGCGGCTTCATGTAGATGTTGAACAGGAGGGGCGAGAGAACCGACCCCTGAGGGACTCCACAAATGAGAGACCTCGGGGCGGATCTCTGCCCTCCTGTCAACACCGACTGCGAGCGGCCCTGGAGGTAGGAGGAGAACCACCGTAGGACGGTGCCTCCCACTCCCAACCCCCTGAGACGCCGCAGCAGGATACCATGGTCGATGGTATCGAAAGCCGCTGAGAGATCTAATAGGACCAGGACAGAGGAGCAACCCCTGTCCCTAGCCCTCCAGAGATCATTCACCAGCGCGACCAATGCCGTCTCCGTGCTGTGTCCGGGCCTGAAGCCCGATTGGTACGGGTCCAGATAATCAGTTTCCTCCAGGAACAGAGGGAGCTGATGTGCCACCACACTCTCAACAACCTTCGCCAGGAAGCGAAGGTTGGAGACTGGACGATAGTTGTTTAAAACAGCCGGGTCCAAAGCAGGCTTCTTGAGGAGGGGTCTCACCACCGCCTCCTTCAAGGCGGCAGGGAAGACACCCTCCTTCAAAGAAGCAGTTATCACTGCATGGAACCAGCCTCGTGTTCCCTCCCGAGCCGCATAAGCTAGCCAGGAGGGGCACGGATCCAACAAACAGGTGGTGGAGCTCAGTCTCCCCATGATCCTGTCCACATCATCAGGGGAAACAGGGTCGAACTCAGTCCAGATAACGTGCTCAAGACCGCCTGATTCCTCCACATCAGACTCTGCCCAGTCAGAGTCCAAGCCGGTCCGGATCCGAGCGATTTTGTCCGTCAGATGATGACTAAACTCCTCGGCTCGTCCCTGCAAGGGATCCTCCCTCACCTCCTGGTTAAGGAGGGAGCGAGTCACCCTAAACAGGGCGGCCGGGCGATTATCTGCAGACGCGATAAGGGCGGCAAAGTAGTTAGACTTCGCCGTCCTTATCGCCGCAAGATAAGACCTTATGAAGGTTCTTAACTGCAATCGGTCGGATTCGGATCGGCTGGATCTCCAACCGCTCTCTAGACCTCGTCTCCGACGCTTCATCTCCCGGAGCTCCACAGAGAACCATGGAGCCCAACGGGATCTGCGCCGAGTCAGAGGTCGCATGGGTACAACACAGTCGAGTGCCCTGGTGGCAGCCGTTTCCCAGGCCTCCACCAGAGCATCGACTGGGCTGTGGGTAAGGGTGATAGGTATCGGCCCAAGCGCCCTCTGGAACCGATCCGGGTCCATTAGGCGCCTGGGGCGGAACCACCTGGTCGGTTCCGCCGCCCAGCGGCGGGGGATGGCATGACGGAAAACCAGCCTCAGGAGGTGATGATCTGACCATGACAGAGGGGTGATGGACGGAGAACCCCCTCCCAGATCATCCAACCACTGTCCAGACAGGAACACCAGGTCGAGAGTATGATCCCCCTCGTGAGTAGGGCCCTCAATAACCTGGGTCAGGCCCATGGCTGTCATGGAAGCCATGAACTCCCGAGCTAACTCCGACGACCCCCCCAGTGATGGCAGGTTGAAGTCACCCAGGACTATAAGCCTGGGGAACTCCACCGCCAACCCTGAGAGGGTGTCGAGCAGCTCAGGCAGGGCTGTTGCCACACAGCTGGGCGCCAGGTATGTGAGCAACAAGCCCAACTGAACCCGAGGACCACATCTCAAGAGGAGGGATTCACTCCCGGCCATCTGGACAATGGTGGCCTCCCGGGGACACAAAGTCTCCCGAATAACCACTGCCACCCCACCACCCCTGCCCTGAGCCCGTGGCTGGTGCAGCACCCGGAAACCTGGCGGGCATAACTCGGTGAGAGGCACCCCTCCCTCCGAACCCAACCAAGTTTCCGTGATGCACGCTAGATCCGCACATTCCTCCTCGATCAGATCACGGATGAGGGGAGCTTTGTTAACTACGGATCTAGCGTTAAAATAGACCAACCTGAGCTCAGGGGCCTGATCACCCTCATCCCCGGGTAGGAGGGTGCTAACCGGAGGGTCGGAGCGCGCCACCGCTCGGAGATAGCGGGGGCGCGATCCCAGATGTTGATATGGCCCTCCGCGCAAACACCTGCTGCCATACCCTATCGCCGTGGGGATTCGATGCCCCACCCCCACATTCCCAGCTCCAGCAGCCACCTCCCCCGACCCCGTCCCGTCGGGACCTCTAACAGGTCCAGACTGAGTGCCGGTTACAGATTCCTTCCCCACCCTCCCTTTCCTCCCCCTCCCTAACCTCTTAAAATAACCGGCTAAGAATCTTATCAGGGGCCTCTTAGCGCGTCTTAACTCGAGGCCCCTGTCCAAGCCCAACCACCTCTCGGAGTCCCAAAGCTTGGACCCGTCATTAAGGGGAGTATGGAAACAGGCGACAGGTCGCGCCCATGAGGCAGGAACCGCCCTAAGGGCATACAAATCCGCTTCGGAATAACGATAGATCATATTGCGCTCGAATAGTCTCTCAGGGCCGATGTTACAAATATATCCAGAGGATCGCTCGTTGATGGTACATAGATGGAGAAAGAAAAAGTCCAGTGGGCGTATCTCTCAATCTGCAAAGCCATCTCAGCTCTCACCTGAGATGGAAATCCAAAAGACAACCTCAGCCGTCCTCTCACTCCGGCTGAGGCATCTGACTGGAGCAGAGAGAGAAAAAGGGGATCCTGAGCCAGGCCCACCCCAACTGGTCTCTCACACCAGTGAGGTGGACGCTGACCAGTCCAAAACCGTCCTCCCACCACGGTTCGGTCCCGTGGTAGGCACTGCAGCAAACACACGGTTTGGTAGAGAAGGGTAACAGTCTATCCACTTTCAGTCATTGCAACAGCTGCTTTCTTTGCTTACCATATTCCTGTCCTGTTCCTCTTTCATTGCCTGTCTGGCCACATGCATTTAGACTTCACCAGAAAAGAGGTAGACAGCAAGAAAATGGGTAGAAGAGATTGGCAGTGTCAGCAGGAAGGAAACACTGCTTAGGCTTTATTTGCTGCAACACATCTAAACCAGTTCTGCTTGAAACAGGACTTTCTGAGTGTTCTAACATTTTGTTATTTTAAAGTGTCTCTTCTGAGTAGATTGGTGTGAGACTGGAACTAAACATTGAGGCATTTCTACTTGTGTTCCAGTGGAACGTAGCCAACTTGAAGGTTACAGCAGAACTCTTTCAAATGAACTATTTAGTTCCAAGCTTTGTAGATCTCAAACGAACAAGCAGATACTATTTCTTTTCTCATTCTTCATTTGGGGTTTCATCTTTGAAAAAATAACTGGGAGAAGGTATGGTCATACTTTCATACCAGAAAGCCCTTCTAACACCACCATTAGCCACATCACAATTTCCCATCAGAAAGTTAGTGTAAGCAATGAGGAGGAAATGAAAATCCCTTTTCAGATAAGGCTGACAGAGTAGCTGCATTTTATGTGCTATATTCCATTCTATTTTCATGGTTCAAAGTCTTCCATGTTCTTCCCTCTGTGATTGATACATCTTGCCCTGAATCTCTTCCATGGCATTAGGTCTTTTTCTTTTGAAATACCCCTTTCTTACAAAGCTTTAGTTTAAGTCATCAGTCTTTACCTTCTATTGAAGACAAGGATGAAAGGATTTTTTTAGCTGTGGTAGATGTATCTTTTATGAACTGTCTCTGTCACAATAACAAATGTTTCAAAATGCAGTTAAGGTGGGTGAAGATCACTTTGCAACCTTTTAGAATATATGCTTAACCCCACCCTCAGTAAAAATATTTATGACATTTTTATTATTTTTTCCTCCAAATGCCTAGTCTTATTATTATTATCTCCTCTGTCTTAAAATATCTCCCCATTTGAAATATATTGTTGTATGTACAGTGTTCATTACACTAAGTATCTCTGATCACAAGAATTTACATCCCATATAGGCATATTTTCAACAGTAGAAACTGTTTTGAACAGGGAGAAGCCATGTCATGGCTTGTTGGAGAGCCAGTTTGGTGTAGAGGTTAAGATATCGACCTAGAGACTGGTGTAAGTTAACAGTGGTTAAAATACCAGGCTAAAAACCAAATGACTGTGAGGCATGAAAGCCAGTTTGGTGGCTTTGGGCAAGTCGTACACTCTCAGTCCAACCCATCTCACAGAGCTGTTATGGAGAAAAGAAGAAGAGGAAGGAGTATGATATATGCTCATCACCTTGAGTTACTTATAAATAACAAAGACAGGATCAAAATCTAATAAATAATATTATGGTCAGTTCTTTTGTGTAAAACTATCGTTAAAATTCAGTAAATGACACACAACCTGAAGAGACATGCAACTCCATGAAGAAATTGTCTCCTTTGAAGACAGTTCCAAAAAATATTGGACTCCTTTGCAACATTATTATTACTATTATTCCCAGGGCTTTTTTGTAAAAGAAAAAGGTGCCGGAACTCACACATGTCATACAACCCGCCTTGCCTACCCTACAAGGTTCCATCCAAAAAAGGTGCCGGAACTCCGTTCTGAGCGTTCTATGTGAAAAAAAGCCCTGATTATTCCACATTTCTGTCTTATGTTCTGATTCTATAAAACCCAGTGAAATTGTAAATCATTTGCAAGCAAGCAACAGTTGGTATGTGAAATTCCATAAAAATTAACCAGTATGAGATTCTCAATAATAAAACAACAGATGATGGGGTTAATATAGGCCCTAATTTAATTAATTATTTCCTATAATAACCTTCCTGGTTTTATCAAGTAGACAGTCTTATCAAGTATTTGAAGCTTTGAAATCTAATGTTTGGTGTAACAACCTTTTGTGGAAGTTGGTGTTCTTTGTAAAATGTATTCCAGTGGAATGCATTTATATACTAAAGTTGTGCTTGCTTCAAAACTGAGTTGGCCAAAGTACTTCAGACTCCGTATGAACAGGAGCACAACACTCAATTGCCGTGTAGAAAAGTAGCCTGGCAGGCTTAAAACCTGAAATGAAATATACAAATAAATAAAGCAATAAATAAATATCAAGTCAAAGTTGCACGGATCAGTTCCTTAAAGGTGCTCCTAATGCTAGAAATTGGGCATGACAGGGCCTTCATTTAGGTGTTCTCCAGGCTATGGAATGCCTTCCACAAGAAAGTGCAGTTGTGGTTTATACATTTAATAACTAATGGAAAATTGATTTTTAAAATGTTCAGAAATATTGGGGTAAGTTACTTGTACTCTTGCTGTTTCAGATCTGATTCCTGTTTCCCAGTATTGTTGGTATCAGCACCAACATTATCATGATTAGCTGGTCAGGGGTGGGGGTTGATTGCATGATCCCAAACACTCAGGGACCAGAGTAACCAAGCATATCTGATCATGTAGCAATATAATTGATGACAAACACTTCATGTTATCCTCAAATGAAAGGGAAAGAAGGAACTGAAACAATGTTTTAGGTTTTACTACTCACTAGCATTTATTTATTTATTTATTTATTTATTTATTGGGACTTATATGCTGCCCTATATCCCGAAGGACTCAGGGTGGCTAACAACAATAAAAACAACAATACAAAAGTTAAAAGAAATTAAATAAACAGCCCCAATAAATAAGTTAAACTAAACAATTAAAATTAAAAAACATTTTCAAAAACCCTGTCGTCAGTCCAGGTCAGCCTGATGAAAAAGGAAAGTTTTAAGGCCGCGGCGAAAGGACCGGAGATCTGGGGCCATCCAGAGCTCAAGGGGGAGTTGGTTCCACAGGGCTGGCACTCCCACAGAGAAGGCCCTCCCCCTGGGGGTCACCAGCTGACATTGTCTAGCCGACGGCACCCTGAGGAGGCCCTCTCTGTGTGAGCGCACTGGGCGATGGGAAGTCGTTCCCGGCAGCAGACGGTCCTGCAAATATCCCGGGCCTAGGCCATGTAGGGCTTTAAAGGTAAGTACCAGCACCTTAAATCTCACCCGGAAGACAACCGGTAACCAATGCAGCTCATGCAGGAGGGGTGTAATATGGGAGTATCGGGATGATCCCATCACTACCCGCGCGGCCACATTCTGCACCAGCTGGAGCCTCCAGGTGGTCTTCAAGGGCAGTCCCATGTAGAGAGCATTGCAGTAATCTATCCGGGAGGTAACGAGTGCATGAGTGACCGTACGTAGGGCATCTTGGTCCAGATAGGGGCGCAACTGGCGCAACAGGCGAACCTGGGCAAATGCAGGTATTTAATAGTTTAACCTAGCTGTAGCCATGGATATGTATTTCTGTATGAAAATTTAGATTAGAAAGTAGAAAGTGACATGTTTTGAGACATATAACTTCAGCTACCCAAACTAGTCAATCAAATATGTGTGTAGAATTTGGGCATGAAATGCTGGCGTGTGTTTTATAATTGTATGTGCACAATGTAAGTCAAAAAACAGTTACAAAAAACCCATTTTGGTTTGGCATTAATTTTTGTCACCATAATGGTAAGGTTCTTAAAATCGCCAGGAGACCTGAAGTTAATAGGCATTTTAGTAAGTGTTCATTCCCTTGTGTCTACTGCTTACAGCTGAAGTGCAACTCAGCTCAAAAAACCAGTTTTTTTTCTGTCTTAACAGGGTTACGGTCACTATGGAAACCAGTCTCTTTGTATCTTTGCATTTGGTACATCTGTCTTATTCTGTCTGCAGCTCTCAAAGAGGAAACCTGCTGAGATATAACACAGGATAATAGGGAGAAATAAACAGAAGATGAGATGAAAATCTCAATCAGATATGGGGAAAATTCCGTGAAACTTAGCTAAGCCGCAACAGTTTATCATTTCTCTGGTCACTGATACAAAGTGAAAGGTATTTTCCCCTCTAAATGTGTCAGACTCTCAACTATAGTTGAGATTACTTATATATAATTTATTTATTTATTTATTTATTTATTTATTTATTTATTTGTTTTTATAAACCGCCCTTCTCCCGAGGGACTCGGGGCGGTGTACAGAGTAAGGTAGGTAAAATACAGATAGAACAATAAAAACAATAGTAAAAACCAACTGGGACCCCAATTAAAGCTATCAGGCCAGGCCGGACTGCTGGAACAGGAAGGTTTTTAAGTCGCGCCGGAAGGTGCGGAGGTCGGGGGCCATCCGGATTTCGGTTGGCAAGCAGTTCCAGAGGGCTGGCGCACCCACTGAGAATGCCCTCCCCCTGGGGGCCACCAGCCGACATTCCTTGAGCGGTGGCACCCTGAGGAGGCCCTCCCTGTGGGAGCGCACAGGACGGTGGGGTGCTGACATTGGCAGAAGGTGCTCCCGTAGGTAGTCCGGACCCATGCAGTAGCAACCTTTAGCATTTGTACAGCTTCCTCATTCAAAGCTTAAAGTAGATTCATTAATTAAGACTTGCAAGTAATCCCTGTAAACAGCCAATAAATCCCTGCTTTGCAGAGATAATACAAATTAAAGTACAGCCTGATCTTCTAAGACCATTGACAGCTTCCTGGGTGACCACTATCCTGTGCACACTTGCTTGGAAATTAGTCCCATTGATCTCAATTAAATTGATGTCTGAACAAGTATGAATGAAATTCTTCTGTAAGAATGACATATCCAACTCTGTGCCCTAAGGGATCAAGATAACCATAGACACCCCTTTGACCATTACCAATTTCTTTTAAAGCCCCACTCTTGAATTTTAATCTTTTAAGACAATTATTTTAATGTTAAGAAACTGAAAGTCAGCAAGCTGCAAAGCAAATTAGCAGTATTAGCATAGCATATTTCTAATATTCATTAAAGCAGCTGCCTCTTTATCCAGGTTCAGACAAGCTTGAAAAAATATAGATGCTGCCACTTTAAACTGTATCATTTCCTTAAAGCACGGGTCTTCAAACTTGGCCCTTTTATGACTGTGGACTTCAACTCCCAGAATTCCTCAGCCAGTGTGTCTGGCTGAGGAATTCTGGGAGGTGAAGTCCACAAGTCATAAAAGGGCCAGGTTTGAAGACCCCTGCCTTAAAGTAAGAGCATCTTTTCCAGGCATGTTTAGAAGCCTGAAAAAAGATATCACTGTTTTAATTAGTAAGGAAAGTAATGGGTTCAACCTCACTCAAGATGTGAAGCATTCTTCCAAACCATTTCTAATATATATATATAGTTCTAATAAATACCAGTAATAGGAAGCTGAGAGAGCAAGTTCAAAAGGGGGAATCAAGTGATATCTGGGCTACTTGCTTTGTGAATATTTATGCCCCCAGTGACTGCTAATTTGTGACTGGTAACCTCACAACACTAGCTGTTTTGCAAAAGTGGCTGCAACATTTTCAAAATTTCAAGCAAAACCGACACTTAAATGTTGGGGACAGCTGTGATAAAAGGATATTTCTATTTCAAAATGTTTAGCTCAATGTGGTGGTGGTGCCCTTTCAGTCATTTTTGTTTTCTCTGTTCAAGCATAGAAATACAGTTTTGCGATTCTGCCACATCAGCTTGGTGGCTCATTTTTACGCTACTTTTAATCAGGATTAGATTTGTTTTGTAATGTTCTCAGCACGCCTTAAGAATTGCTATAAGGAAAACTGTTAAGCCTGATGCTCTTTTTGTTAGACTAAAAATACCACTTCTTTTAAATGCATTTAATGTTCATTTGTAATGGGTTTCTTATTTTTTCTAAGTTAAAGCTGCCTTGGAGATCTGCTTTTTGAGGTGGAGCAAAAATGAAGAGATAAATTTGAAGAATATGCTGTTGGAGTCAAAGAGATGCCCTATGCCCATTGGCCTATTATAGTATTGTAGTATCTTCCAATAATTTAATTACTAGAATAACAAATGCTTTCCTCTTGACCCCATTGACCAACCTTTTATGCTGATGCTTGCTTAAAGAAAATTGGGCCCATTCTAGGAAAATTGCACCAGTATTTGATGGAATGAACAATTCTCATGGGTCTCTAAACTTTGTGTATAGATTCACCAATTTTTCTGTTCCCCAGGAATAGTTCCTTGCTTGTCATATAAAGGTTAATGATTCATCTATATCAAATAAAGGCAATGGAATCATCAGAATAGGCCCATAATTGCTGCAACCTTGGATATTATATATCAATGCTGCTGATTGCAATTTTAATATATAGAGATCTGTAATATAACTTTATATGGAGAAAAAACTTTCAAGGTGCTGACAAAATTTTTATTAGCTTCTAGTCAGTACTGTATTTACAATGAATGCTAAGCTCAAGGAAGACTGAAAGCCCCAAGGTAAATTCTATAGTAACATCTAACTTCAGAGAAAGTGGACTGGCTTGGTTGATTTGATATGCTGTGATTTCTGAAAAAAATATAGGTAGCCTGTTGTGTACTGGGTTCATTGCACAGGAATGAAGACGAGGCGGGTGAGTTCAGCAAAGAACATGGTTTATTTTTTGCAGGATCTGAACTGGAGAACTGGGCTGCAGCTGTAGCAATTTATAGCCTGGCCCCTAGGCGGCAGCCAATAGGCTTAAAGCAACCTATTGCCACCTAGGGGCAGCCAATAGCAACACTGGAGACGGGGTGTCTGAGGTGTTGGGAGCCGTTAGCTAGCTCCAGCTTACCACATGGTGTTACAATCAAGCCCAATACATTACACCCCTCCCCTCTTAGAATGAACAACATCATAGCAACAACAATAGTGATTACAACAATACAGTTTACAAGATTTTACAATAGTATGAATAGGATCCACTTAACAGTACAATAAAACATTATAGCTTCATTATTTTTGATACAGTCTCATAGGTCACAATTAACACAAGGTACATACAACATTATAGCTCTTATTTTGTCACAAAATCTGCTAAATACGCAGGAGGATTGCATGCCCTGGTGGAACGCCTGAGGGATCCTTTCATTTTCTGGTCTACCAGCTTACCCGCTGAGCCGGGCAGACCAGTGTCCTTTAATGCAATTGAGTCAGAAAGATTTGGTGCTCTCTGGCTGGCCTCTCCAGGTTGGCCCACCCCAGAGTCAGTTTGTTCAGCAGAGTTAGCACAGCGGCTGTGAAAGTCATGTTGGCTTGCTCCGTCAGGGGACCCATGTTGCTCTTCCGGACTCCCCTCCTCTATGGCCAACTCCTCATTGCTAGTGCTGTGAGAGTCTTCAGAGTCTATGCATGGGCTGGCTTGGCTGTCAGTTTGGGAACCTTGGGAAGGGCTTATGATGCAGTCCTCACTTAGTGGCCATTCTGGAAACCCGAGTTGATCAATGTGGCATCTGACAACTCGCCCTCCCTCCAGCCCCACTTTGTAAGACGATTTAGTATTTTAGTATTTTTTCCAGGAACCCACAAATTCCCATGCCCATAGTTTCTGGCCCACACCCCATCACCCACTTGCAGCCCCCTTGGGGGTTTTGGTTGAGAGGCTTCTGCTGCCACTCTATCTGGATGCAACCTGTCCAGTTTCGTGATCAGGCGCCTCCCCCAACGTAGTTTTGCTGGGCTTTTCCCAGTGGCAGTGCAGGGCATGGAATGCTGGCAAAGTAAAAAATCTGCCAATCTGTGATGCCAGTCCCCAGTCACTATGAGCTTCAGTGACTCCTTTGTGGTCCTTACCATGCATTCAGCTTGACCATTACTGGACAGATGAAATGGGACTGACATTGCATGCCTGATGAGATTTGCTCTCAGGAAAGCCTGAAATTCAGCTGCAGTAAATTGGGCCCCATTGTCTGATACTATGACATCAGGCAACCCATGCATGGCAAAGAGTTTTCTAAGCACCTGGATGGTCCAAGCAGTAGTCATGTTTGCAACTGGAATTACTTCAAGCCATTTGGAGTGACTGTTTACCACTATAAGGAAGAGCTGTCCCTGAAAGGGCCCAACAAAGTCTATGTGAATTCTAGACCAGGGAGTGTGTGTTTCCTCCCACCTGTAAACTGGAGCGTATGGCATTTCAGGCCTTGATTGCTGGCATGGATAACATCCATGCACCTGTGCCTCAATGGTCTTGTCTAATCCAGGCCACCATAAGTAGCTTCTAGCTAAAGCTTTCATATGGACAATACCCGGATGGCCTTCATGCAGTGACTGTAAAACTCTATCTTTCAGTGAAGTGGGAATTATGACCCTATTCCCTCATAGGATACAACCCTTGTGAGCTGATAGCTCATGTCTTCTTGCAAAGTAACTCTGGAATTCAGAGCCTGGGCTTTTATCTAACCACCCTGTGTACACCCATGAAAGCACTCTACTTAGTGTCTTATTGGTTGCTGTTTCTGCAGCTATGTCCCCTGCATGGAGAGGAAGCTCCGGCAAGTCCTGAATGGACAGGACTCTGGACGCAGGGGCCAGATATGGTTCGATTAGTGGCAGTGGAAGTCTGCTCAGGCCATCTGCATGGCCCAATTCTTTGCCATGTTTGTGAACCAGCTTAAATGTGTATGCTGATAGGAAAATAGACCACCTCAACATTCTTGGGGAAAGTATTTGTTTGTCTGTGGTAAAGAGTCCAAGCAGTGGTTTGTGGTCTGTGAAGACCGTGAAGTCCCTGCCATATAAGTAGTCATGGAATTTTTTGACTCCCGCTACAATGGCTAAGGCCTCTTTATCTATTTGAGCGTAATTACACTCAGCAGAGGACAGTGTCCTTGAATAAAATGCAATAGGGACTTGTGTTCCATTTTTTTCTAAATGACTCAAGACTGCCCCCACCTCGTATGGGGACACATCACACACTAAACAGACTGGTTTAGACTCCCTGAAATGAGTGACAGTAGAGCTGGCAGACAAAAGTGCCTTCAGGTCTTGAAAACCTTTCTCGTGAACGCTGGTCCACTTCCATGAAGCTTTTTTATCTAAAAGCCTATGAAGGGGCTCCACCACTGCAGCCTTGTTAGGCAGAAACATGTGGTAGAAGTTGAGGAGGCCCAAGAATGCTTGTAGCTCTACTTTTGATTTAGAGCTAGGTGACATTTGAATGGCCTTCACTTTGGACTCAGCTGGGTGGATGCCGTTAGCATCAATGCGAAATTCCAAAAATTCAGTTGAAGGAACCCCAATACTACATTTACTCTTTTTCAGTTTGAGGCCTGCTTCACGCAGCCTCTGTAGGACGGCTCTGAGCCTCCTAGCTAACACCTCTGTGGATTCTCCGGCAATAAGCACATCATCAAAATAAGGGCAAACACCCTGAATGCCTTTAAGCTGCGTTCCATGATTCCCTGAAAAATGCCTGGGGCTACACTAACCCCAAATTGCAATCGCTTCACTTTGAAAGCTCCCCTGTGAGTCACAATCGTCTGAGCTGCAGCCATGGCCTCATCAACTGGCAGTTGCTGATAGGCCTGTGCCAAATCTAACTTTGCAAAAATGGTGCCCCCTTGCAAAGATGTTAAGATGTGGCTCACCACTGGGACAGGGTATGTGTGTTGCTTAAGGGCCTTGTTAATTGTGCATTTGTAGTCTGCACATTTTCTAATTTCCCCATTGGCCTTAATTGGAGTTACAATAGGAGTTTCCCACTCCCCACCATCTACTGGCTGCAAAACGCCCTGTTCTACAAGTTTGTCTATTTCCGTGTCAATTTTGTGTTTGAGGGCAAAGGGAACCCTTCGAGGCTTAATTCTAATGGGGACCATGTTGGCGTCTAGCTTGAACGTTATAGGCAGGCCTGTGTAAGTTCCTAGGGCTGAATCAAATGCGTCTGTGAAGTCCTTGCAAACTGACGCTAGACTCGTAACTTGTGTCCGATTGATACTGGTTACTTGGATGCCTAATGCATCAAACCAATCGAGTCCAATTAGACTCATTCTCTGGCCCCCTACTACTACGACATCCAGGTGCCCAAAAAATCCTTTAAATTTAATGGCCAAGGTAGCTTCACCCTTGACTGTGACTTTAGTGTTTTGAAAATCTGTTAAAATTATGTCAGAGGGCCTTAGCTTGACCCATTTTCTACTGTGACTGCACACAAAATTAAATGTGTCCAGAGAAATAATAGAAACGGCTGAGCCTGTGTCCAACTCCATTTTACAGGGGACACCTTGCAGCTCCACCTGAAGTCTAAATTTGGGTCTGAGGGGGTATCGGGCCCTGGTACGGCAGACACTTCTGTGGCTTGTACAAAACCCCATGCTGAATGGCCCCAGGGCCCCGGTACCTCTCCTGGTCGGATCTTTCGACTGGCGCTTCGATGGCCAGTCCCTCTGGAGACCTCTGCATACTGCTGCAATGTGGCCGGTTTTGCCACAGGCCCGGCACATGGCTGACCGGAACCTGCAGTCTGCGCGTTGGTGGTGGCCGCCACAACCTGGACATCTAGGTAAGAGATCTGCCTTGTAAGGAGTCTCTTGTTGCTTGCTGCTGCGGTGCTGCGTGTCGGTCTGTCTGTGCAGCTTGTCAACTTCGGCATGTTCTTCTGATTCCTTGGTCAGTTTGGCGTCCTCGTGGTGGATGGCTTCTTCATGTTGCATCATTTTGGTGGGCCGGATTGTTCGGATGGCTCCACCAGCAGCTTCATCCACCATAACCTCATTCTGGGCATCTGCGAATGTCAGGACCTCTCTGGCAAAAAGTTTTTGCTGTAGCTCTCTGTTGCGGAGGCTGCAGATGAGCCAGTCTCAAAGTTGCTCTTTGATGTCTGAAAATCGACAGAGTTGTGCAGCCTGCCTCAAGGCCACAATGTATTCGGATGCAGTCTCTCCCAGCTGCTGTATTCATTGTTCGAAGGCGTAGCGCCAAGCAATCACTGACATCTTCAGCTGGAAGTGTTCTCCGAACTTCTTCTTCAGTTTGGCGTAGAAGACAGATTCCAATGGTGTGGGCGCAAACAGGTTTTCAGCCAGATTGAATGTTGCTGGGCTGCACACACAAAGTAGCGTGGCGGCCTTTAGTCCATCCTCTGCGACCTGGTTCGCCTGGAGGTAATTTTTGACCTGGGATAGGTACAAGGGCCATCCTTCTGGTTGCTTGATGTTGAATTCTTGCAGCCTTCCAACCTTAGGCATTCTGCTGGTCTTCGTGGCTGGATTTCAGTGTCTTCGGCTCCTGCCTCTCTTTTGCCCAGGGACTGGTCCTCTGAGCGCATGGGCACTAGCGTGGCTTAGCTAGCTGACTGTAAGGGGGGGAATTTGTTTTCCCGCCAGGTGTGTGTTGCCTTTCCCCTAGTGACTTTCAGCTTCGATGGAGAAGCAGGATCCCACCCTCGTCCCCAGTGTTGTGTACTGGGTTCATTGTGCAGGAATGAAGACGAGGCGAGTGATTTCAGCAAAGAACATGGTTTATTTCTTGCAGGATCTGAACTGGAGAACTGGGCTGCAGCTGCAGCAATTTATAGCCTGGCCCCTAGGCAGCAGCCAATAGGTTTAAAGCAACCTATTGCCACCTAGGGGCAGCCAATAGCAGCCCTGGCGATGGGGTGTCTGAGGTGCTGGGATCCGTTAGCTAGCTCCAGCTTACCATGTGGTGTTACAATCAAGCCCAATACATTACATAGCCTATAACATAAACATTTTGTGACATTATCTGTAGTAAATGCCATAGTGAACGTAGTTGTATAAGGTTACAATAACATGATCTTGCAAGCCTAATGTGCTTATCCCCCACCCTCCCTTTACCTTCATGAAAACTGTCATGTTTTGACACTTTTTCAAATTACATTTCTACATTGAAATCAGATTTCTTTTATCTGATCATTGTCTTGATTGCAGCTCTTCCTCCTGTTCCTTGGGGTTCTTCCTTCTGCTCATTATAGTAGTTCATTTTATCTTTGGCCACAAACCTCTTCATACTCTTCTATGTTCTTCATAAGTTGCCATATTGTGACGTTCTTTCTTGCCTTTATTAAATGTGTTATAATTGTCATGCACATGGTTTCTATTCAAGCATTTAGAAACAATTTGTTTCCAGAAGTCTGCAGACCCACAATGGAGCATCTCCAGAAGTTTCAGTCAAACTTCCAGAGTTTTTACCCAGCAATCGAATATAACAGGAGGACCTGTTATATTGGCCTAACATTTCAGTGTAATAATGTGATTTCATCTAGTTTTTCAATTAGCTTGGAAAAATATGGTCCATCATGATATTAATTGTGGTATCAATAGGGAAAAACAACATTAGCAGTGCATTAATTTACTATACCAGCTGTGAATTTAAATAAGCTCCTAGTCAAAATAGGTACAATGTCACTGTGCCAATCTTGAGTTTACCTTGTGTTAGGTGGATTTTTAATATGGCATAAAGGATGTTTAACCACAGATCCATGGAATAAAATGTGTATTTTTTTTTCTTACACATACTGTATGTGCAGGTGTTATAAGATTATGTTTAAATAAAGTTCTGGGTATCACCCTTTAAAAAGAAAGTAGACTTGCAAAAATAACTTCAGTAAGGTAGAATGAAGATCTTGTACAACATAAGCCACAACTCAAAATTATTTAATTTTAAATTCATTGATGCAACTCTATGTGCCACATCATTGCTACTCCTCCCACATACACTCTTACTTCCACCCATCCGATTTGTCTGAAGGATTATTTAACAGTTAATAGAAAATAAATATTTTAGTGCATCACTAAGATATGACATCTAATCTATTTTTCTTCTTTCTCAAAATAAAAAATTCTATTTGAAATGACTAAGCTTTTGATGTATCATGGATGTGCCAGTTTTGAAAAATACTGGAAGATATTATCCCATTTGTTAAGAATTTGTAGTTATCAAATGTTTATATAGTTATCTCAGTAGATGAAATACTGTAGATAAAACTGAAAATGCAATAAAGATATATGAACATCAGAGTTCCTTTCTTTCTATAATTTTCTTGTGTTGTTTTCACTCACTAATTTTGTTATTTTTCTTTTTGTTATCCCTTTCCACTTTTTTGAACTCCTTTTCTTTGATTTCTTTGTATTTTTTTTAATTTAATAAAGTTTATAATGAAAAATATATGGATCCCTTCCACTACTAAACCTGAATCGAGTACTCACTGTCCTAATTACTGTCTGAAGAACAAGAGGAATGGGGAGTTAGACACAGTTGCATACACCCACCTCAGTGAACAAGCAGGCTCAAGGTCAAGCTGGCCCCACCTAATTGTAATAACCAGATTACTTGCTTAACCTTTTTGAGATTAAATACAGAATAACAGAGTTGGAAGGGACCTTGGAAGTCTTCTAGTCCAACCCCCGGGCCAAGCAGGAGACCCTATTCCATTCCAGACAAGTGGCTGTCCAGTCTCTTCTTAAAAGCCTCCAGTGATGGAGCGCTAACATTTCTGAAGGCAAGCTGTTCCACTAGTTAATTGTTCTCACTGTTAGGAAAATTCTCCTTAGTTCTAGGTTGTTTCTCTCCTTGGTTAGTTTTTATCCATTCCATCTAAGATTGTAGAGGCTTAGCTAAGACCCTTCAAAAGTGTTCCATTATATATTAGGGACTTTCTTACCTACCAGTTTATATCCCTGTGTTGATCTTCTACCCAAGTCTGGTCCTGATTTTTATTTTGAAATTAGCTAAAGTCATCTTAGGCTTTCAATCAGTTAGACTTGTGTGCTGATAGCAAAATGTGAAAGTCTACCTAGAACATTATTCTTCACTTATCTTGCATTTTTCCATTGCAGAGCAAAAATTATGCATGTGTCTTTAATTTTGAAATAGCATCCCTAAATATGTTGGTGCATAGAGTGCTCTTGGATTTAATTCAGACTAATTCAAAAACAGACATTTTCACGTGTGCCATGACCACTGGAAACATTTCTGCATCTTTCTGAAGACTACAAATTTTGCACTTTTCTTTTCTCTACATTCCCTATAGAATATAATTTTCTAAATAATGAAACACTTCATCTTCAGATTTTACTTGCATCTGTAGCTTAATCATAACTTGTCTCAAAAGGTTTTATTCATTCAAGCAATCATATCCACCACTGGTTTAACCTGCCACTACATCTCATAATTAATATGTAAACTGGTTTGCAGAAATGTACATTACTTTATGCTTGATGTGCTAAATAGGACGAAATAGCCCTTATGAAATCTGTTTGGTATGCATCACATGGAAATATTTACCAGAGATACAAAACTCTCAGGAGGGCAAATGGCTCAGAAGATTGCTAATGGGATATAAGCTTTTACATGGGTAAATTCCTGTTCTGAATTCTGAACAAGTACTTTAAAAGCCATTCTAAATTTGCTGCAAATTTCAGTTTAGGTGAAATTAAGTAGTTGACGTGAAGCTGTTGTGTCCTTCTCCAATATTTACATACAAATATCTAAACAGAGATGAGAAAGCTATTTTGAACAAAGTCCAAACTGGTTCTTTCAGCATGTAGCTATGAAACTATATTCCAGTAATGGCCACATCCTAGAGCAGGGGTTTCCAAGCTTGGTGTAGGAGATAACCAGGCTGAGCCCAAGGGAGCAGTCAAATGCATCATAAGTCATGAGTACATTCATGCCTGCAAAAGATCTAAGTCCATCCCACCTTGAATGCTTCTCTTATTTCCTGCTCGTTCCCTTGACCATTCATTGATCAGATTCTTGTAGGGAGCTTAAGCTTGCAATAAATCTTTATACTCATTTGAACTGGCTGAATCTCCTGATTTCCCTGGTGCTTGAAAGTTGGTAACTTTAAGATATCTGGACATCAGCTTCCAGAATTTCACAGCCAGCATAGCTGGCTGAGGAATTCTAAGAATTAACATCCATAAATCTTAAAGTTGATAAGTTTGGAGACCCTTGCCCAAGAGCAATCAGGAGCAACCTGTTAGGGGCAGAGGTCGATCCAGATCTTAACACATCTCTCTATATACACACAAACTCCATTCACTTTGATTAATAGGTCACATTTTGTGATATTTCATAGCCTTATTTAAGTAGAATAATAATTAAAATCTTTGTGTGGTTGCTAAGAATTAAGATCAACTTGATAGCACATTGTAATGAACTGTGAGAATAACCTTGGAAGACAGGAGGAAGTGCCACAGCCTACTCAGTGGTCTTGTAAGAGAAATCTGAGTCTAAAGCAGGAAATGGGGGTGGAGAAGGCATCTCAGAAAAGACCATTCCTAGTTTTTTGGAAAGTAAAGGCAGTGGAGGGAAGAAGTGCTCTCAGGTTTCCAGGATTCTGTAACTTTGTCCTTACAATAAAGGTAGTGTTAATATTCATGGATCTAGTTTCCTTTCTGGACTATCAGGAAAGGCTGACACACATAATCAACCAACTGAAATAGGGCAGGGCAAGAGTTTCCATCAATGGGAATGAATTGCAGTTGCAAAGGAAATACAACATTATCCCCAGAACTGCAGCTGAGGTGCTATAAAAAGCCTCCCCCACCTGAAGCTACGGGTTAAGAACTGCATCTGATTTTATTTCATGTTCCTTTTCAAATCAGAAAAATGTAAACACAGACAAAGGTAGGAGAGGAGAGGAGAGGAGAGGAGAGGAGAGGAGAGGAGAGGAGAGGAGAGGAGAGGAGAGGAGAGAGAGAGAGAGAGAGAGAGAGAGAGAGAGAGAGAGAGAGAGAGAGAGAGAGAGAGAGAGAGAGAGAGAGAGAGAGAGAGAGAGAGAGAGAGAGAGAGAGAGAGAGAGAGAGAGAGAGAGAGAGAGAGAGAGAGAGAGAGAGAGAGAGAGAGAGAGAGAGAGAGAGAGAACGAGGCTACCAATGGCTCAAGTAAACATAATATTGAATGTTATTGCTTGACAGCCAGACTGTATCAGGAAGAACAACCATATTTATTTCCTATTTTGAACCAAAAGGCAACATCCATCTTTGGTTCTTGAGTTACTATGACCATCCTAGGTCTCTGTTGAAGTGGGGGAAGTGGAGGCATATGGAATATGTGGGATGGTATCTTTAACAAATATACTTACATCACAAGTAACACAACTACATAGCTGTGGCATTTGTGTGATGACATGATCACATGCATGTCACTGTTTTAGCATTATTGTAAGTTCTTCTGGATAGCACTGAGAAGTGATGAAGCTCACCATTTACTAGACAATTGATAAGCTTATTTTTGTGTGCAGAATAACATATTCAAATTCTATAGAAGACAACTGGGAGAAATTTTGAAAGACATCTAGGTCATCAAGGATCTATCTTGTGAATATCTGTAATGCAGGGTAAGTTTTTAGCATTTAGCCTTTGTTTAAATAACACTTGAGAATAAATGAATAGCAATAGAAATAGCACTTAAAATTATATACTGCTCCATAGTGCTTTACAGCTGAGCAGCTTACAAATGCCAGCATATTGCCCCTAACAACCAGCATCTTGCCATCAGCAATCTGGGTCCTCATTTTACCTACTTTGGAAGGATGGAAGCTAAGTCAACGTTGAGCTGTTAAGAATCAAACTCCTGGCCCTGGGCAGAATTAGCCATCAATATTGCATTTAACCACTGCATCACGATGGCATTTCACTGGTATTCTAGCTGGAATATTCACTCCAGCTAATGATCTCATTATAGTCTGTTCCACAATGGATAGTGGTGTTTTTTTTACATTAAATAGCTTATATTTTTAACCAAAAGAAATGCATCCTTTTGTCCAATAAGAATAAAACCTTACTATAGAAATAAATGACAGCAACATATACTGTAACCAGGCAATGAGAAGCTTGAATCAAAGTATAACAGTTGTGATTATAAAGGGATCATAAATCTGAAAATAAAAGATGATAGCATAGTTCCCCTTATTTTAATCTATTCAATGTAACTGGCAGTTAAAAATAAAAAATAGCTATGTTATCCAATATTGTTGGATAGAGAAAATAAATTAAACTCTGAACTATACACATTTTGTTCTGCACATTGATTAATTCAGTCTAATGAAAGTTATGGCTAGTCACAGTGCTTTTTTTGTAAAAGAAAAAGGTGCCAGAATTCACACATATCATACAACCCGCCTTGCCTACCCTACAAGGTTCCATCCAAAAAAGGTGCCGGAACTCCGTTCTGAGCATTCTATGAGAAAAAAAGCCCTGCCTAGCCATATTGGCAAAAACTTATTTTAGTTTTCCATTCAGTGCCTGGATGTTAAAAGATTGCTCAAGCTAAAATAATGCTATTTTAACTTAACCTGCAAACTAGAACTTTCAACAAACCCAGGTATCTGCTTCCCCCCTCCCACACACGTGCACACATCTATACCAACAGGAGATTCATAAACCACAATAAGTGGATGTATAAGATAAGAGGCAAATTCACACAACTTTCTTCTAGTGCAGGGGTCAGCAACCTGAAACAGTGAAAGAGCCACTCGGAACCGGTTCCCTCACAAAAGGAAAAACTGGGAGCCACAAAAAATGTGTGCACATGCGCGTACATGCGTGCATGCGCAGAACAGGGTTTGACTGAAGAGTGGAGCCAAGGCGAGATATGCACCTACCCTGCATATTTGAATTGATTGGTTGAACTTTTTTAGTCCCACTTTTTTGTTTTTTGGACTTCACATGGCAGAGGACTGGGAGCCGCAGGAGTCGGCTGAAAGAGCACATGGGCACTAGCGTGAACTGCATAAAATAATTAATAGACATAAGTTTAACATTAGGACTCAAAACCAAGACAAAATAATATCACATTTCAACCTCTCAGGACATAACTGCAGACCTTAAAAGGTCCATTTTAGTGAAAAAAAATGAGAGTTTAATACCACCAATGAGTGAGGAATTACTGAAATCACATACATCAAATGATTTTAGTTGATCTGAAAAGATCTCAGCACTCATAATTGACTTTTAAAATGTTACAGTTGTTAATTGATAAAGTTAATATCTCACACATATAATATGTGGTTACATAAGCAATCTAGCTATCCCTGTCTTCTCCCCCACTTCATCCCAACTTAAATTGTACATCAGTTAAAAGCCTTCTTATACTGTGAATTACAGCTCACAAGAGATTGCCTTTTAATAAAATTTGTTTGTCGGAAAAGATCCTTCAAACTAGCAAATATTGCATAGTTACAGAGTGGCAATATTTTACTGCTATCCCAATATAAGCCCAGCATGATTTTCCTTAGAGTTCATTTAATTCAAAATTTCCATCTGTATATCTCAGGAATAAAACATAGTGATAGTCAAGACACAATTGATATAATGGCTGTCATCTCCAGAAATATGTATCAATATTTAAACAGCAACAACAAAGATTAGTCAACCAGAAACACACCTACCTACAAAAAAGAAGATTGCTCACAAAGGTTGAAATAGTTTTAAAGTTATCAAAAGTCAGGAGCATGTTTGAAGAAACAGACTGCATCTGTTGAGTTGAGAATCAAAATTGTTAAAGTTTATTTACCTCAGTAATAAAGCGGAGGTTTTTAACGGAGTATGAAAAATCCTAGGATCAGATGAGAACATGTTTAAGAGCAACTCACAGTATACACACACACACCATTGGCACATTATTTAGGGTGAATTTAGTCTTAAACGAAACCTTCTGATTGTTTTTGGCAAAATCAATCATTTCTGGTGGGTTGCAATAAATGACATCGTCATTTGAAAAAGATCTTCTCTGTGCTTTTTACCATCTTCACTGGAGCTTCTAACTTCAACTCCTAAAACAATATTTCTCTGTTTAGAGAGTGCATACCAAGTAATTAGGATTTCAGCAATTAAATACAGTGAGCATTTCTGCAAAATGTTCAAAAATCACTTTGATGGGGATATTTGCTAGCCTTGATATTCAAGATACCAGCAGGCTGTTTGCCTCTCATTTGTCAAGTGACAACATAACCTTGTGCTGCTTACTTTCTTCCTCTTATACTTGGGAAGCATGTTGTGCAAGAATAGCATCACAGGGAACTCAATCAAGAGCAATGGAAATTTCTCCCAGAATATTTCATTCTGCTCTGAACAGTCCTTGACATAAATGGTCACACTCATCCCTCTAGATTCCAGATTCCCATTGAGGGAGAGGGGCAGTTCAGAAACGAGAGAAATAAAGGCATAAAAATAAATTGTCTTTTGTGTGATGACTTCAAAAAAGGGAGATATTAATCTGGAAGGCCATGTTGCTTAAAGAAAAACACTAAATAACTCTTGTAGATCTTCATTACCTTAGCTCTTACATCAAGAAGTCTCTAATTTTATCAGAAGGAAAAAAAAATTCTACTGAATCATTATAAAAATTGGATGCCTCTGAGGAAGTGCTCACAACTTCCTTCCAGTATTTCTCTAACTTTGATTAGAAGAAAAAAAAATCTGCTGAATCATTATAAAAACCAGCATTTTAGTGACCATCCAGATGCCTTAAAATAATAATAATAATAATAATAATAATAATAATAATAATAATAATAATAATAATAATAATAATAATAATAATAATAATAATAATAATAATAATAGTAGTAGTAGTAGTAGTAGTAGTAGTAGTAGTAGTAAAGTTGTAAGGGACCTTGGAGGTCATTTAGTCCAACCCCCTGTTCAGGCAGGAAACCCTATACCATTTCAGACAAATGGCTGGCCAGTCTCTTCTTAAAAACTTCCAGTGTTGGAGCATTCACCACTTCTGGAGGCAGGTTGTTCCACTGGTTAGTTGTTCTAACTGTCAGGAAGTTTCTCCTTAGTTCTAGGTTGCTTCTCTCCTTGACTAGTTTCCATCTGTTGCTTCTTGTCCTGCTTTCAGGTGCTTTGGAGAATAACTCAACTCCCTCTTCTTTGTGGCAGCCCCTGAGGTATTGGAACACTGCTATCATGTCACCCCTCGCCCTTCTCTTCATTAAACTACACATACCCAATTTCCCCAATCTCTGAAGACAAAACAAAGTCTTCAGAAGGAACACCCCTTCCTAACTCTATCCTCCGTGAATAGATCAACTCCTCCAAAGTTCTGTAGTTGGTCCCATAAAACATGGGAAGGGAAAGTTATTTTTAATCTACAGTATTTTTCTCCCATGTTATGAGGATTTGTGGGCTAATGATTATTCTCTCTTCTTTCTCATATCGTAAAGCACTGCTGTTTCAGGCAATGCAATAAAAGCAGCATATATTTGATATGCCCCAGGTATGACCGGTGGGGCAAACGGAGAGGAGAGAAAAACCCTAGGTTACTAAATCACTTCAGGTGCCAATGGAACATTTTTCAATTGTCAAAAGCATTCTTTTTTTTAATTTCACAACTCTTCCCACCAGAAGAGGATGAGCAGAATGCCTAATTTCTCTATGCAGACTATATTATATTTTGCAGCTTTCTGAATGTTCAGAGAGAGATTCCCTGTCTGCTGATGCAATCATGGAGCACTCAATATATTCCCTGTTCAGTTTTCCGGTCCCATTTGGATTCTGGAGAAGCAAGTAGAAAAGGAGGGAGGACAAGACAAATTGACTCCCACCACCACTACCTTTTTCATTTAGACTTTGTTAGGGAGGGGGAAAAATAGTTTCATGCCTATTTATTTACATCACACCTGTTCCCCCAGTAGTTTGAACAATGCTTATTTTACATCTTACAAACCAATGGTCTTATTAACATGAAAATGGAACTTTAAAAATCAGAAATAAAATCTTTTTTTCCCCTTATCTGTTGGGCTTTAAGAGAAGGATGTTTGATAAAGAAAACTAGTCAAACTAGAGAATCAATTTTATTTTATTACAGGGTGCTTTTATGCCCTTTCAATGAAACCAAAGATGTTTACTGAAGCTCTGTGAACAGCAACGCTATCATGCACAATCAACATCAATAAAACAGTTCAACCGTAGTATTCATATCAAGTACAATCACTGATGATTCTTCATTCCCAAATGCCCATCTACATAGAGTGGTCTTAATAATGTTCCTGAATGACACAAGTGAGGACACAGGTCTTATTTCTGGGCCTAAGTGATTTCATAGGAGGACATTCTGGAAGAGCATGCTCACCTCTGAGTCATCCTCCACCGCATTGTTCAGGGAATGCAAAATATCATCATGTACTTCTTGTCAACAAAACTTAGGTGTAGCTGGAAGACACAATACCACATATACCCAAATCCCAGATGAGGGATTAACAATATCTTGAATTGCAACTGGTGCAGCTCCTGTAAAACTGGTAAACATGTGGCAATACAGGTAGTTCTTGACTGAAAACCAGTTTTGCTTAACGTCCATTCAAAGTTATGACAGATCTCCCCAAAGCTGCTTACAGTATGTTTTCCAAGTTACAGTAGCTGCACACATACCCGTGCTTGGCAACCAGCTGGCCTTTATGTCATGATTGGCATTTTTTGCTGCTTTCCAGTGTTTAGTTCTGGTTTCCAGCAAAAAAAAAAAAAACACCTCCATTCGGGGAAATGAGTTCACTTAATGACCATAACAATCCTTTAACAACCCAGTGTTCACTTAATGACTGCTACAAAAACGTCAAAAACTGAGTCCGAGCTATATCAATTTATGACCACCATGACTCATGATTAAAATTCCAAGTTCAGTTATGGTGATAAGTTGAGGACTACCTGTATTGGGATGTTACTTGTGGTCTTCAAAGGCAGTTACATAATTCTATATTATTGTATCTTTATCAATTCTTCTTAATCTTCCAGTAATATCTCTGTCCAATGTAGATCAGAACTAAGACACATGGAAAAAGAAGATTGTTTCATTTCCTCCTTCATTCCCACTCATCTTAATAAGCCTATCTCTAGCTCTATCTATCTTTCTATCTATCTACTGTATCTATCTATCTGTCTGTCTGTCTGTCTGTCTGTCTATCTATCTATCTATCTATCTATCTATCTATCTATCTATCTATCTATCTATCTATCTATCTATCTCTATCTCTATCATCTCTATCTCTATCTCTATTTCTATCTCTATCTCTATCTCTATTATCTCTATTTATCATCTCTATCTCTATCTCCATACCCATTCCTATAAAGAAAAGAAGAAATAGAGGAGACATGATAGCAGTATTCCAGTACTTAAGGGGTTGTCACAAAGAAGAGGAGATCACATTATTCACCAAAGCACCAGAGGGCAGGACAAGAAACAATGGTTAGAAATGGATCAAAGAGAGAAGCAACCTGGAATTAAGAAGAAACTTTCTGACAGTGAGGACAATTATCCAGTGGAACAGCTTGCCTCCAGAAATCATGGGCGCTCCATCTCTGGAGATTTTCAAGAAGAGCCTAGACAGTCACTTGTCTAAGATGGTATAGGTTCTCCTGCTTGAGCAGGGGCTAGACTAGAAGACCTCCAAGGTCCCTTCCAGCTCTGTTTTGTTCTGTTCTGTTCTAGTCCTATGCCTATGCCTATTCCTATACCTAATACATATCATCGTCTATATCATCTATGTCTATATATCTATATCTATATATCTCTACACCTGTATTTCTATCTACATGATGTCTCTCTGTGTGTCTGTCTATTCAAAAACTAATAAAAATAATACAAAACTGCACTACAGATAACAACAAACAATGGACTAGAATTCACAGTCTTTCGTTTACTAGCCTGATGCCTTAACCACTACATTAAACTGGCTCTCATATTAAATATATACTTTGTTTTTTTCAGTTATTTAATGACTCCTTAGTTTTCTATTAGATATGGTGCTCATGCTTTGCACCTCCATACAATTTTAATACTGTGTCCTCTGTTTCATTCCAAGGATTTAGTTCAGTATCGTAAACCTTTTGACATTCTTTTTAATTAGGAGAATTTCTAAAATTAGTTCTAGGCTTGAAGCATCATTTATTTGCTACAATCCTTGGAAATTGCTTTTCATTTACATTATATTGCCTTATTCTGCTGGTGTGATATTTTACTGATGTGCACATTTGTTCACATACATTGCTCAACATGGCATTCGTAATGTGCTAATTTCTGCAATAAAAATTCAAGGCTGATAAATAAACCATCTGACAGAGCAAACTGGATGATCTTTGTCTTTCTTCAAAAAAGCTAAAATGCTATGTACCAGGATTTTTTTTATTTTTTTTATATATATACCCAGAAAAATAGCTATATCCTGCTTGCTGACCTTTAGAGTCTTTTACACAACTTTTATTCATCAACAGATTGATAAAAGCAGTGCCAAGTCTGAGAATAACCCTGACAATAAAATTACTGTGTCACACTATTATTAGCATCACTATCAGTCAAGCGCTTGGATGTTTTAAAAGAAATCTGAGCACTGACATCTTGTCAGCAATACACTAATGATGCCAATTCATACTCACCTCAATCATACCACAGGACTTGATACTTCAAGATAAAGCATGTGCTTTCGATCTGTTGTCTTGATCTTGGGTTTTTAGCATTTTGGCCAAGCTATTATTGGCACAGATAAAGTTTGCTCTCATTTTCCCAGTTATCAAGTCACACAATTCTTTTCTACCAAGCAGAAACCAAATAAAGACAACATTGGAAACCATGGCTGTTTACAGTATATAGCAGGGCTTTTCAACCTTTTCACCCATTGTACCACTTTTAGGATATCCGAGTACCACCAGTCGCCTAGCAAGGTGTCAAAAACCTGATGACCCCCCAAAAAAAGGGGGGGAAGTGATGTGCTTTAGCTAAGAAGCAGGCGAGACAGCAAGTTAACAGTTTAACTTTTATTCTGAACCAGGCAAAGAACAAGGGAACATGACATCTATTTATACTGACAGCTGCCGGCGGATCGACCAATCAGGGGTGAGTCTGCTCCCGCGCCGTGGTCGCCGCCAATCGGGTTCGTCTGGTTTTGACAGCTCGGAGCTGTCATCTGTAGCGCGTGTTGAGCTGTCAATGGTTGGCGCTTGCGCAGTTTCGCCCGGCAGCTTTTGACAGCTGTCAAAAGCTGCCGCGGTTTTACCTCAGCTCTGTAACTTCTGTTTAACTTAATGTAATAACAATTAGTAAATACACAACACCCCTTCCCCCTCCCTCTGATTGAGTTGATTTTACCCCAACTGTTTCTTGTTTGGTTTCCCCCATTCATAGTCTTTCAGGTATGTGGGAGGTTTCCTTAGTCTCTCGGAGCGCCGGGGGGTAGCCTCGGTAGTATGTTCTGGTTCTCTTGGCGCTTCTGGGGTTGGCTCCGGGGGTGGGGGGTTTGGCTCTGCTGGATCTGCGTTGATTGGAGTGGGGTGTTGAAATGGTATGTTCCAATCAGGGGAGTTTTGTCGTGCCAGTCTTTGCGCCGGTGCTTCTGTCGGTATTTCGTCGTCACCCCTTCCCCCTATGTTTTGAGGACTGCGTTGGCGGAGTTGGTCTATGTGTCTGCGGATATGTATATTTTGTCCAATGTCAATGATGTATGACAAGGGGCCTGTTTGTTCGATGACCACCCCTTGTGTCCATTTGTTCCCTCCCCCGTAGTTCCTAGCCCAGACAGCTTGCCCTGTGTTGAGAGTTCTATGATGGAGGGGTGGTTCTGGGTCTGGAGGGGATCTGTCTGGGTGGAGACGGTCCAGTCTGGTGGTCAATCTTTTGCCCCAGCGAAGCTCTGCTGGGGACTTCCCGGTAGTTGTGCAAGGCGTGGTGTGTTGGGAGAGAAGAAATTGTGCCAGTCTTTGGTGCCAGTTGCCGGAGATGATCTTGCGCAGTGCCTCCTTGGTTGATTTTACCATCACCTCTGCCAAGCCGTTCGTTGATGGGTGAAAGGGAGCCGAGGTGGTGTGCCTAATAGAGTTCGCCGTTGTGAAACTCTGGAATTCGTAGGAGGTAAATTGGGGCCCGTTATCGGAAACTATAACATCAGGGAGGCCATGTGTGGCGAATAATCCCCTTAAAACTTGTATGGTGGCTGAGGAAGTTGTGTTGGCTACTGGCGCCACTTCTAGCCATTTTGAAAAGCTGTCTACGACAATTAGGAATGATTGTCCCTGGAATGGACCTGCATAATCTATATGAATGCGAGACCAAGGTGACTTTGTCGTTTCCCATCTATGTATGGACGCCTGTGGCTGGGCGGCTCTAACTAGCTGGCAGGAATAGCAGCCAGCTACGTGTGCCTCAATGTGTTTGTCTATACCCGGCCACCAAACATAGCTTCTGGCCAGAGCCTTCATTTTGACGGTGCCCGGGTGCCCTTCGTGGAGGCTCTCTAGCACTTTAAGTCTGTGTTTGTCAGGGATGATTACCCTGCTGCCCCATAAGAGACATCCCTGATGGGTGGATAATTCCTTTTGTTTTAAGAAGTAAGGTTGGAATAGTGGTTCCTGGGGTGAATATTGCCAGCCCGTTGTGACATAGCCTAGGACTCTGCCTAGGATTTTGTCTGCCGCGGTAGCTGCGGAAATATCTTTGACAGATAAAGGGCATTCTGGCAGCTCTGAGATAGCCAGTATTCTTCCAGCTGGTGCTGGGTCTGGGTCAACAATTGGTTGTGGCAGTCTGCTCAGGCCGTCTGCATGGCCCATGGTTTTCCCTGGCCTGTATTCTAGTTTGTATGAATAGGCTGATAGAAATGTAGACCATCTCAGGATGCGGGGAGATAATATTTGTGGTGTTAGCCTGTTTACTGTAAAGAGTCCTAACAGGGGCTTATGATCAGTATAAATAGTAAATGGTCGGCCATACAGGTAATCATGAAAATTTTTTACGCTGGCCACTATAGCTAGAGCCTCTTTATCGATTTGAGCGTAATTCCGCTCAGGTTTTGACAGCGTTCTCGAATAGAACGCTACAGGGGTCTGTATTCCTTCTTTAGTTAAATGGCTTAGGACCGCTCCGATGCCGTACGGGGAGGCATCGCAGGCGAGACATAAGGGCAGCTGATCGTTAAACAGGGCTACCGTTGTGCTGCTGGAGAGTAAGTTTTTTAGGAGGTTAAAACTTTTATCATGCTCAGGGGTCCACGTCCAGGGTTTGCCCTTGTCTAATAATCTATGTAAAGGTTCTGCAATGGAGGCTTTATGCGGTAGGAAGGTGTGGTAAAAGTTGACTAACCCTAAGAAAGCCTGAAGTTCTTGTTTGTTTTTGGGGGTCGGTGCTGTTTTGATAGCTTTAATTTTTGTGTCCGTGGGGTGAATTCCCTTAGCGTCTATTTTAAAACCTAAGAACTCTGTTGAGGGCACCCCGATGGAGCATTTGTCTCTTTTTAATTTGAGACCAGCCTTCCTGAACCTTAGGAGTACCTTAGTTAGTTTGTCAGCCAGGTCATTTTCTGATTCCCCTGCAATTAGGACGTCATCAAAATATGGGCAGACCCCGGGAATTCCCTTAAGTGTTTTCTCCATGATTTCCTGGAAGATTCCCGGGGCTGCAGAGATGCCAAATTGAAGGCGGTTAATTTTGAATGCTCCCTTGTGGGTGACTATTGTTTGAGCCAAAGCGGTGTCAGGGGTGACAGGCAACTGTAAATACGCCTGCGCCAAGTCTAACTTGGCAAATATGGCGCCTGACTTAATGGCCGCGAGGATGTCTTTGACAGCCGGGACCGGGTAGGCATGTGCGTTTAAAGCGAGGTTGAGGGTCGCTTTATAATCGGCGCATAATCTAATTTGGCCGTTTGGCTTAACTGGGGTCACTATGGGTGTCTCCCACTCGGCCCCTTCTACCGTTTCGAGGACCCCTAAGTTTGTTAATCTGTCAAGCTCCGCTTCTATTTTTTCCCTCAAGGCGAAGGGAACCCTTCTGGCCTTGATTCTGACAGGCATCACATTTGGGTTCAGTTTAAGTGATACGGGCGGTCCCGTGTATTTCCCTAGTGAGCTGTCAAAAACGTCCGCGAATTGACGGCAGACGGATTCCAATTTTGACAGCTGAATGGCGTTGACACCTGTCAACGCTATTCCTAGTGCCTCAAACCAGTCTAATCCTAGCAGGCTTATTCTGTTTTCCTGGGTCACCAAAATAGGAAGGGATCCTTTAAATTTTTTGAACTCTACGGGGACGGAAGCTTTTCCCCGGAGTTTAATGGGCGTTTTCTGGAAGTCGGCTAGGCGGAGTTTGGTGGGTCTAAGGGCGGGCCCTTTCCTACTTCGGTTACAAATGTCCCTGTACGTTTGCCATGAAATTAGTGAGACGGAGGACCCAGAGTCCACCTCCATCTCACAGGGAATTCCCTGAATCCGGACGTCCACCTTGATTTTGGGCTTAAGAATGCTGTGGACTGTATGTTTCTCCGCCCTTCCCCTTACATTAAACACTGGGGTTCTGGGGCTGTGCCTAGCTCTGAGTGTATATGGGGCCATACCTTCGGCTGTCACCTCCAGGTCGTGCAGGTTTTCCCGGCTCCAGCTGCGGCACATGGCTTTGAGGTGGCCTGTCTTTCCGCACCCGTGGCATTTGGCACTGCGGAACCGGCACGTCGCCCTAGGGTGGCTTCCGCCGCAGCTGGCACACTTCGCCCTGTTTGTCGGGAAGTTGGGCCCCCTCTGATTGTTGGCAGGCCCCCCCCCTGTAGTTGCGTTGCATCCTCAGTTTCTCGAACCGCCGTTGCACCGCGTCTATATCTGTGGGGCCGTCGTCGTCCTCAGAACCGCTTAACCTGCCGTCTTCCTTGTGCACGGACCCCCGTGGTCCGCTGTCCGGTACCCGTCGGTCATCTCCGTGGCAGTCTTCGTATGCGATGACTTCTCTAGCCACATCGGTCATTGTCATTTCAGGCTTGGCGATCAGCTTCTTCCTCAGCCGATCGTCCTTGAGCCCTATGACAATCTGGTCCCGGATTCGGTCTTCCAGATCCGGGAACCGGCACCGACGTGCGGCGTGCCTGACCCTGGTTATGAAGTCATTTGCTGGCTCGTCAGGAAGCTGGAGTTTCCGAGCGAAGTTCACTCTCCAGTAGAGTTCTGACTTGAGGGGCATGAAGTATTTACTCAGCCCCTCAGTGAGGTCTGCATAGGAGATGGTGGCGACCGGCTCCGGGGTGAAGATCCCCACAGCGGCATCATAAACGGCGGGGCCGCTGAGCCAGAGGAGGGCGGCCGCCTTTGCCCGGTCATCCGTGATCTTCTTGACTACCAGGTACCCTTCTACCTGGCCCAGATGAGATTCCCAGCCTTCTGGGTGGCGGGTATCGAATTCTCGAATGTGGCCGTGGTTCGTCATGCTGTCTGTAATTGAGGTGCCGCTGCTTGCGTTGAATGGAAGTTTGACTTCCAGTGACTTCAGCAAGTGACCAGCTCGGCTAAGGGAAAAAATCTCTTCTCCCCTTAGGTAGTGACTTCAGCTAAGCAAGCAGCATCCCACCTTCGTCGCCAGTGCTTTAGCTAAGAAGCAGGCGAGACAGCAAGTTAACAGTTTAACTTTTATTCTGAACCAGGCAAAGAACAAGGGAACATGACATCTATTTATACTGACAGCTGCCGGCGGATCGACCAATCAGGGGTGAGTCTGCTCCTGCGCCGTGGTCGCCGCCAATCGGGTTAGTCTGGTTTTGACAGCTCGGAGCTGTCATCTGTAGCACGTGTTGAGCTGTCAATGGTTGGCGCTTGCGCGGTTTCGCCCGGCAGCTTTTGACAGCTGTCAAAAGCTGCCGCGGTTTTACCTCAGCTCTGTAACTTCTGTTTAACTTAATGTAATAACAATTAGTAAATACACAACATGATGAAGTACAGGTAGACCTCAATTTACAACAGTTCACTTAGTGACTGTTCAAAGTTACAATGGCACTGAAAAAGTGCCCCCCAAGCCACAGCTGAGCAAGACACCTTCCTTGCCCGCCCGGCGGCGCTCTTCCTCCTGTCCGAAGTTTTCATTGTTGTGAGCATTTCTGTTGAGGATTGGCAGCAGGGGTGGGGTGCGGGGGGTGTTTGGTTTTTAATTCTCCCCGTCTGCTAGGTGGTTGCAGCAGAGTTTGGTCACTTCACATGACCCTGGGACACTGTGAGCGTCATAAATATGAATCAGTTGCCAAGCATCTGAATGTAAATCACAAGACCCTGGAGATGCTGCAACATTCCAGCTGATTGGCACTTCTTCCGGGCTCAGAAGCACCAGGATCAGTGCTGAGCTCCAGCTGGAGCCTGGTGCTGATCCTGGCGCTTCCGCTGAGCCCTGACAACCCTGCAGCTCCAGCCATCTCTCGCTCAGGCTTGTGCAGTGCTGCCACCGGTTCAGCTCATTCCCCTCCCCCGCTTCCACTTTTCTAGGATGGTCACGTACCACCTGCCAGGTGCCAATGTACCACAGGTGGTACCCGTACCACTGGTTGAAAAGCCCTGGTATATAGGATATAGGTGACTTTAGTTCAGTCTTTCAGCCCAGC
This sequence comes from Vipera berus, assembly GCF_964194415.1. NCBI lineage: Eukaryota > Metazoa > Chordata > Lepidosauria > Squamata > Viperidae > Vipera > Vipera berus. The sequence goes on along the minus strand of NC_138207.1, from coordinate 19,435,994 downwards.
TGGCCTTACAGAGTTGTTGTTGTTTTAATGGACCTGCAATCCCTTTTAAAAAAATTCAGTTGGGGCAACTGAATGGAGCTCAAGTCTTTACTGGTTGGATGCCCTTCCTAACACCTATGTAGAGTTTGCAGCAGACAATTACTTATTGTGCCCAGATAGAGAAACATCTGTCACCGCCTAGGATCAAACTCATAGCCTCCTGAGTGTGAGGTGAGAGCTCCACCTCTAGCTCACAGAGGAGTTGTTATTGTGGGAAAAATAGAAGGCCAGAATATCAGCATGTTTACTGTCTTAGATTGGCAAAATATGTTTTTAAAAATGGGATAAAAAATCTAATAAAAATGATTTTATCTAATGGAATAAAATGTTGGAATCCAGCTTGATCAGTTATTTTATGATTCAGTATACTGTGAGAAGTTAGAAAACTGAATTACCATTTGTTAATTTTTTTCCCCCATTTTTCCACCAGGAACCCAAGTGGCCCTCTTAGCATCTTTCTTTAGTTGTTCCTTCAAACTGTCTTGTATTATAGTTTGCCCTGAGAGAAAGTAATCCTAGATGAAACTGGTGAATTCTATGGCTGACAAGCAGAATGAACCTCAGTCTCCAACCCAGCATCTTAACCACTAAACTGGCTAGTTGATGAAACCCCATTATGTGGACCTAGCCAATAGGATGTCTGTTGTAGTTGTTTCCTCCATGGCCTTTCTTGGTGCACTCTGAGCTTGATAATTTGCCTGCATACATTTTATTACCCAACTATTATTATAAGTGTTGCTGAGGGTGGGGTTGGCTTCCTGTTTATATAGGGTAGCTTGCCCTACCAATCTTTGTGGGGGTGTGGCCTGTTTGATTACTTGTCTGATGTTAATCCCTACTTGAGACTCAGATTGGTGTACTGGTTAAGGCTAGAAATCAGGAGACCATGAGTCTGCCTAATGCATAAGACCAGATGGGTAACTTGGGGTAATTATAGTCGCTCAGCCCCAAGAAAGAGGAAAAACCTTGTCAATAAAACTGCAAGGAATTATCCAAGCAGTTACCCAAAAGTAGACATGATTCTTATTCTTCTTCCAAGCATTATTCCTGTGCTATGGCAGGTTGTCCTTCCGCACTATGGCGAGGTATACTTAAAAAGTGGACATGATTAAAGTGATTTTTTTAAAAAAAAAAATCCTGCTTATCTGGATAGTGTCATTGGAGAGGATGTGTTCTGGGTTGTTGTTTTTTTTCCTTAGCTTTTTTATTGTTATTGTTCTCTCTTTTGAATAGTGTGTAAATGTGGTTTATCTCTATGTGTCTATGGATGGCTGATTTTTCTGGGTGCCAAGTTTTTAGGAATTCTCTAGAATTTTTGGATTTAACATAGACTAGGATCCTCACATTTTCCCAGTTGAAACTGTGATTAAGTTCTGTCTACTTAACAGTATTGTGAAATTAAGAAGTTTTCATCATGTCTTTGATTGCTAGTTGGTGTTCATGGATGCTCTTTGATAGTCTTCTGCCTATCTGTTCTAAATAGTGACAGTCAGTATCATAGATGACTCCTGGTTTTGGTTGTTGTTTTTTCTTGGGCTAGTGGGCCTTTTGTAGATTCAGAATTCAAATTAAATCATCATGCACTCCCTTTCAGTTGAATTTTTTTTAATGAAATATGCATAAAAGCACAAAGGCTGAACATCGTAAAAAAGTATTTTCCAAACTTGGTGTACATTAACTGAAGCAAATTGTACAGATCAAAGAAGTTGCACTTTGTTTTGTACTCTTGTCAAGAAGACAAGAAATACGCTATCCATTCCTGAATTGACTCATTCTAAGCTGAAAACATATTGGTTAATCCAGGCATTTTGCAAAGTAAGAATTGTTCAGGACTAAGCTGCCTTTTGTAAGGGATTATGGGAAAGAGTGGACTGAAGAATTTGGCTTATCTGAGAAAAGAGAATATATTCCTAATTTGAAAGATGGAAAAAGAAGGGATTTCTAAAAGACTCCAGTTTAATTAACTCACTATAACTGGAACTGAAAATTTATTCTTACACTTTTTAAGATCTATATTTATTCCAATGTAGCCTTAAAACCAGGCTGTCATCTTTGCTTCTTTGGTTTTCTAGTTGTATGGGGCAGAATATCTTCATTCTGTCTTTCCAAGATGAACCTTATTTTAATTATTCTGTGCTTATTATTTTTCTTATCGGCTTTTAGATTAAGTAGTGTTATTCCTGATGGCTTGCATAATTAACAACAACAACAACAAAGAATGAGGATGATGTTGCTTATGATGATCCTCTTCCAAGGATTTTGGAAGAGCACACCCATTTTTAATAACCTCTTTTTACTAACTAAGCCTTTTCAACAGAATTACTTTAATAATTCTATTCAAAGGGCTAAATAGCACTAAAAAGTGCTGTTCAGCCAAAGAATTGTGCACACAAGCCAAAATCTATTCTTACAAGTAGTCTCATCATTATATTATACTGGTAATTTACTCTGAATTTGACTTCACAATTATGATATCTAATGCTTCAAATTATAATGTGAGAATCTATTTCTGCAGGAGGTGACAAAAAGGAGACAAATGTATGGACAGATATCATGCTGTTAATGTACCACAAGAGTTAGTCTTCTTTACAAGCACATTGGGCAGGGGTGAAGTTAATTAGTTCACAAAATACTAGCAGTTTTCATCCGTGAACTTAATTTCTAAATTTGGAACATTAAATTGCTTCTCATTTTCAAGTCAAATGCAATATTCCTAATGCAAAAAAAGGTCTAATTTCAAATAAGTGGTCTTAATAAAATGAATTGTTCTATTTTAGAAATGGTTTAGATTCCATATAATCGTAACCCTGGCATCAATTCATTTACTTAGGAAGGATATTATTCATGAAAATGGCCCAATGGAAATTCAGCCTAGATAAGTATTTGACTGTGTTTCCCTCTTAATCTTTTTTTTAATTGAAAAATTTTAAAAAACATTTTTAGAACATATACCCCATTTCCCCCACCCCCCTTCCCTTCCCTTCCTTCCCAACACCCCCCCCCGACTTCCCAGAGCTGAATACAGGGTATTACATCATACAATCTTACTCTAAAATATTCTAATTACTATAATTACTCTTTAAATCCTATCGCACTTTAACTCTCCTTAGCCATAGAAAAGATAAATAATATATCCTCTAATTATAATAACTAATAACTATTCATATGCTAAATGATACTTTGTAGTCCCATATTTATTCTGAATATAATCAATCCATCTTCTCCATTCCACTATATATCTTCGTTGCGAGTGATCTTTCACATATGCCGAGATTTTGGCCATTTCTGCCAGGTTCAAAACTTTCAAAGTCCATTCTTCTATAGTAGGCAGATCCTCCTTCTTCCAGTATTGCACTACCAAAAGTCTTGCAGCTGTTATTAAGTTCAGCATCAATTTAGTTTCTATAGCAGTACAGTCAGTGATAATACCCAGCAAAAACAATTGTGGTGAAAATCTTATCTTTTTCTTAAAGATCTTCTGCATGTTCCACCAAATTTTGATCCAAAAAGCTTTAACTTTTTTACAAGTCCACCATACATGATAATACGTTGCATCATCACAACCACATCTCCAACATTTTGGCTGACAATTTGGATACATACATGCTAATTTTTTGGGATCTAAATGCCATCTATAAAACATTTTGTAAAAATTCTCCCTTAAGTTTTGTGCCTGTGTAAATTTAACATTCCTAACCCATATTTTCTCCCAAATGTCCATTATTATTGGTTCTTGAAAATTCTGGGCCCATTTTATCATAAAATCCTTAACCAGTTCCGCTTCTGAATCAATTTCTATCAATGCATTATATATCCTTCTTATATGCGCTCGACTTTGATCTCTAATTTGCTTTACCAAATTCCCATCTGATATTGAAATGCCAATTTTTTGATCTTCTTTCCATCTGGCCTGTAACTGCCCATACTGAAACCAAGTTTGTACTATTTTTTTCTTCTTTTAGAATATTAAAAGACTTCAATTGCCATTCATTCTTTTCCAATCTAAGAATTTCTTTATATGTTATCACATCATGTTTAAATCCCACATTTATATTTTCTATTGCATGTTTAGGTATTGCCCAAATAGGAATTTTATAATTCAACTTGTATCGATTTTTTTTCCAAACTCTCAACATGGCAGACCTATAATATGTGTTTTAAAAACTTTGTCCACTTTTTTGTCATACAATAAATAAGCATGCCAGCCATATAACAAATCACACCCTTCAATATTCAATAATCTCCTTTGTGTTAAATTAAACCAATCACTAATTGACGATAATGCTGCCGCCTCATAATATAATTTAAGATTGGGCACTTTGAGACCACCTCTTTCACGTAAATCTTGCATTATCTTAAGTTTAACTCTCGGTCTCTTCCCTGCCCAAGTAAATTTATTAATACCTCTCTGCCATTCCTCCAAATTTGAGTCTTTTTTAAGTACAGGTATCATTTGAAATAAATATAAAAATTTAGGTAAAACATTCATTTTCACAGCTGCAATTCTTCCCAATAAAGACAGTTGTAATTTTCTCCAACTATCTAGCTCTTTTTGTATTTTTTACCATAAAAATTCATAATTATTCTTATATAATTTAGTATTTGAAGCTGAAAGATGTACCCCCAAATATTTTACCTTTTTAACTATTTCAAATCCCGTTAATTTTTCTAAGGCTACCTTTTGTTCTATGGTCATATTTTTAGACAATATCTTAGTTTTTTGTCTATTTACCTTGAATCCAGAAACTTGTCCATATTGTAAAATTATTTCCATTAAATCTATAACTGATTGAATTGGTTGACTTAACGTAATAACCAAGTCACCTGCAAACGCTCTCAATCTATAGTCTTGATCTCTTATTTTAATTCCCTTTATTTTTTTGAAGCATGTATTTTAATCAATAATATTTCCCTCTTAATCTTAAACATATTCCTTAATTCAACATTTAATTAGGAAAAGAAAATTAGTATAACAGAAGACATGTAGTAATGCTTTTTAAAATATTTTTTGGGGTGTTATATGTTATATAACATGTTTTATATATGTTATAGTAGGAATCGTCATAGCAAATAAATCAATGTTGAAATGGCAGAATGTTGGAATGGAATCAAATTGGAAGGGTATTGTCTAAGAATCATAACAAACTAGATCAATCTGTACTTAATTCAATAAATTCTACACATGTCACTAAAGGTGCTACTTAACTTTAACTTTCTGGATGAATATTCATAGATATTTGTCCATTTGTCTGGACAGATTTAGCATGTTCTGTAATAGTACTTTCTTAAGAATTTTGCTTTGATATACTGATATACCATTTTAATATACTGATATACTGTGTTCTTTAGGTGTGTAACTCTGGTCTGAGAATAAATGTTTTATAATAGTTTAACAGTTTTGTTTATGTGTTTTTGGATCTGTTTGCTTTATTGGACAGTCTGTTTTATTCAGCTATTTCTAGAAACAAAAGGATAGAAAACCATCCAGGAGAAGTCACTGTTACTGAACAGGACCATTCATTAGCCAAGCTCAGCTAGAATAATTTATTGGACCAATACAACATTTGGTAATTAGTGTGACCTTTTTCATTTTCTGGGTGAGCGAATCAATTAGGTTTCATACCCATCCCTTAATTGTCCACGTAGGAACCAAAACCGCATGATGTCCATCTAGCCTCTTATTACATTTGCCAATTCTCCAATGTATTTTTGACAAGTTTCCTTGTCAGAATTATGCATGCGGCTAACCATATGTTCTACCAATGAACTGGTCACCTTCTTCCTTGTATTATGATCTTCTTCTGCTTCCCAACATGGAGCTTGCAGGAATCCAGAATGGATTCAGAAACTCTTCAAAAACAGAGTGAGGCAATAGCAAGCATGGTTGTAGAGTGTTGGCTCCAGGATGATATTTATGTTCTGTTATTGATCAATCAGAGAAAGCATTAGTCAGATCACAGGGAGTACCAAAGTAGGATTGCAAGGAGAATAATGTCCTGGCAAAAATGTTTCTGACAGTTTCAGAGGGGACAAAACTGTATGGAAATATTCAGGGTCAAGAAAAATTATCCCACTGCTTTTTACCTTTTCCAGCAAGCTCTTTTCCTCTTTAATTTTCCTCATCCTGTCCCATTTGGCTTTTTCTGAGATCTTTCATTATGATAAATACCATGCAATATCCCCAGATTTGTGTGCTTGTGTGCTTTTGTGTGTGTGTGTGTGTGTGTGTGTGTGTGTGTGTGTGTGTGTGTGTGTGTGAGAGAGAGAGAGAGAGAGAGAGAGAGAGAGAGAGAGAGAGATGATAGATGCCCGTGCTTCCTATGCCTCCAACTCTTCCATTTATTATCCTGCCCTATCAATTCCTGCTATCTTATCTGATAGAAGGAGCTATTTATGGTGCATTATGTTTCTGCAAAATCAGCACAGTCCATTTTTCCCCCCTTTAAATATGGTGACCCTTCTTGTCATAGCCGACACTATTCCTTTCCATTTGAAGCCACTAATATTTTACAAACATTTTGTCTGCATTCTTTTGGCCTTTCTATATGTCTGATGGAAAATAAATGTCATTCCATTTTGAAAACGCAGAGAAGGTAGCCCAGGTCTTTCTTGCCTAAGAGTATTCTGTCTTTTCACTATGGGGAAAAAAATTCTCAAGCTGGAGAACAAATTCTAATGGGCAAGAATTCTTTGTCATCTGAATAGCTAATGCTTACATAATATAGACCTGTCTGGTATCATGCCGAGTGGCTGCAAAAGTTTGAATAAGATGGTGAATTCTCAGTGGCAAAAATGAACATATGCAAAATGGCTATGAGAATTCTGTATATCAGTTCTCAGGGTGAAAATTGGGAACTCCGCTGAACTGCTCAGAGGATATTTGTTCAGGGAGAGGTTTGCCTTCTCTCAATGGGATAGTTTCTTCCTTGAGTCTACTATTTTTTTTTTCTTCCTCTCAAATGAAAAAAAAAATGAATAGTGAAGCTGGACCTAACACTCTTTATTGTCGCTGCAGGGAGAGGAAACTGCACATACACAAAAGCTAGAGAGCAACATTCAGAGAAAACTGTAATGTATTGGGGTTTTTGCTTGTACTGATTCACGTGTCTGTTTAAATGCTGCATTAACGGTTGCTCAGTGGTGTAGGTGTAATGGCTACTGACTAAGCCAGACTTGTTGTCTCCAGGACTATCATTGGTAGATTTGGGGCGGGAATGGCTTCCTTCAAATCTATTGGCCACTGCCTAGTGGCCAACCATTTAAGTAGCTGCACAGCAGCCACTGTTTCAGTTCTGTTCTGTTTGATTTCAATAAAGCATGTTACTGTTTGGAACCTTCCATCTCCCTTATTGCCTGCAAGAACTGGCTACACAACAAAAACTGTATTACCTGAATTTATTTAGCTATTTATTTGGGGGGAGGGAGTCAAGAAACAAAGCCCTTTATAAGATTACATATTTGTTACTTCTATTTATATCTGAACTTTCCATTTGTAAGATACCCAAGGAGGCTAACAAATAAACAAACATATAAATTACTTTAAAGAGTAGAATGCTATTTTTAAAATATTTTTCCAATACATTACTTGGAGGTCATTTTAAAGTTAAGTAGTTTACCATTCTTTTTGGAATAAGTGTTTTCATAGCTAATGGAAATTCTAGCTTAGCTTCTCCTAATGCTCATAGAAGGAAGACATATATTCACAAACCAGGGCTTATATTCATTAATAAACTTTAAAATACTGTAAGAAAGGCAAAAAGAGGCTTGTGTGTATTTGCTATTAATCAAAAGTACACTGATAATTTACAAAACATTTCTCCTTGTGAACCCAGCAAGCTTGAAAATTGTTCATTCACAGAGATTAATTATAAAGCAATTTAAAGGAATGTGTTAACACTGAGCAGAACACCAATAAACCAAGGAAACAAAGAAAAACTATAAATAAAATGGTTGCAATTAATAATTATAAATAATTTTTAGGTCTTCAACCAAATCATTTTATCACTGCTGTGGCAACTGTAGTAAACCAGCTCAAAATTCCTTGGGACATAGCAAGGTAACTTGGCTGTTTATTCTAGAAATTTAGTAGTGCATACTGCATGTATGTGTGGGGGGGGGAGCAAAGAAGGCAAAGAAAAATTGCTGGGATTATATGCAGTTTACATGGAGGCTATAACATGAGTTTATTTAGCTGAATTTATTTAAGTTATTTGCAGCTTAAATGTCAAATCCACTGACTCTAGTTGAAAGTTTCAAGAATATGTACTGCAAGTAAAAATTCATGCTGTTTCTAGAATGTTTGAGTTTGTATAGCTTCTCAGTCTCCTTCACAACAGAATGATGCTTGAAGAAATACACTCAACATTTTGTTCCCAAAGGAATATGAGTCATGTAATAGCTTTGTTAGTATACATAGGCAAACTTTATATTAAAAGCTATGGATACACCAGGTTATTTTTAGAGAAATTTTGGTAGAGTTTTTCTTTCAGAAGTCCAACTTTTCACTAGAAAAGTATAAAGACTGTGACACATAACACTCATTTTCAGATATTTTTTTTAAAGTTATCTCTTGTTTTTGGAAAACACTGAAAATCACGTTGTTGTTGTTTTTAAAAAATCAATTTATAATTTCACATACCAAATATCCACTACGAAAAATGATTCCCTTTCAAATTGCTGTTATTCCTAAAACAGCTTAGGAGGAGAGATCTGCTTGGAGGTGAGGAAGAAACTCAACTTAGGAAGAGAGTGGAGACATCAGACAAGAATAAAATCAAAATCTGCCTCCCATGCAGTTGTGGGATTCAAATATGTGAACAACTCATTCTCTGTGTGGATGCCACTTCCAGAAGTCCATTCTGGGTCTGGGCAACAAAAAAATGGCTACTGGTTCTGCTGAACTGTGTGTGAACTGGCTGAATCCCACCACTGCTCCCATGACTATATCATTCCATATTATTTACCATATTTGACAGAGGCACGATGACTCAGTGGTTTAATGATGTTGGAGATGATCTTTGTTCTAGCAGTTCGAGTCCTAGCATTGCATAGTGGGGTGAACAACAATCAGTTGCCTCAGCTTCTGCCTACCTAGCAGTTTAAAACATGCTCTATGAGAATAGATAAATAGGTACCACTTAAGTGGGGAGGTGAGCCAGTGCTTTGTGGGGACAGTTAGAATCCTGCTGGAACTGAACCATCCCCGTTGTGGCACCCATTTGTGAGGTGGCTTCAATGGAGGGAGAGGACCCTGGGTGAGCTTGCAGTAAAGACACTCTTCTTTCATTCTGATGTGGAACTAGCTTGCCCCCTGCAGCAAACCTTGGGAAGCGCAGGAGTGTGAACCAAACAAGGCTAGCAGTCTTAGGCAGCCCAACTAATATTAGCATTGTAGTTTCCTAGCTACACTAAATAATAAAAAAAAACATGTTTGAAAACAGTTCTCTAAATTCTGAAACCAATATGGCAAATTACCGAACTGAAAAATGCCATTTAGATTATCAAGTCCAAAGGTATATGTACTAAGGACAGGACTTCCGTGGACATGAAAAAGTATTCAGGATTCCCTTCCTTATTCCTGCTTATGGTCTTCTTCTCCCTGTTTCCCATTTTTAATTTCCTAAGTGATTAAAAAAATAGGAGGCTTTCAAACAGAAATATAAGAAGGGTATAAACCGTTTATAGATTTCTTGGCAGGAGTTCATTAAAGTTACTTTACATGCAAAAAAGTTGTTTAAAATTAGTATATTAGGCTATTTCATTTAAATAAATCCTTTATAGGCATTCTTACTGTGGTAGTAGAATAGGACAAAAGCTTGGTAATGAATTGGTCAGTTGGAAGAGACTCTGAAGATTTAAAAAAAGCAATTTTAAACCTGTATGATTACAAAAATTCATTTTTAGGTAGCTGTGTGCTGGGGTTGGGTAAAATTCATTTAATTTAAAATATGTTAGAACAGAATAATACATTAGCAGATGTAGCACTTATAGTTAGTTTTAGGCACATCTACACATGTTTAATTTAGCCCAGAACTCATATAGCCATTATATTTAATTTAATGTTCAGAAACATTAAATTAATTGAGTTGGACATGCATATGTGATGGTGCATAGATGTATCATATAAAAAGTCTCTTTGAAAAGGCTTCATATGTTACATATGAGAAAGACATATGTATATACTAATTCCAGAATCTGCTAATCTTGATTTTATAAGTACTTATTCAAAACCCAAATCCACACCCATTTACAATATTCAGGTGACACTGAGGGCATAGATAAACTTTCAAGTGGTCTCAACGACTCTCAGAAAGAGTACTAATGAGCAGAGGATTGCAAGGAATATAAATCCTTCCATTCTCCACCCCTTCAGTCAGAACTGAAGAAGCTTCTTGAATGAGAAGCAGAACGTCTTCAAGGAAAAACAAAGAAAGTCCAGTTGCCTTTTGAACAAGCACATTTATACTTATTCAAAATAAGTATGATTATTATTCCTCCATCATCACCCTAAGTCCTAAAAGTTGGTGGGGGAAAAAAAGAAATCTGTATCCTATGTTGGATTTGTGTGAAAGAAACAGACAGAATAATTTGCCACAAAGTTATTTTGAAAATGCATCCGCTCAATTCTGTTTTACTATTGGGTGAGAATTAGCAGAATACAAAACCATCTGGTCTGGAAACTTCTGCTTAGAAGATGCAATGCTTTTGAAAAGCAGCACATCCATTTTTATTGTGTACTAAAATTAGATTTAAAGTGTACTCAAAAGCAACTAAAACAGATTGTCCCTTCCAGCATCCGTGCTATAGACATCAACAGGAGATTGTATTTGTTCAAAAACCTTTGATCTGCTTATTATCCCTGTCACGATATTAAATGGGAAAATGTCTCGCTTTCATTTAACTGTAACTCCAGGTAATCACTTAAATTGTTTCTTTAAACTTGTTAGTTTAAAGAAGAATCCCTCTTGGAAAGAAATCACATCTTTTGCTTTCAAATTCTTCCAGTGAAAATTTTTTGGCTTACAAAGAAACTATCCAATTGGAAGTGAGATTTTTTTTTAAAAAAAGGCTTGAGTTATAGTATCAAGAAAGTAATGTTGGTAAGAATTTTTTAAAAAACTATTCTAATATTTAATTTAATTTAATTTAATTTATTAATATTTCTATACCGCCCTTCTCCCGAAGGACTCAGGGCGGTGTACAGGGCAAGAATAAAACACAGAAATTTACAAAAGATAAAAGGTAATTAAATACATGCCCAATTAAAAAATACAGTTAATACATACTAAAAACCCCAATAAAAATAGTAAAAACCCCACCAATCCCCCCTCAGGCCAGGCCGGCTTGCTCGAACAAGTATGTTTTCAGATCGCGACGAAAGGAGCGAAGATCGGGCGCCGTCCGGAGCTCAACTGGTAACTGGTTCCATAGCTCCGGGGTGCCCACAGAGAAGGATCTCCCCCTGGAGGCCACCAGTCGACATTCTCTGACCGGTGGCACCCTGAGGAGGCCCTCTCTGTGGGAACGCACAGGGCAGAGGGAAGTAGACGCCGGCAGCAGGTGTTCCCTAAGGTACTCCGGACCCCTGCCATGTAGGGCTTTAAACACCATTACTAGCACCTTGAATCTCACCCGGAAGACAACTGGTAACCAATGCAGCTCACGGAGCAGAGGTGTGACATGGGAGTATCGGGAGACTCCCAACACAACTCTCGCGGCTGCATTCTGTACTAGTTGGAGCCTCCGGGTGGTCCTCAAGGGAAGCCCCATGTAGAGAGCGTTGCAGTAGTCTAGACGAGAGGTCACGAGCGCGTGAGTGACCGTGCATAAATCATCCCGGCTTAGATAGGGCCGCAACTGACGCACCAGGCGAACCTGGGCGAAAGCCCCCCTAGTCACAGCCACCATGTGATCTTCCAAGGTGAGCCGTGAATCTAGGAGGACTCCCAAGTTGTGAGCCCTATCTACGGAGGGTAATAATTCACCCCCCATAGAGAGAGATGGAATATCCGAATAGACCCGGGATGAAGGTATGCAAAGCCACTCGGTCTTGTCAGGGTTGAGTTGAAGTCTGTTCCTCCCCATCCAGACCCGAACCGCCTCCAGGCAATGGGACATCACGTTGAGGGCATCACTGGGGTGGTTTGGGGTCGAAAGGAAAAGCTGGGTATCATCAGCATACTGATGATACCCAACTCCAAAACCACGAATGATCTCACCCAGCGGTTTCATGTAGATGTTGAACAGGAGAGGCGAGAGGACCGACCCCTGAGGAACTCCACAAACGAGAGACCTCGCGGTCGACCTCTGCCCTCCTGTCAACACCGACTGCGAGCGTCCCTGGAGATAGGAGGAGAACCACTGTAAGACCGTGCCTCCCACTCCCAATCCCCTGAGACGCCGCAGCAGGATACCATGGTCGATGGTATCGAAAGCCGCTGAGAGGTCTAATAGGACTAGAACAGAGGAATGACCCCTGTCCCGAGCCCTCCAGAGATCATTCACCAGTGCGACCAATGCCGTCTCCGTGCTGTGCCCGGGCCTGAAACCCGATTGGTACGGGTCTAGATAATCCGCTTCATCCAGGACCAAAGGGAGCTGATGCGCCACCACACTCTCAACAACCTTCGCAAGAAAGCGAAGGTTGGAGACCGGACGAAAGTTGTTCAATACAGCTGGGTCCAAGGCAGGCTTCTTGAGGAGAGGCCTCACCACCGCCTCTTTCAAGACAATATGTGTGATGTTTTCTTAAAGGCCATTCTTTTTTTTTCATTTTAAAGTTTTTATTGGTTTTTTTTCCATACATTCAATCATATTTATTTCAACAAACTTGCTGTCTGAGTTTACATTCTCTAATACATATTTAATTCCTATTCCTTTATTCTTTCCTCTAGCCATCCATAAAATAAGTCCCAAGTTTGGTAATATTCCATTTCTTCTTTTTCTTTCAGTCTCATAGTCAGTCTACCCATCTCTGCGCATTCTAGTATTTTTTTAAAATTATTTCTTCACCTGGTGGTATTCCTTGATTTTTCCAATATTGTGCGAATATAATTCTTGCCGCTGCTGTAACATGCAAAATCAAATATATACTTTGTTTATCAGTCTTTTCTGGCATTATACCTAATAAAAAAAAGTTCAGGTTTAAAATCTACATATTCTTCCAACATCTTTTCTAGCCAAGCATGTATCTTTTCCCAATAACTCTTTACTTTGTCACATGTCCACCAAACATGAGAATAAGTGCCTGACTTATGTTTACATTTCCAACATCTATCTGACATATTTTTGAACATTTTTGCTAGTCTTGCTGGTGGCAAGCACCATCTATAAAACATTTTATATAAATTTTCTTTGTGGGAAGTTGACATTGTCAGTTTATAACTTCTTTCCCATAGATTTTGCCATTTTTCTAATTCCATACTGTATCCAAAATTTTTCGCTCATTTTTTCATTGTTTCTTTAACTTGTTCGCTTTCCATTTTCAAAGTTAATAAAAAATATACATTTTCTTAATTAGTTTCTCATTATAAGTTAACAATATCTTATCAAACACAGTCTGTTCCTTATAAAATACATACAGTTTAACATCTTTGTCATATCTAGCTTGCATTTGTAAATGTGCTCACCATGATAAATTGATACCATGATTTTACATTTCTTTTTTAGATTTAAAATTCCCTTCAGAGTTTAGAATATCTCTATATGTCCAGATTTTTTCAAAGTCCACTAAATTTGGGTGTACAAATGCTTCCATTGTTGACAACCACCCTGGAATTTTCAAATATATTTTACATTTTATTTTTTCCCATGTTGTTAATAATGCATTTCTTATATAGTGATTTTGGAAGTATTTATGAATTTTATTTTTCTCATGCCATAAAAAAGTGTGCCACCCAGTTTTAAATCGTGCCCCTCCAGATATAACAACCTTTTGCTTCTAAGAGTTATCCATTCTTTTACCCATATTAATGCAGATGCTTGATAATATAAAACCCATTCTGGTAAACCAAGACCTCCATTTTCTTTGGCATCTTATAACATTTTCATCTTAATTTTAGCTTTCTTTCCTTGTCAAATAAATTTTAAGATTAATGAATTTAGATCTTAAAAAAAAATCCTCAAGTTTTATAGGTATTGTTTGGAATAAAAATAAGATTTTCAGTAATATGTTCATTTTCACTATGGCAATTCTTCCTAATATTGACAATTGCATTTTCCCCCATTTTTCCAAATCCACCATTATTTGATTCAATAGTTTTGTATAACTATCTTTTTTATCGTTGAACATCTTGCTATTAAATATATTCCCAGATATTTGACCTTTTTAACTATTTGCACCTCTATTTTTTCCGACATTTGTTTTTTTTTATATATCTGTAAGAGTTTTAACTATTACTTTGGTATTTTCTCTGTTTATTTTCAGTCCTGCCGTTTCTCCATATTATTCTATCTTTCCCAGTGGTTCAGAAATCATTTCCAAAGGTTCTTCCAAAATAAATACCAAATCATCAGCAAATGCTTTTATTTCTAGTCCTTTAATTTCTGTATCTTGTCTAATAATTCTATTTAGAACTTCCAAGGTCAAAATAAATAACAATGGAGATGATGGACATCCTTGCCTTGTACCTTTTCTTATCTCAAAGTTCTCAGTATAATCTTCATTCACAATCACTCCCACTGTTTGTTTATTGTATATTGTTTTGATCATATTTATAAAGTTCTGTCCAAAGTCCATTATTTTTAATTGCTGAATCATAAATTGCCAGGAAACATTATCAAATGCCTTTTGGGCATCTAGAAATATTAGTGCCAGTTGTTATCACTCTTAAATTATTTTTAACCATTTTGGTCTGAATGTATAAATTCAGTTAAGAATCTTTTCAGTCTCTCTGCTATTACTGAAGCAAAAATTTTATCATCCACATTCAGTAACGATATTGGTATATAATTTTTATCTGTGTCAAATCTGAATCTTCTTTTGGTATTAAATTAATATTTGCTTTTATCCATGTATTTGGGAGTTTAGTCTCCAACAAAAGTTCATTGCAAACTTCTTTCAATGGTTCACTTAATATATCTTGTAAAGCTTTATATAATTCCTCTGGTAGTCCATCTGGCCCGGTGTTTTCTTGTGTTTTTTTTTTGTCTTCTTATGGCCTCTGTTATTTCCATCATTGTTATTTTTTCCTCTAGCATAGTCTTACAGGTTTCTGAAATTTTGGGATAATTATTTTCTTCCAGATATTGAATCATTCTCTCTCTTGTAATTTCTTCTATATCATACAGTTTCTTATAATATTCTTTAATTATCTTTTTTATTTCTTCATTTTTAAATTGTAGGCAACCTTTTTCATCTACCAAATTATTTATCAGTTTCTTCTCCTTCTGTTTTTTAAGTTTATAAGCTAACCATCTTCCTGGTTTGCTTGCATTTTCAAAAAAAAAAGTTTTGTTTTGTTCTTTTTATTTGCTGTGCGATTTTTTTCTGAATCCAACAAATTTAATTTGTGTTTTATTGTTTCTATTTCTCTTTTCAGAATCTTCTTTTGTGGATTTCTTTGCAGTTCTGATTCTAGTTTTTCAAACTTTTCTCTTAATAGTATATATTGCTGTCTTTTCTGGGTTTTTTTTGTTTTTTGTTTGTTTACCATGTATGTTATAGCTATACCTCTAAAGTATGCTTTGGCTGTGTCCCATATGTTTTGTAATGTTGTGTCTTCTTTTTTGTTTTCTTTGAAGAAAAACTCCATTTCCTTTTTTGCTAGTTCTATAAATTCTCTTTCTTTTAATATAGATTGGTTCAAAGTCCATCTTGATTTTTGCAGTATTCCTCTCCATGTCACTTTTAAGAGGTTGTGATCTGCCCATGTACCTGGTTCTATCTTGATTTCCTGCATACTTGTCCTCAGTTCAGATTTATTTCAGGCCATTCTTTTATGACCATGATATCAGAAAGCAATGGTTAGATCAGTTATGGCGAACCTATGACACATGTATCAAAGGTAACATGCCACAATACTTGGGGTGACATGCCAGCATTGACCAAATTTGACAACAAACATTCTCAAAAGCATTCCTGTTCTCACATGATTTTCAGAGGCTGAGAGGCCATGTAAGAATGAATGGTGCTCTTGTGCTGCTTCCAGAGCCTCAAATATTGTACAAGAACAGGGCATGTTTTCTTGCAGTTTTTGGAAGCTAATAAGAATAAAGGCCAAGTGAGACCTGAAATAGCCTTGGGTAGATCACAGTGGCCTGACAACACAATGAGAACTCCTCTTGAAGCTAAGTAGCATATGGCAGATCCTGAGTAGAGCTGGGCCATAGGGCTTACAGTCTCCTTGGGGAATAGCATGAGTGGCAGTGGTGGTGCTGGGGCTGAAGACAAGACCCAGACTTCTACTTCAAGTCCACACCCTTGGCACTGCCAAGTGTCAGGGCGCCTTACTGGTGGGAAGATAGAGAATTGTTTCTCTTTTGTTCAGTGGAAGGGTTGACAGGCCAGCAGAGTCAAGTTAGGCATTTTCTGAATTTTTGGCATGCCAAGCCCAGAAGTTTCACACATCACTGGGTTAGATTAACAACTGTGGATTTTAGCTGTCTTTTGGGACTCTATACATCATACAAGCAGTTATGGCCAACTTGCATAGGCGTAAATAAATCCAAGTGTAGTGAAATTCTCCTCCAGTGACTTACTTCCAAGGATACTAAATCTAACACTTTCTGTATCTCTGGGAATGCTCAGAACATGTGGTGTGCATGAGTAGCAATTGCATTACTACATAATTTTTTCATTGAGCATTGCATTCAAATTTTCTATGAAAGAGTCTTTTCAAATAGAAGCACTCTCAAGTGTTTAGTTAAGACATTATTCAGATGTGAGATAAAATCTGCAGCCCTTGTCACAGTTACCACTGATCTCAATAGGACTGCAGAACAGAGAAAGGTGTTTTGTTTAGGATTTTCTTTTTCTTTTCTTTTTCTTGTCTTTTTTTTCCTTTTCTTTCAAAATCAATTAATATCAAATAACTAAAACAAAAAATGACCCATGGTTGTGCACACATTCTGAGGCTGAAGATTATTGTAAAGCAGTGCCTAGAATGTAAGATTGTATGTAAACAGGTGAAAATAGGCATTAAGGTGCGTGCACACATGTACAGATAGTCCTTGACTAACGACCATAACTGAGCCCAAAATTTCTGCTTCTAGGCAAAACGGTTGTTAAATGAATTTGCCCCATTTTACTGTTTTTCACCATGAATCACTGTAGTTGTTAAGTCCATAAGACGGTTGTGAATTGAATCTTGGTTCCCCATTGACTTTGCTTATCAGAAGGTCACAAAAGGTTGGTTTTGATCACATAACCACGGGGATGCTGCAACAGTTCTTAAGGGAGGGGGAAATGGTCATAAGCCCCCTTTTTCTAGAGCTGTTATAACTTGGAATGGTCATTAAAGGAACTACTATAAGTCAAAACTCCCTGTATCACCACTGCTATGCAAGCTGCACTGGTGGCCTGTGTGCTTCTAGATGCAATTCAAGGTGGAGGGAAGGTTTATCATCTTTAAAACCATGCATGACTTGGAGCCAGTTTACTTGCAAGTTCAGCTAACGGTTAGTTCCACACTAGATCAAACAAAATGGGCATAGTTTCTCTTTAAATAGGAGTTATGAGTCCAAGGGAACTCCCACGTTGCACACAGGATCTATCTGAACCAGTACAAACCCATCAAGAACTAAATTCTCAGATCCCAAGTCTCCATGCACTCATAGCCACTTGGTCTTACCAGGGTTCAGCTGAAGCCTCTTGTCTAGACCCCCCCCCACACACACACACAGTCTCTAGGCACCACTAGAGGGCAGCAACCACAATACATGAGTCAACAGGGATAGCAGTATGAAGTTGAGTAATCATCAGCATGATACCTCAACTCATAGTGTCAGATGATCTCACCCAGCACTGATTGGGACCTTCCTTAGAGAAAGGAGCCAACTAGTGAAAGGCTGCACTTCCCAGCCCCAAAACCCACAGCTGGCCTAAAAAAAATGCTATGAATTATGGTACTGAGGGCTGCTAGAAGGGCAAGAAGGGCAAAGGTGGATGCACTACCCCTATCTTGCCCTCACCATTAACAAGTGTAATGTTGATTCTATAATTGTGTGTCCAACCAACTTGACCAATAAAGAATTCTATTCTATTCTATTCTATTCTATTCTATTCTATTCTATTCTATTCTATTCTATTCTATTCTATTCTATTCTATTCTATTCTATTCCATACTTTAGTTCCCATCTATATTTCTGTAATCTTTTTGAAAATATATATATATATTTCTTAAATTCCTGGTTTCTAGGAATTGAGATTTCAGAATTCTATTATCAAGTTACATTATGATGTAACCTTATGATGCACCTTATGATGAATGTGGACTCTAAAGCATTCATGTGTTGCTTTGGATGGAAGTCAGTAAATAAAAAATGATTGCTGTTTATTGTACATCAGAAAAAATGTCTTTGGTTGTACAACTTGTGCAGGCAAGAAATCCGCTTCACTAGCATTGTTTTGCTCCCTTCCCTGTCAATCCTGACATTTGACTAAAATTATATAGATTCCCCAAAGAGTTGAGCTGAACTCCTAATGACTCTACATCAGGATAGATAGTTTTCTTAAACAATAAAGCAAAAGTGATTTGTCATTTCTGGGATGATGTGGATGATGATGATGATGTTTTACTTCTAATCTACTGGCCTGTGGTTTTCTACTAGTTTCTGCCCAAAGTACTAATCAAGACCAACTATCTTAGTTTTTTTTTCCCCCAAGACCAACCAAGTGCTGCAAGATGATGTGATCTGAACTGCAACACTGAATTTTAAATACAGATCCCCTGCTCCTAATTCTTCACCAGATCTGGAGCCATCAAAAGCACCTTGGATTCACTTTGCTTATATTGGGCAGCAATTATAGAAAGAGTCAGTGCGGAAATTAAAGTCATCTCTCTTGCTATAAGAAAGTCAGGAGTAAAAAAGAGAATATTCCACTACCCTCTTTATTGGAAAGGGCAAGAGAGACACACAGGCTGCTCATTAACATGCACTGTTGGTCAGTTCTTACTGCTTAATCATAGCTTGAGAGCTGTTAAACCAATGTAGCAGCCTGACTTGCTAAATGAGGGGTGTCAAGCTCACAATGTCACATGACATCATGACATATCATTTTTTCCATGGACAGCAATGGGGTCGGCGCAGTGTTGCTATGATGCATCCAGCCCACAGGCCAGCAGTTTAACATCCCTGCTCTAAATCATGGGTCCTCAACCTTGGCAACTTTAAAACTTGTGGATTTTAGCTCTCAGAATTCTCAGCCAGCTTTCTGGGAGTTGAAGTCCACAAGTCTTAAATTTGCCAAGGTTGAGGACCCCTGCTCTAAATGCTTTCTAAGGACCATTCATTTATGAGCATTTTGGGCATTTTTGTCTCTGTTTCTTACCATTTCAGAAGCATGGTACTCTTTGCAAACTTACTGTATATACATTTTATGGCATTGGATCCAAATCCTTGGAAAGTCTTTGTTTTAGCTACATCAAATATACCAAAATGTAATAGTAGGAATGTAGTAGATGTTGCAGTTATGTGTATAGGATTTTCTTCCAAGTATGTAAAAGTGAAAAAAAAGTTGTATTATTCATAATAACATTCAAAAATTCTTTATTATAGTTACTGAACTTCTTCAAATTAGCAAAATAGATACATTTTTTTTTCCTTTTAAGGGGAATAAAACACAAATTTAAAATAGAGTTATGTATGTGCTAGGGATCCAGGTGTAGCAACAAAATATTGGTTCACAAATAGTTATCAGCAGTCTAATTCACAAATGCCACTAACTCTGCGTTATGGTTTGCCAGATACCATTTGCCCAGTTGCAAAGAATATGGTATAAATAGTTCAGGGAAATCACGTTCACTGTTTTGCTTTTGCTTTTTCATCAATCGTCTGAAGAGCTGAGCTGGAAGCCGTTTACAGCTTACCTTGGATGAACTGACCAATCTCTGATTTTTATTTTTTGAAAAGCCATAAACTCTTCAAGTTGACCTGGACATCTGGTAACATAGTCTGTAGTTTTCTTGGCAATTGTATGAAAATGATTTGGCATTATTTTATTCTGGTTTTTTTTTCCTCCCCTCAGTTTACCAATCCAGTCTTTTTAAGTTTATGGATTTTTGCCTGTTCTTCTTCCAGCCTTGTGAGGTGAGGACATCTGTTCATTGTTTACATAATAGTTTGGTCTAGGGAGTTAGTTCCCACTCACACTTTCTGAGGTGGAGACATCTGCTCATTGTTTACATGATAGTTTTGTCTAGGGAGTTGGTTCCCATTCACAGCTTTAGCTTTTAGAGTATGAGATGCTCAAACTTCACCTAAACAAAGAGCTTCTTGCTCGGGACACAGTGTGAATTGTCTCATTGAAGAATTTTGCATCAGCCAACCCTTCTTCCAACCCTTCTTAAAACATCTTCAGAAAGCTCTTTCCACTCTGCAACTGCCAGATGAGTTCAGAGGATGTAATGCAATCCAACTTCTGCCAATTAAAGGGCTGTTTTGTTTCAATGTCTGAATGAAATATTCTTTTGAAGCTTTGCCCAGTCATTAGATCAACCGAACACTAGAAATAACCATATACTAAAATCAATGTGGAAACATTTTAATTTCTTAGAATATTATTATGATGCTCAAATAGCCACCCCTGAGAAAAGGAATTGGGAAGACCACCACTTTTTACAGAGATGAACTAGAATTTATCACCTTGTTTATGGATTAAATAGATACCAAGATCAATATTCATCTTTAACAAGTTTTTTGCTATATATATAGGAAACTCAATTTTTACCTTTTCTCTTTTTTTCTCAATAACAGCTATACTCCTGTCTTAGAACTGTTTCATGCAACATCTGGAATGATTTATTATATTGCATATAACTCCCACTTGTAGGTGCACAAACAACAATGTACTGCTTGCAAGATAGTCCCTAGATTAGAGATTTTAATTTGCATAGAATAATGTGAGCATGCTTGAGATAAAACTAGGTTTGTGTTATACTTGCATCCTACTGGCCAAAATGTGCCTAAACTCACCTTTTTTGTGTTCTTAGCAACGGTGGCTCAGTGGGTTAGGACGCTGAGCTTGTTGATCAGAAGGTCGGCAGTTTGGCGGGTCAAATCCCGAGTGCCGCGTAACAGAGTGAGCGCCTGTTACTTGTCCCAGCTTCTGCCAACCTAGCAGTTTGAAAGCACGTAAAAATGCAAGTAGAAAAATAGGGACCACTCCGGTGGGAAGGTAACAGCGTTCCGTGCGCCTTTGGTGTCTAGTCATGCCGGCCACATGACCACGGAGATGGGGATGAGGGGATGCTTCTTGAACATGATTATGCAGATGGATAGCAATATTGTGTCCATCTTTATCTTACTAAAAACCACTTTGTGAAAGCCTTGATTAACCAAATGAAAAGGGAAAGAAGTTAATAACTAGAGCCTACCTACAAAATTCTGAGTGAATGCTGTAGAGTACAAACTATTAATTTAGGTGTGAGAAAGAATCAAGAAAGTAAATGCCATGTGCAATTGTATTATTTGATGTCCCAGATGTTCAGATTGTACTTGTGGTAAATCAAGTCAAATAACTGTGATGAAAATAAGTTATGGATTTTGACATAGAGAAGATCTTTCATGAGGAAGAAATTAGATCAAAAGCTAGTAGAAGGTACACTGTTTTATATGAGCAGAAGCCATACTAGTGAGAGATAGTCTGAACAGCAGAACAATTAGGCCATAAAACAGTTCCTTTGAAAACAGAAAACAGAAGGAGAGGTGAAGGTCTATTTGAATGCTTTAGCTGATTGCTGCATGTGTAATCATTTGAACAAAATTCATCAATAAATTGATGTTTTCTAATCTTGATAAGTCTAAATCTAATTCCTCTTCCTATCTTAGCCTGAGTCCTATTTCCCTGTCTTATTCCTATTAACTCACTGGCTTTTTTTACAGATGTTTTTGTTTATGACACAAGCATCTTATGAATCATGCTGATAGAGTGTCTTTCAAAACTTGTGACTGTTTTTAAATGCTGCTGAGCTCAGTTCAGTCACTCAATTAGCTTTCATATTAAGTACCAGTTTCTCAATCTTTTCCTGTTTTCATCCATTAATCTGCTTTGGTCTGTGCAAATTCCTTTTCAGACTGTACTGAGCTAGTGAAGCTTCAATTTTTGCCAACTTGTCTATTCTTCACTAGTTGCTTTCTTTGTTGATCTATCTCTTCTTCCTCTCCTTCTTTTCCTCATTACTGCCTTCTTTAGCTCAATGCTACAGCTACTCACTATCTTTTTCCATACATTATGTCATTTTCTTGTATTTCAGTCTTCTTTCTTTCTTTCTTTCTTTCTTTCTTTCTTTCTTTCTTTCTTTCTCTCTCTCTCTCTCTCTCTCTTTCTTTCTTTCTTCTTTCTTTCTTTCTTTCTTCTTTCTTCTTTCTTTCTCTTTCTTTCTTTCTTTCTTTCTCTCTCTCTCTCTCTCTCTCTCTCTCTCTTTCTTTCTTTCTTTGTTTCTTCTTTCTTTCTCTCTCTCTCTCTCTCTCTCTCTCTCTCTCTCTCTCTCTCTTTCTTTCTTTGGGGGGGGCAAATACATACACCTGTCTCCTTCAGCAACAATTCTCTCATTTTCCTGTCTTGGTTCTATCGAAGCCAGTTGGCTATCAGGGAAAGTGTAGTAGTGATGGGAATACAGATGTTCTTGTGTTTTTCCCCCCGCTAAAGTGATTGTTAATCTACCTACTGAGAAGAGCTTGCATTTTCCAACGGTTCTATATCTATTTCTAAACAAAGAGAGAAAGAGAAAGATTTTTCCCCATTTTTTTTACAGAATACTTTTCTACAGAATTAATATGGATAAGTGTGCATCAATATGATGACTCTTCAGGAACAGTCAAATCTACTGTGCAGTGGAAACTTACTGAGTGTAAAAATAAAGAAAACTGCAATGGATGGGGGGCAAGGAAATGCTAGCATATAGAGAGGGTGCAAGATAGACACTTAGGCTAAAATTAACCAGGTCTTCAGAATGGGAAATGGAAGAATACAAGCTGCAAAACAGCTGCAAGAAGAGATATCTAGCTTAACAGTAAAACTGAATTGAAAAACAGGAGAGAATCTATTGTTTTAAAAAGCCATAAAATATTCCAGAACTCAAAACAAGTTAACAGAGCATGCTCAAAATCCTTTTGAATAGTAACTGACACTCCTT
The DNA here is from genome assembly GCF_964194415.1 of Vipera berus. Classification (NCBI taxonomy): domain Eukaryota; kingdom Metazoa; phylum Chordata; class Lepidosauria; order Squamata; family Viperidae; genus Vipera; species Vipera berus. Next base: position 19,412,661 of record NC_138207.1, on the reverse strand, counting down.
ACATATATTACCTCTTAATTTAAATGTGCATGTGAAGTATGATTTAATATGCAGCAGGAAATATGTAGAAGGCAGTTGGAAAGAGTATAACCTCATAGTACCTCAGCCAATGGAGATGAGGAGGGATGGGTAGCCGGTGCAAGGGTTGTGTAAAGAAGTTGATTTGAGGTGATGAACTTTGGAGAAAATAAAGCTTTGATAGCTTCTCTCCCCATTTGTTGCAATAAATTTATTATTTATTTATTTATTATTTAAATTTATATACCGCCCTATTCCCGTAGGACTCAGGGCGGTTTACAGGGAAAATTAAAATACATAACATACAAATTAAAATCAGTTAAAACTATGATTAAATTACAGTCCCTGAAGTTAAACTAAAACCCAATTAAATTAAATTAGTTTAAACCCCTCAGTCTGGGCCAAACAGCTCGAAGAACCAGGTTTTCAAGTCCCGGCGAAATGAGCGAAGGTCGGGGGCAGTCCTGAGTTCCGTGGGAAGTTGGTTCCATAGGGCCGGCACGCCCACAGAAAACACCCTTCCCCTGGGAATAACCCGCTGGCATTCCTTAACCGGCGGTACCTTGAGAAGGCCCTCCCTGTGGGAGCGCACAGGACAATGAGAAGTTGATGCCGGCAGCAGGTGTTCCCTTAGATAATCCGGACCCAAGCCATTTAAAGCTTTATAGGTCATTACCAGCACCTTGAATCTCACCTGGAGGGCAACCAGAAGCCAATGCAGCTCACGGAGAAGAGGTGTTACACGGGAGTATCGGGAAACTCCCATAACAACTCACACGGCTGCATTCTGCACCAGTTGAAGCCTCTGAGTGGTCCTAAAGGGCAGCCCCATGTAGAGAGTGTTGCAGTAGTCTAGCCAGGAGGTTATGAGCGCATGGGTGATTGTGCGTAGGGCTGCAACTGGCGCACCAGACAAAGCTGGGCAAAAGCCCCCCCTGGTCACGGCTCCTATATGGTCTTCAAAATTGAGCCGTGAATCCAAGAGGACAAAACAAAAGGGCTTCACTGTGTCTTGGCTGGTTATTGGTCAGGTGAGCTTGCCTCCGGTCATGAAGGAAAGTAGGTAAGAGCACATAAAATACGAAGCTTACAATCTTCGTACCCTCCTCTGCAAGCTTTCATCTCAATGGAAAACTAATGTTTCAACAACAAAGATAATTGTGTTTTGCACAATTTGTAACATTTGTAAAAAAAACCCTCTCATACTGTGATACACAATATATATAAATTGCAAAAAGGAATTAGAAAAAAATAGATGTGTGTATAACTTGGTGGAATGTTTACCAATAATGGGGAAAGGATTGGAGAAATTTAAAAATGTATACAAATGCTGGCAGAAATATAGCATGTGACTTATATTATAAGGAAGTGAGAGTCAGGTAGGTCGATATAAAAAGAAACATAAGTTGAATGTAAATAATACGGGTTATTGTAAAAGTGCGCATGAAAAATAAGAAAGGACAGAGTCAAAAATGAATCATGACTTAATCAAAATGGAGTATAAAACTGAGTTGCCAGTATGAAAGAAATACATTCATATAGTTTGGTTATACACTGCAGAGATAATGAATGATGTCTGAATCACAAAACAAATATACGAAGGAAGACTGATTGGGTCAACTGGAAGGGGACAAACAAAGATGTTGTGGAGGTGTGAAGTTTTTGAGAGAAAGAGAGAGTGCTGAATTTAAAGAACAAAGGCAAGGTTTAAAGAAATTGGAAGTAAGAATGGTTTGCTAAAATGGAAAGGTATGACAAAGGCTGCTGATTTAAGCTAGATTAAGTTAGATTTATTGTTCTATTTTGCTTAATTCTTTGTTGTTTTCCCTTAAATTCTTATCCATATCAATGCAATCCCTTGAAATGGTTCAGAGAAATTCAAGAAAATTTCACTAGGAAAAAAGGCTCTCTTTGGGTGTTAAACAACAACAAGGTTTTATTTTTTTATTTATTTTTTCTTGAAAATAAAGGAACAGCAATTATTTACTTCTTTCCTTTGCCCAGTAAGCCTTAGACAATCCAGCACAATATTACCTTAATGTGCTTATTTTTATTTTTATTTTTTTCATCGTAGTATGGCCTATCTTGCTTTGTTATAGCTTAATGGTTGCACTAAGCAAAACTACTTGTATCTTTTACAAGGTAAACGATAATATGCAGAAAGAAATCTGGTACGGTGGCTGTTCCTATTTGTTTCATTTGTTTGTGTGAAAGGAAAGCATTGACCACATCTATTCTCTCTCATTCCTCTAAATTGCCTTAAACAACAGGAGTAATGAAAGAGTATATCATTTAGATGAATGCAGGAATCCAAATGAAGTCTTCCTTGACAAATTAGCTGCATAGAAGAGAGCAGAGAACTGTTAACAGGCTTCTGCCAATAGAGTTGCCATTTTGTGCCTACTGAAAGGTAAAAAGCAATAACAATTTCAAATCACCATCTCTGCATTTGCCTAAATCGGAAGGATTCTTTCCCCCTTTCTCAGGCTTCAGTCCTCTGAATGATTGCATAAAAGCTAAATGGAGTTGGACCCAATTAGTATTTCCTAGAAATCACCAGGAAACCAAGAACCGTAGATGATACTGGGAAGCTGAATACAGCATCAAGAAGAAGGTGCTGGTGATGTGTGTCTGATTTGGGAAAGAATGAACTCTATATGAGAGCTACTCTTCTTTCTATTATCAACTTTTCCCCCCCCCTCCTTTTTAAACCTCTTATTCAGACCCAAATGCCTCTCTTTTGGTTAGATCATCAGCAACAGAAAAACAAAGTAAAATAAATTTCTATTCAGATTCTTCCAACCCTCTCCAGTATGCTATTTGTTCCAAAAAGGAACTTCTGTGGCCTATTCAGGTTCAAATTTTATGAAGCCAATATCATAACACATAAAGCTAATACACTGACAATTTATAGAAACACCCCTAGTTTGTGGAATGACTAACATTTAATAACTACAGTTGAGAATTCAATCCTAGGCAGTGGCAAATGTTTCGCCATCAGGGTGCAAAGAGAAAATATCTGCTGCGAAATCCATGCAGGTATCAGGAAGGACATATGGCCAGTAAATACTCTGCTCAGTCACCCCAATTCCATTCTGAAACAAAGAGATTAAAGAAAATAAATTCATTACAAACAATGAAAAAATATAGCTAAAAAAGTGTAACTTCTCTGTCTTTTCCTACAAATGCATTATAATCTTGAAACTGCTAGCATAAATTGGCACCAACCATCTTCTTGAATTATTGCTGGAAAGTTCTGCACCCCTGACATTGTTTTGGCCTAACCAACTAATCATATGGATCCTCTTTTGAATGGTGAGGTAGAAAATGTACAGTACAATAGGTCACTTCAATATTTTTGGCACAGAAAGCACCAGGGAATTGAAGTGGGTTTGTTTAGCTTGCTGGTATTTCAAACAATTTGAAGGGTTATGCTGTCCTACCCCAGGTCCTGACTATTTTATTTGTTTAAAAGAAAATTGGCTACAAAATGAAACCATCTTCATTTTTCCAGCCCCATAGAGAATGGTATCAGAGCAATTAGTTAATAGTTGAGACAATCAGAGACAAGGGATTGTGTCTGTCAAATATACCAGCAAATGCAGCACAGAAGGATTGGAGAGCTCAATTCTTCAGACATTCTTTGTCAGGCTTAGAATTAATTGGATTCTACTTAATGCACTAGACTTTACCACAGAATTCACTTTTTTTCCCCAGTGACAATGTCTAGAAGCTTTTAGTAATCATATTTGTGATGCAATTATTGAAAATGTATTCTTTCAAGCAGAAAGAATGCCTACAATTATTGGCAGACCTCCCCCCCTTCCCCCCTCTTTTTTATGATATAGTCTATATGTGCATATACTGACATTTATGGTGGGAGGGATAGAAACCTGATTGATATGCATTTATCACAACAAAATGTCTCCAAATGGAGTCAGGGAAGGAAAGAAGAGTCTTAAGCTAGATACCAATTTTGCTTCTATAGTCTGCTCCAGTAGATCATGTTTTTTCAAAGTTCCAGGAGATTCCTTAACATTGTTGTCTATTTGAAGAATATACTGTTTGGATTTAGAGATAGCATATCAGAGCTTGAAAAAATTGGTAGATCGTTAGATGGCACCAAGAGCTATAGGAAACTCCTTGCTGCCATCTATTCTAATGGATTTTTGTTGTCCATATATGGTAGGAAAGAGAATGTTTGTCTCCCTGAATGTTGCAGTTTTTCTAGCCTTTGACCATGCTGCCTAGGGCTGCTGCTGATAATGAATTAGCCATATTTAGGGAGCTAACATTTCTCTACTTCCCTATGATCATCGTTGGCATCGTTCAGTCTTGAGAGACTATGGCAGGGGTGTCAAACTCAATTTCATTGAGGGCCACATCAGCATTGCCGTTGTCCTCAGGGGGCCGGGTGGGTGTGGCCAGCTCTACATTGTTCATGTCAAGGATGCCTATGGGGGCCTGGGCAGGAGTGGGACAGATCTGAGGGTCTCTGGCAGAAGGGGGTGGGACCAGGGTAAGTGCCAAGGCATGGTCCACTGGAATAGCCTCACTGTTCCTTTCGGGCCATGGGGGGGGCTGGACAGTGGCACAGAGGTCAAACACCTAGCCTGGCCCTCAAGCACCCACGGCACTAAGCTCAGCCCCACTTCCCCAAGGGGGTGCCCAGCTGCACTTACCTCCTCCTCAAGGCTGCTGCTGCTGTGCTTGCTCTCCTTAGTCAGGTTGCTCATAATGGGTACGAGGGCAAAATCAAGAGGGAGGCCCACTCCCTCTCCATGTGAGAAGACCTGGCTTTGTATCCAAAGCTTCCTTAGCAATAGAATGAGAGACCCCCCCAGGATAGGCCAAGAGCAGGGGGCAAGGGGATGGTGAAAGAGCAGCAGGGCAGGACTAAGGCAGTACTTCCCACTCAGACTATTCCTCCTTCCTTCCTTCCTTCCTTCCTTCCTTCCTTCCTTCCTTCCTTCCTTCCTTCCTTCCTTCCTTCCTTCCTAAGAGTGGTGGGAAAAATATTTGAGATGAGGGAGGGAGAAAAACAGGCAGGAAACGCAGCTGGGGAAGTGTCATCCTTCGTGAAGAATGAAGAAATGCACCATTGCCTGGAAGGGGCCAGCACATGGCCCTCGCCTACTTCACATATCCGGCTTGGTGGACTCTGGGGGAAGGGATGCCATGAGCAGCATGAGTCAATGTTACCTGCACAATGCTGCCCCGCCCCTAGCCTACCTGAAGTAGCCAGGGCCATGTGCTGGCCACTTCCAGGCGATGGGGCATTTCTTCATTCCTTACAAAGGGTGATACCTCCCCAGCGTTCATCCAGGGGGTGGGGCCGATGTGGCAGGGGCCGGTCCCTTGCTGTTTCCAGACAGCCTTGTGGAGCTGAATGTGTTTCAGCATAGATGGCCACCATGAAATTGTACATTGGCTCCCGGCTGGCCTGGCCTGGGGTCAAGGCACTAGGGGCTGTTCCCTCACTGTTTCCAGGATGGCTTCACGGGCCACATGAAACCACTTCACGGGCCAGATTTGGCCCCCGGGCCTTGTGTTTGACATGTCTGGACTATGGTATCCTGCTCTGGAAAGAGGTCCTAAAGCAGCATCTGGTGTGGCTAAAAAGGCCAATTCGAGAGTGGCAGTCCCTTCCACACTGAGGGCAGATAGAATCTGTCCCCTGTCCAGCCCCCAGATTTCGATGGTTCCGGGACTGGCTCTTTGCCTCAGCCTGCCGCACAAGTGTCTCTTCAGATTGGAGAAGGCCATGCTGCATCCTTAGCCTCCAAGCTGAGCAATCAGAGGTCAAGGTTTCCCAGCTGTTAATGTCCATTCCCAAGGCCTTTAGATCCCTCTTGCAGATATCCTTATATCACAACTCTGGTCTCCCTCTGGGGCACTTTCCCTGCACTAGTTCTCCATACAGGAGATCTTTTGGAATCCGACCATCAGCCATTCTCATGACATGCCCAAGCCAGCGTAGAAGTCGCTGTTTCAATAGTGTATACATGCTAGAAATTCCAGAACATTCCAGGACTGCACTATTTGGAACTTTGTCATGCCAGGTGATACCAAGAATACGTCGGAGACAGCGCATATGAAAGGTGTTTAACTTTCTATCCTGCCATGCGTAAAGGGTCCAAGACTCACTGCAGTACAAGAGTATGCTCAGGACATAGACTCTATAGACCTGGATCTTTGTGTGTTCTGTCAGCTTCTTATTAAGCCATAATCTTTGTAAGTCTGGAAAATGTGGTGGCTGCTTTACCAATATGTTTATTCAGCTCAGTATCTAAAGAAAGACTGTCGAAGATGGTTGAGCCGAGGTACACAAAGTCATGGATGACCCTATGATACCAATACAATTATTAAAATTTATGAAAAATAGGCGGTTTCAGATTGAGCGAAATTCCAGGTGATCATGTCCATTAAGTCTGTCTATCTCCGTCCCATTTCACTGCAACAATTTGATCCAAAGCAAACTACAGAGAAGGTGATTGTAAATCAAACATAATTGTTGAAAGATGATCTGCAAATGTATTCCTTCATGATTCCAAGAGTATAGATTGTCTACAAGATTGGAACTAAAAATAGATATTGTGTTCATCTCAGTGCAAGGATCTCCAACTTTTTTAGGCAGATGAGCAAAGCGTAGTCAATCACAAAATACCCCTAAGAACATTCTTAGCCTTATACAAAATACCATCATTTTTTTAAAAAAAAATATATTCAATCTCAGAGCATGTCAGCCCTTGGAAAGGTGTTTAAGCACCTGCAACATCTGATGTAAATCAATACAGACTTTATTACAGGAGCATTGGAAAACATCTGTACATTAATCAAAGAGGTCATATGTGAAGCTGCTCAGTCACAATTTCTTTTGATCATCTATTCACATTAGGACCACATTAACTGCTAAGCCTGATTTCAAAAAAGAATGGGAACCATAATTACTTCTAATTATCAGTATTTTTCTCAATCCCATCTACAATGGTAGAATTGAACCTGAATGAAAGAGATTCAGCTGCCTAAACATAAAAATATTGTAGAATATATGATCTTTCTCACTGCACTATGTTAGAATATATATATGGAATATATAATTATGGAATACGTATATATGTACACACACACACACACATATACATATACATACATATATATTCTTCAAAAGCACTCAGGGTACAGGATGAGCCTTACAAACCATTGACTATTTAGTCTTTAGACTTACTACTTTTAAAAGGAGACATGCCATATATTAGTATCAAATCTGGTGTTCCAGAATACTGTACTATATGTTATCTACTATTTGTTAAAACAGTAATAAAGTAATTTCCCAAAACCTAATTGTAGGTGAGTAAAATCCATTCTTGGTAAAATACAGTGGAAATGGAGAAAATTATAGCCTCCTTCTAAACAGATGGTCACAATTTTGTTTTCCATAACAATAAAGCACCGTTAAAGTCAGGAAGAAAACACTAGGCAATTGCTCACCATAAGTAAAACACCCTCAGAGAAAATGAGATACCAACAAAGTGTTGAACCCAGGAATGTTTAAAAAAAATAGCACTTTCTAACAGCTGCAGATAATAGCTTCATGATTCTGAGTATATAACATCTCACATCATTACCATGCCAAAAACTTGTGTGATGACTCATATGGATAATTCAAGTCCAGTTTCAAACGATCAAGTGCCAATAACTCAGAAAATACCATCACAGTTGTGCCATTACTGGATATTTTTCCAGGGGAAAGCAGTCCAAATATACACACACATATATAGCTGCTTGATGACAAGTCAATTCACTGGTTTATCGAAACAACCCATAGAACATAGTGGTTACTTTCAATTCTGGGAGTTGAAGTGCATACATCCTAAAGTTGCTGAGGTTGAAAAAACACTAGGTTACAGCAATCTTCAGAATGTGGCAGGGCTTTTTTGGCAGAGCAAGTATAAGTGACCAATCGGGCCTCAGTAAAAATATTTGGAATGTTGACTGCATATTCAAAAAGTCTACCATTGTTTGTATGCCTGTTACCAAACCCCTATTTATCAGAAGTCTCACTGGATGTGGTTGTTTCCTGATATGCTTTCTAGGACTATGTATCTTAAAAGGGGGAAAAAAACGTAAAATTAGATGACTCATGGAGTTTGATGGTCACGAACAAACAGCCCACAGATCTAGCTATTGTTGCCCATAGATACAACATTGCCTTGTTGACAATTCCTGTCATTGAGCTAGCCTTAGTATTTTGAGCAAGATTTATTTTATTTTATTTATTATACTAATTTATATGTCAGCCCAACTCACACAGGGTGACTTTGGGCAGCTTACAACATTAAAAATCTACAGTGTAAAACCCCTGCCTCCCTCCTCTCAAATGTTTAGAGTTTGGGAAAACAGTGCTGCATTTTCCAATGTGGATGTTCTCTAGCCATCTGAGCTTCAGCTACCAAGGTCTCCATCCAGCCTGGCCATTGTGTACACACCTGCTCAAATTATTACCAATATGACCATTAGTCTGTCTGACCTGATTTTATCAGTACTGGCTGGTTGTTCCTTTCCCAAGTATCAAACATGAACATCTTCCAACCTTATCTGATTTCCCATGTGATTAAATGTGGCTTAAGAAGATGCAGTTAATGCTGAGATGAAGTGCCTCCTCAAAACTTCATTAGCTCATTTATTTAGAAAGTTAATGGGCCACCCATCCACTTATACTCCTTGGATGGCATATACTTAAATGAATAAAAATGCACAATAAAGTTCAACAGTGACATGTAAAACATAAATACTAGAAGGGTCCATTTAATGAAGCAGTCTGAAACATGAAACAATTTCATTAAAACCAGCTCTTTAACAAGCTGAAATGAAGTCTTCAGCCTAGTGCCAGAAAGACATCAAACCAAAAGCAATGAGCTGCCCTGAAAAAGACATGTCCAAGGTTAACTCCAAATTTAAGCATCTTTTCCTCTGTTAGAAGTCCTTGGCAAGCTTACTTAGCATGCTGGCAGTGTACCAAGAAGAATCAATGATTCACTTCTGCCTCCCACCATCCAAAAAAATTCTAGCCATGTCATTTTTATTTTATTTGAAATAAAAATGTTAGACACTTATTCCACCAATCAGAAAATAGAAGCATGTTAGCCTCAATAGTGATTTCTGCCTGGGTTTCAGAAGCTACAATCCCACATTGGGCCCCATATTTCCAGAAAGTCAAAGGATGCAATACTATAATCTTTTCTCAGAGAATATATGCCAACAACAGTCAAGCACCTGTAAAAGAATGAAGAAGGGGCACTTATCTGTAGGAAAGCTTCTTTTTTTCATAATCCAGAAATATTTCCTTTGGATTATCAGAATAAATGGAGAGTGTCATTATGCAAACAAGTGAGTAGGTCACATTGGAATATGTTCTATATGAATGGAATCAGGAGATTCCTTTAGTTTTTTCTATTTTTATTTGGGAAAGGCAATGCATTTATCATCTAGCTTCCATCTGATAAAATTTTCTTTAGCAATCAGTAAATGCAGCAGACTTTTTTTTTAGAATGTCCCAGTGTAGTGCATCTCCAATTTTTACAAGCAGGTGATTTTATTTAAGATACTGCACAAATGTGTATTACAAACCAAAATTGCTTTCTTTTACTTTGAAATTGTATATTTCACTGTATCACTCCAAGTTCCTTAAACCTCATTTAGAATAAGCAGGAAAGCAAAGGAGATATCTGTGTTTTCCTTGGATAGTAGAACCAACCAAAATTTCCTCTACAGATGTTGAAGAAAGTGGGAGACAATAAGATCTGATTAGTTATTAACATTAAGACAGCATGTATCCAATAGATTGTAGTAGAATTGCAAAGTTAGAAAATTAATTTGGACATATAAATAAGTAGGATCCTCAGAAATGCTGAGATAAATAAAAGACTGGGCAGCAGGTTTCATAATTAACAACTAACTTAACTGCTAATAAAAATGTACTAAAATAAATGACAAATAGTAATAGCATCACAATACTCGACAATGAAATATGGCTTCTTCTCACTTCTCACTTAGCAGATGTTCTTTACTTCACAATGGTTACTACCACTTCTCCTGTAATAAATTAGTTGAATAGGTCAATTGTGGACCAAGTATGTGGTCCTAGGTATCAAAGTATATAGAGATATATAGGTTAAAACCAAATAAGTAGTGATTTAAAGATGAATATCACCAGTATATTGATAACATTCCAAACTGACAGATGAACTTGCTCTGTGGTTTCATGTAATTAACAGTAGGGAGTATAACACTGATCTCTGCGAGAAACAGCCATCAATTTGTCTTCTTCTATTCCACAAAACAAAACTGCAATCACCCATTCAGAAAGGAGTACAACCATTGTAAGACAGTACCTCATAGACATTTCAGAAAGATATCATGATATTATGGTCAATGGTATCAAAAGGGATATAGTAGAACTGAGAGGGGTAAATTTTGCCCACTTAAGTCATGACAAAGGTCACTCACTAGAGCAACTAAAGGTATGGCCCAAGTTTCAAAATGAAAAGGATCCAACTCATCCATTCTTTTAGGGCATTCTGTGATTGTTCCCCCTACCAGTATCTCAATAAGATAAGGAATTCCCCATCTGTATTCTAATTCTCTACTCCTACAATAGGAAATTGGAAGAGAGAGCAATATCTGCCCAAAACAGATAGATCCAGAGAGGGCTTCTTTAGCAGTAGGTTTACCATAGCCTCTTTCAAGGCCTGAGACATCACTTCTGCTTGGAGTGAAGCATCAACAGTCTCCAGGATTAAGTTACTCATCTCCCTATCTGCCATATAAATGAGCTTAGAGTAAGTCAAACCTACAAATGAAAAAGGACATTCTAAAAGGCTTTTTTTTACCGTGTGGGATACTGTGGACCTAAAGAAATTGAAGTAATGGATGGAAGCTTATCAAAAAGAAATCCAACCTATAATTAAGAAGCAATTTCCTGATAATGAAAACAATCGGTGGAATAGCTTGCTTTCAGAAGTTGTGGATGCTCCTTCACTGGAGTTTTTTAAATAGAGATTGGATAGTCATTTGTCCAGAATGGTATATGGTCTCCGGCTAGAGCAGGGAGTAGCTAGAAGGACTCCAAAGTTCCCTCCAAATTTGTTATTCTGTATTCTGTAATATGGTCTAGACCAGAGGTGGGATTCAAATATGTGAATTACCGGTTCTCTGTGTGGATGCCACTTCCAGAAGTCCATTCTGGGCCTGCGAAACAAAAAATTAGCTACCAGTTCTGCTGAAGTGGTACGAACTGGCTGAATCCCACCACTGGTGTAGACCAAAATAATAGATCCAGTCACCATACTGGACTTCAAGAAAAAGAGTCAAAATTTTGGCAAACCTGTATTGGCCTTTCATTGGCCTTTCTAACACATGAACTAAATAATTACTTTGAACATCTGAATACATTTCATATGTTATAGTGAGGTAGGATTTCTCATAATATGATCTCCCATATTATTTATTTATATATCATTTGATAGTTTATGGGTTTTATTTGTCTTGTATGTAATAACTGGGGGACAGACATCATGGAAAATTGATTAGTATATTACTTGCTAATTTTCAAAAAGAAAAATAAATCTTACTAAATATTTAATGGCTGTGTTTAGGTGAGGCTATGATCACAATATTTCAGAGGAATAAAATAAAATGTCCTTAATGTTTGCATTAATGTTTGTATTAAGGAATTGTTGATCACAGCCCAAAGGGCAGAGCAAGAAGAGTTAAATGAGTGTGCATATCACCACAAAAAGTGTTATGTCGCACAAAAGATGGAGATGAAAAACAAAATATCATTGAAGGAAATTGACTTTAGAAAGCAATTTAAAAGATTAGAACAAGGAAAGTTATAATCAACCGACCTACCAATTAGAACTGATTTATTGCCCTCTCTTGTACAGCCTGCTATTATGGCAGTATATTCCTTCAAAAAGTACTTAATATTCACTTGCAAAAATTGCTATTTTTTAAACTTTTTTTAATGGAAAGTTTTAAACAGCTATATAATTGTCTCTAACTTAATACTAATTATGAAATGATGGAATAGCTCTTTTCCTTGGCAGCTTCTCTGGACAGTATATCATGATGCTATAGCAGTGGAATAATGTAGAAAATTATTTACCTGCTTATTGACTTATTTGCATAATGACCCATTTATTTTTTTTTTATTTATTAAAACATCAAAGCCTGCCCTATATCAATGAAAATACCAAAGTGGGATACTTATTACAAGTTTCTAAAATTGCATGCTCCCCTTCAAAACTATGTTTTCCAAGAGTTCATTCATAAAGAATAAAGCTGATTGTTCCTGAGGCTTTCTGGAAAAGAAGAGATGCAAATACATTCTTTGCTTCTGCTTATTTTTTTCCCCCTTTACCTCTGATCTTTTCCTACAGATAGGGAAGATCTGTAGTGAAGACATAAGGCCATATGAGCAAGCACATTTATAGCTTTTTGTAAAATCAGAAACTTAATCAAGTTCCAGATTATGTACAATTTGCAGCCACACTCTCTCAGAATTTCAACCAGAATCTATTTGAGAAGGAATATTTCTTTCTTTCTTTCTTTCTTTCTTTCTTTCTTTCTTTCTTTCTTTCTTTCTTTCTTTCTTTCTTTCTTTCTTTCTTTCTTTTTCTTTCTCTCTCTCTCTCTCTCACTTTCTCTTTCTTTCTTTCTTTCTTTCTTTCTTTCTTTCTTTCTTTCTTTCTTTCTTTCTTTCTTTCTTTCTCTCTTCTTCTTCCTCTCTCCTCCTCCTGTTCCTCTTCCTTCTTGTTCACAAGTGGAAGCTGATATTTGTTCTAGATCAAACATGTGTTGTTCTATTCATCAACTATGACTAGAATTGACCAATCGGTTTATCACCTGAAGCTGACATAATGGGAAAAGAGAGACCACCCAGTTGACTTTCATTCCTAAATCAGAATTAGAACTCAGTCTCCTGGTTTCTAACTTGATGCCTTAACTACTGGACCAAATTGGCTGCCTTATTTAATAACTCCTTCATAGGTGTGTAAAGCTAATCCAAAGAATTATAATACTTTTTCCTAATTCCTTCTGTTTTTTATTAAAATCAGCAACAAATTATGTTCCTATAGTTTAATATCTTTCTACAATATTTGAGCAGTCTTGTTTCTGAGAGTACCGAGAGCCTGAAAAAGGAAGTCAGGGACTGATGGCAGATTCCTAAATAAAGTAATGAACGAAAGAGAAGATGATGTATTTTTTTCTATTTCAAAGTGAATTTGTTAATCACAAAATTAAATGGCTATTGATCAGAACAATTAAATCTCCAGGCCTTAACTCCCAAATCCTGGAAGAAGTGCAAAAATATATAAACAATATTTGAGGATGGATATGATATTATTTTATTCAGATCAGACATGATTTATGGTGAGATTTCTTTCCACATTTTGGAAAGAAGAATATTGTGGTGGTTTACACCCCTAAACATAGCCAAAAGCTGTTTTGCAACAATGCCTTGAGAGAAAACATGACACTGCCTGAGGTAATTACATAAAGTGGTGATTAATTTAACTGTTAATTTACAGTTCAACATTGGTTTCAAATGAGCTGTACCACAAAACAGTTTCAAATGGGGAACATGTCTCATTTTTATAATTGACTGTGACTAATTAAATCTAAATCTTTAAAAAGATATGGAAATAAATCTCATTGTTTCTCTTTAGAGGTGGGGATTTTTTTTTAAAAAAGACATTTTAAGAGTTCCATGATAATGTACCAGAGGGCAAAATCTGCTCATTTGTATTCTACACCAGGGGCCCCCAACCCCTGGTCCATGGACCAGTACTGGGCTGCAGCATGACAACAACCAGTCCACACAAACAAGCAAAGACCTATGTAGGCAGTGCACAAAACAACGCACCCTCTGGTCTGCGGAAAAACCTCTCTCCACAGAACTGGTCCCTGGTGCCCCAAAGGTTGGGGACCTCTGTTGTACACTATTCAACCCATGCCCTGTTGGATCATTGCTTCAGTGATAATTCCTTACTTAAGCAGAAAAACAACACGATCACAAGGCAAAAGAGCAGTCAAAACAAGAGTGACTGTTGTCTTCATGCTGGCTTCCCTATTGAGTTTCCTTGTGGGAGCTGGAAGGAAGCATCAGAAATCTTCCTTCCTTCCCTCTCTCTCTCCTTCCCTTTTCCTTCTTTCTTCTCTCTCTCCCTTCTTTCATGCTTTCTTCCTTCCTTCCTTCCCTTCCTTCCTTTCTTCCTCAATGTTCCCCTTCCTCCCTGTCTCCCTCCTTCCCTCCCTCCTTCCCTCCCTCCCTCCCTTCCTAGGACTGTGGGAATCCCATAGTTAGTGGGGAAGCCAGTAGGAAATTGCAAGTTGAAGGCCAGCAGGCAGGATCTGGAAGGGGGGGGGGGAACAAGGTGGTGTCCAGGAGTGCAGATCAGGAATGGTATGTGAAATTGAGGGGAAAGAGTGCTGCTTGAGTTTGGAAGGATTTGTGGATGTACATGAAAGATGCTGCAGGGGATCAGGTGGTGTGAGTCAGGAAGGGTGTATGAGGGTCATGGGTGTGTGTAAGAGATGCCATGTGGGTCACATAAAGGGACATGGAGTTGGTCTGAGTCAAGAAGAATGAATGGGGGTCACAGGAATGCTCAGGGATGGTGTCTATGGGGTGGCATGGATTGAGAATACTGTTTGGGGGTTCTTGGGTATGTACAAGAGGTGCCATCGAAGTCAGGAACATGAATGGGATGATGGTAATTTTTATGGGGTGATGTATAGTCAAGGAGAAAGGGACGCGGTGGCTCAGTGGGTTAGGACACTGAGCTTGTCGATCAGAAGGTCGGCAGTTTGGCAGGTCAAATCCCGAGTGCCGCATAAAAGAGTGAGCACCTGTTACTCGTCCCAGCTTCTGCCAACCTAGCAGTTCAAAAGCATGTAAAAATGCAAGCAGAAAAATAGGGACCACTACGGTGGGAAGGTAACAGCGTTCCGTGCGCCTTTGGTGTCTAGTCATGCCGGCCACATGACCACGGAGATGTCCTCGGAAAAACGCTGGCTCTTTGGCTTTGAAACGGAGATGAGCACCGGCCCCTAGAGTCAGAAACGACTAGCACGCATGTGCGGGGGAACCTTTACCTTTACCTATAGTCAATGAGGCATGGGGGAGTTGCATGGATGAGGGAGGATGCATGGAGATATGCAGGGGGTGTTGCATGGATGGGAAGGTGCTTGGAGGGAAGCATATGTCCACAGAATGCACAGAGTGTTGGCAAGGGATGGGAAGGGTTTCCTTCCTCTCTATTCTCTACCCTTCCTTCCCTTTCCAGCAGGCAGGTAAGTAGCTGCTGCTGAGTGGGGCAGGGAATGAGTGGTTTCAAGATTGTCTGGGAAACTGTCACAGAACATTTAAAATGAGCACCACATGACCACAGGAGCTGCCAGTAGCATTGAAGCAGCTACAACTTTCCCAGATATTATTCCCTCAGGAATAGTCACTATCCTGCTGTTTGAAATAACATCAACATTGATTTGATGTTTTCTTTTTAAAAATGTATGGAATATGTTTGAGCCTTGGTGGAGCAGTGGGCTAATGCCTCCTTAAGTAACAGCAGCTGCCTGCAATTAGTGCAGGTTCGAGTCCCACCAGGCTCAAGGTTGACTCAGCCTTCCATCCTTCCGAGGTAGGTAAAATGAGGACCCAGATTGTTGGGGGCAATTAAGCTGACTTTGTAATAATGCCGCTTGGGGGGGGGTGAAAGCCCTAATAAGCAGGCATATACATAGAATGAAGGCTACTGCTAAGCTTGTAAGCCGCCCTGAGTCTTCGGAGAAGGGCGGGATATAAATGGAATAAAAATAAAAAAATAAAACCCTAGTTTTAATATATAATATTTCTGCTACAATTTGTGATTATTTTTGTAAAATCTCTATGATCTGGCACACACCTTTTTGGGGGTTCACTTGACAAATGTATCATATAGATTCAGTTGATAGGTTAACGCAAAATCTCTGTTTATGCTTTCTCAACAAGTTCTATGAACTTGTTCTCCACAGCTATGAAACTTGCTCTCCACAGTTACATACACACAAAGACATATTTCTGTCCCTTCATCTAGCACCCAAATGAGAAACATGCATATATCTAGAAGTTCTTGAACAACAGTTTCAAGCTTTCTTCAATATTGTTCATGCTAACCATAAATGCTAAGTATTACATAATAACTCTTCAGCAATGGCTGTTTGCAGCTGGAAATATGGGGAAAAAGATATTTAACAATATGTTTATATATAATTTCTCATACTAAAACATCTCAAGGTGGTGAAAGTCTCAAAGTAAGAACAAAAATAAAATACATGAATAATATGTTAAACCAATACAGATAGTTCTCACTCAATGAGCTACAATTGGGACAGGTAACTTTAAACCTAAGTGATACAGTAATTAAGCAGAACAGCTCATGACCACAAGGGACCTACAACTCATTGCAATTTGGTATTTTATGGCTGGCTTCTCTAATGATTCTGCTTGTCAGAAGCCAGCTGTGAAGCATGCAAATAGTAATCAGGAGATTTTGCAATAGTCATAGACACTCACCAAGGGAAAAAAACACCCCAATCTTCATCTGTGGGTATGTTTTGACAGTCCTAAATGTGACTTTTAGCATCAGTAGAATTTTAAATGGTCATTAGACATAGCAGTCATTAACTGAGGACTGTTTGTATAAGTCATACTTAACTCAAAACATATTCCTGAAAAGAAAACATGTTTCCCTCATTCTTACTGCATAGGCCTGGATTCAGAGGCCTGAATCCACTTTAGAACTGCTATTCCACTATTTCACAGTAAAATCCCATCATGGCATGGATATATCTGCAAAAGACTACATTCAGTAGATGCATTATTTGAACATAAGCTGTAAACTAACAAAAAAGGAACACTTTCAGGTTTATCTATGTATATAGGAGCAAAAGGAAAAAAACCTCTTACCTTTACTTACGTCTTTACTTATGGGGAATAAAAGTGGTGTAAATCTGTGCCAAGTTCCAAGCACAGCTGCACTAGTTCTCATGCAAAGTACCCATCCAGATGTCTTCAAAGCGGATGCCAGAAGCCATTGTGTTCATAAATCCATGGCAATAGCACAGTGTCACAGGACCACTGCCTTTCAGCTGAAGGAAGAAAAATGAGCTTTTCAGCTTTTGCTATGACATTGATGCAGCAGCATAAAACCTGAGACAACTGCCCCTTTCAAAAGCTCACAAATGTTTTCCAGAATGTGGAAGTCACATTTCAGTACAAAGAGTGTTCCGGGATTGCCTCTTTGCTGCTTGACAATCAGGTTGTGATCCAACTGCTTTCCCATTTGCCATTACTATCATTGCCTCTGATTTATCACTGCACTTGGCAGTAAAAACAGAGGAGAAGGAGAGGGAGAGAAGAGAGGGGGAAGGAGAGAAGTTCCAGAATAATGCCATTCAGACATGTATGATCTTGGGTCTGATGAAAAATAATACTAGCACAGAGAAACGTGTTAAACCAACTGGCTCTGAAGAAACAGCATTTATTCCATTAATGTAGGTATTGCTGCTGTCTACTAAAAAGAAGGCCAGACCCATTGCAAACCTTCATTTTTTTAATCCAACTATGAAGTTTTAGATTAAATGATGAGTCCCTGCTTTAATGATTCAACACATCTGGGAGGTAGATTAGCAGGAGTGGTATTTGGCTAGCTCAAAATGTTCTTTATGAGAACTGAAGTGGAGACTGTGTTTATTTGTATTTTTAAGCCAACTGACCTGATTCATACTTTCTGGATTAATAGGCAGATCAGAAACCAGTTTGCATTGAGGTTGAATCTCACACTCAAAAATGGGAGTTATTTATCATAAATGAACACCAAAACCTCTGCAGTGGCTATGAATGTTTGAGCATAAAACTTCAGCTTGAACTAATTACTTATGGTCATATTCACTCCCTTCTTTTTTAGTATGGGAATAATAACAATAGCATCTCTTACAAGATTGTTGCAAGAATTATTGAGTAAATGTGTCTGAGGAGTGCAGGTATAATCTCATATATCAGGATGCTGTTATATAAAATAATATTTTTAAAAACAACATTATATGCTATGGTGGTGACAGGAGCAAAATGGTGACATTTTCATTTATTGAATAAAGCTATTTACAAGACACATATTAGAAACTCACTTAAAATGAGACACTAAAACTGGCTTTTTAAAATTCAGATATAACCCGTATGCACTTAGTTTAGATGTGACAATTGTTGATTTTGAACAAATCTATCTATCTATCTATCTATCTATCTATCTATCTATCTATCTATCTATCTATCTATCTATCTATCTATCTATCTATCTATCTATCTATCTCTATTAAAACATAGACTAAAAACAATCAAAACATAGATCTAGTCAGGTCAAAGGACTTCCTTTATCTATAATATAACAGATATGGCAATATATGTTGCTGGATATTTGTTTTCTAAAGCATGCTACATGCTGAAAATAGATATAATTTTATCAAAACTCTGGATGTCCAAGAAAAGATGTACTTGTTTATAGAAGAAAATAAATTGATGTTTATATTTCTCCATGGATAAAGATGTCAAAGGCATTTTTATTTCTCTTATTTGCTCAATTGAATGTGTGATTAAAATTTTGGGAGTATAGTAATAAGCTCCATATATTCTAAGGCCAATTCAAAACAAACACCAAGATTAGCTAGGAAGCTCCTATCTGCAATCCTTCTGGTTGTTTAACCTCCTAATCTGGTATTAAGAAGATAATATTTCTGAGAGATAACATTGAAATGATGGACTTCTTTCCTGAAGGAACGATAGCTGATTTTTCTGCTGCCATTTTTTCAGCTGAGGCCAGAAAAATTATGCCAGTTGATATAGACATTTGTAGAAAAACAACTGTTCCAAGGACCACATTGCTTTCTAGATTACCTTCTATTTTTTTAAATAAACCTTGCTTTTTGGTAATAGTTAAGAATATTGCTTTTCTTATGGGTGGGTTATTTAGCTTTTCATTTATGTTTATTTTTAATTTTATGGTCTTGTAAACCATGCTGAGTTTATATGGAGGAAGATTGTAGGTAAATTTAAATGTATATGCATTATTTATTTTGAGATGGCATTACTTTAATATTTAAATTATCTCTCATTCATTGCAGGTTCGATGTTATAAAAATATATCCAAAGTTTTCAGTATTCTACCTGCAGTTTTGCCTAAGCAAAACTGTTTATATTGCTTTTGTTTTGGTTAAAAAAAAGTTAGCAAGCTCCTACTTTAATGCCTTTTGTTTATGAGGGATGAGTAATAGGCCATAGCATTATTAAAGGTGATGGACAGATGACAGCTATAAAGACAAGGAATATCATTTTTCATAACGCTGATGAAACCAACAGAGCAGGTAGGAAACATCTGTCTATCTCCTTAAGCAGTTGATGAAACCATTTATAAGCAAGCTAATTTACGGCTCCTACTTTAGGGGCTACTTTAGACACCTTCAGGCAGAAACAAAAGATTATTTATTAATTTGTTTTTCAAATTTATATAGTAGTTCATCTCACAGACAAAGTGACTCTGGGTGGCATGCAACTAAGTTAAAAATATTAATTCACAAATAACAAATATCATTATGGTTTATCATACAGTCAACCAGATGTTTAGACTGGATTTGGCATTTTTATCCACCTATCAAGTCCTTCCCAAGGACCTGAGATAGGCAGATGTTGTTTGACGGTGTTAATGGTATGATTTTGTGATTTCCTTCCATTCTTTCTCTTCCTTTCTGCTGTTTCCAAGTACTGTCGCTATCCAGATTGTTTTAATCTTTCTTATCAATAATTGTTAGTCTGGAGTGTTATATGGCAGCTGTTTGAATTCTAAAGACCCAAAGCGCTTTAGTTTCTTCATATACATTACTGTGACTGTTTTGTGGTGCTGCCAGTTCGTATTTGCAGGAAAATGGTATTCCAATGCACAACCGATGCTACTTTGTGCTGTTTTTAATTCCTCTGTGCAATATTCCTACTGCAACTAACTAGATGATCCACTGTTTTTTCAGCTTCATTGTAGATGTGGCATTTGCTGTCTGTTGCTGTCTTCTTAGTTCTGGCTTTGTATGCATTTGTTCTATCATTATTCTTAAAACTATAAAACACAGCTAAAAATAATGGGGAAAGGAATGTTAATAATAACACAGCCATCTCATTAGTTCAATGGTTCTGTTAGGAGCAGGTGAAACTCAAGGCTACAGCTCTGCCTTGTGCACCATTGCTCCCATTCTTGGATCAGCAGGCCCTGCTCACAGTAACTCATGCCCTAGTCACCTCCAGATTGAATAACTGTATCCTGTGCATGGTCACCCTTGAAGAGTATCTGGAAGCTTCAGCTGCTAAAGAATACAGTGGCACGGGAAGTTATAAGTGCTCTTAGAACAACACATCACACCCCTGCTCTGCAAGCTGGATTGGGTGCCAGTTTTCTTCCAGATTCAATTCAAGGTGCTGATTTTAACCTTTAAAGCCCTTCATGGCATGGGATTGAGCTATCTGAGATACTACCTCTCCCTGATTACATCTGCTTGCACCATTAGATCTGGCAGAGAAGAAATGTTTTGTGTACCATTGGTTAGGGACATACATTTGTTGGGCCTTCTCTGCACAGAAGCACTGGGCCTTCTCTACCTTGGCCTCAGCCAGGTGGAACATTCTTCCCCCCAAAATTAGGTTAGTTCCATCCTTCATGAAGTTCTGGAAGTCATTCAAGACCTGGTTATGTCAACTATGCCTGAGGGTCCCAGGGAACTATAGACATATTTAGATGGTTCCATTGTTAAGATGCATAAACTCTCTCTTTGCCTGGGGTTTTTATATTTTGTATTTTAATAATAGTTAATATTTAATACTAATTCTTACATTTTACGATAATTGTTTTACGTATATGTGTGTTATTGTATCAGATTGCTGTATGCCGACCTGAGTCACTTTTTGTGTGATGACTGACCATAGAAATATAATTATTTCATATTTATTCTACCAGCATCTCTGTGTGTTTTATAGAAGATACGTGGCTGCTATTATTACAATCAGAAAGAAAAGAATTAAAACAATTTAATATCATTTTCATGAAAAACGGAGTAATGATATGACTTTGCTCTCATGTTTTCATTTTATTCCTGGGAGACAATCAGTCTTGCACTTAAAAGAGACAAAAGGAACAATAAAATACAGAAAATAATGCTCTCCTTCCTCTCCACAGAAATCTGAGAAATATAGGACACTGTGCAATTTACATGCAAAGTACTGTTATAGTTGTTGATATCAAAAAAGATTTACTGAGTGTCTTTTAGTGTATCTTAGGTGTAGAGAAATTTCTGGACCATGCAAAGAATAGCATATGCTATCATTGCACTCACCTGAGCCTACGCAGAAAGATAATCCAATAATTCTACCCAGTTTTCAAAAATGTGCTTTATTGTATTGCATTTCAAGGAGGCTTTCAGATCTCTGTCATTTGTCTGTCTATAATCTATCTCTGTCTAATCTAATCTAATCTAATCTAATCTAATCTAATCTAATCTAATCTAATCTAATCTAATCTAATCCAATCCAATTTAATCCAATCCAATCTAATCTTTCCAGACTATGCTTTGTAAAACTGTACGGGCATTTCTTTTAGATCTGTATAGTTTTGAAACAAAACAAAACTTTGCATGCTTACAGCGGCAGGTTATTCCTCCTTCTTCTCTTAAATATCAGCACTTTGTTGCCCAAAGGACAACAACAAGCAAGTACTGAACTGTATAACACCAGACATGTCACTGAAGGAAAAATCACACAACTGTGTCTCCCTTAATTTTGGCCATGCTATGCAGGGGAATTCACTGGAGAAAGCAATTATGTTGGGAAGAGTTAGCTGTAAAAGGAAACCAGATCACCAAAGAACATGATGGTTGGACACTATCAAAAGCTCACACCAGCCAGAGCATAGAAAAACTCAGAGAAGCAGTGGAGATGTGGACAGACCTAACCCATAAAATCGCCAAAAACCAGACACAGCTGAATGGGTAAAATAAAATCATCATCAGTTTGTTACCATCCTTGTACATTGTAATAGATAGCTGAACTTGCCATATGGATTAATCGAAGGATACAATTGTCATTCTGTAGCACAACATGGGTAGTTTATGGGAATGAAGTTTATAGATTTTTATGTTGTGGAATTTAATATTGTAAGCTGCCCACAGTCTTCTTGGTATGAGTTGGGCAGCCATATAAATTTGTTTAGTAAATAAATCAGCAGAACTGAGCTGGATGATGAGAACTTGTCCTGGCCTGGATTGTTTCAACTTGACATGTTTTTCCCCCCCACATGTTAGGACTATTTGGCCGTTATTTTGTGATCTGGGAATTTTCCTAATTCCTCTTTTGTTTATTAAATTGCCTGGTCTTGGCAAAGACATTGTAGCGCTTCCGTGGAAGAATAAGATTGTGTCCCTTGCATTCAATTTAGCCGTTGATTTTTCTTTTTCTTTTTACTTTAGTGCTGCTGAAGGGAAGTATCCTTTACCATACCAGAGGATTACATTATGCAGCATACAGTTTAAACAGTTGTATCTGATGTCTGAATGTCCCACAACTGAACCCTACCTCAAAATCTGTTGCCTGAATTGGCAATTTTATTGTGCCTAATGGAAGGATGTCCAGTGTCTTCTATTAAAATTCTGCACACAATTTGAAGAGCTGTTTTTTATAATAATAATAATAATAATAATAAAGTTGGAAGGGAGGTCATCTAATCCAACCCCCTGCTCAGGCAGGAAACCCTATACTATTTCAGACAAATGGCTGTCCAGTCTCTTCTTAAAAACTTCCAGTGTTGAAGCATTCACAGCTTCTGGAGGCAGGTTGTTCCACTGGTTAATTGTTCTAACTGTCAGGATGTTTTTCCTTAGTTCTAGATTGCTTCTCTCTTTGGTTAGTTTCCATCCATTTCTTCTTGTCTTGCCTTCAGGTGCTTTGGAGAGTAGTTTGACTCCCTCTTCTATGTGGCAACCCCTGAGATATTGGAACACTGCTATCATGTCCTCCCTAATCCTTCTCTTCATTAAACTAGACATACCCAATTCCAGCAACCGTTCCTTATATGTTTTAGCCTCCAGTCCCCTAATCATCTTTGTTGCTCTTCTCTGTACTCTTTCTAGAGTCTCAACATCTTTTTTACATCATGGTGACCAAAACTGGATGCAGTAGTCCAGATGTGGCCTTACCAAGGCATTGTAAAGTGGTATTAATATTTCATGTGATTTTGATTCTATCCGTCTTTTAATGCAGCCTAGCATTGTGTTGGCTTTTTTGGCAGCTGCAGCACACTGCTGGCTCATATTTAAGTGATTGTCCACTAGGACTCCAAGATCCCTCTCACAGTTGCTACTATTGAGCAAGGTACCACCTATCCTATACTATACCTGTACATTGGGTTTTTCTTGCCTAAATGTAGAACCTTACTTTTTTCATCACTGAATTTCATTTTGTTAGATAGCACCCAATGTTCAAGTCTGTCGAGATCCTTCTAATATCTTAAGCCTATCTTCTGGAGTGTTGGCTATTTCTGCCAGCTTGGTGTCCTCTTTAAAAGTATTGACTTTTAAAGATCTACAGCATGGGTGTCAAACTCATAAGTCACATAACCTGTCATGACATATGGTGACTTTTTTCCCATTGCCAGCAATGCAGTGGGTACGGTTTTGGCGTGACACATCGAGCCCATGGGCTGGCAGTTTGACACCCCTGATCTACAGGGCTTGAATCTCAGGTATCTTCAGGATGTCTTCCTACATGTGGATTTGCCGATCTTCTATACTTGACCCATTTGGTTTTGTTTAATGATCCTGTATACATCAAGAGATGCATGAAGGGATCCTGTGACAGCTGTCATTTTGAGGAACAATCTCTCCAAATAGTTTGTCTGATTTCCACCCTGACTTCATTCCAAAAGATGGTTAAAAAAGAATTTTGGTAACACTTTTGAAAAGTAGTGTTGCATTACTGGGTTTATATCTTTGTCAATGTATTATTTTAGATTTTACTTTATTATTTTTGTTGTGCTGTTATCACTACATTGCAATTAGGTTTTTTTGCTCAGTTGTTTTGGGTTTTTTAATTGTAAATTACTAGGAGTCATTATTGATTACATTGATATACCAGTAAACAAATCAATAAATCTTTAACAACATTAACTCTATAGACAGGAAAGGAGAATTATGTCAGGAGAGGTGAACATCTTCACTACCATTTGAGAAATTAAGCAGCTGATGTTTTACAACAGGGGAGGGCTATCTGAAGCTTCAAGGTCACATTGAATTCCTGAGCTCCATTGCAAAGCTTTTAAAGTCTCCCTGAGTACACCATTAACTTCAGTTTGCCATCATTTTGAGATTGGAAACATATGAAAAATATTGCCTAGGCCTTCTAGAGGCTTAACAGACTTAAATAAAGAAAAAGCAAAACTAATTTCTCCAGATAGACAATTCAGATCTTGTCCAAACATATCACATGGACTTCAAGCGCCTTCAGATTCCATTAAATGTGTGGCCCTGCTAAGACTGTCTACTTCTACCACAAAAATATAATTATTATACAAGACAATGAATTATCTTGACAATGTGCTTTTCATTCGGATCCAGTGAGCATCAGAAGGAGTTGTGGTTTCTCCTTCCTTCCTAATTATTTTGAGTGTTTTAAATAAAGTAGCTGTCACTCCACCCAGCCCTCCAGCCAGTAAAGATTTTATTTTAAAATAGCTGTTAAATTTGCAAATGGTTCTCAACATTCTTTATTTAATGATAAGCCTCCGAATCTCTTCACATTCCTCCAAAAGATAGAAAGCAAAGCACTAATCATAACTGGTAGCCAGTTGGAAATTCTTAAGAGAGAGGGAGAAAATTATATTGATTATAGTTTGGATCAATATAACAGCTTAAATGTGGTTACATTCTTCAAGGAAAATCTGCAAGAAAAAGAAGTATTGTGTAGTGTTTTGGGACTCATTTGAAAAGGGTCCTTCACAGCATTTAAGAGCATGAAGATAGCAAATATTTAAAGTGGCTATCTTACAGCTACTGCAGAACACAAACAATCCTGTAAAAATACATAGTTGCTTTAAAGTATTGCAGTTAAACTGTTGCTAAATTCATACCCCTGCAGACTCTAAAGCACTTTTCTGCAATTAAAAACAATCCATGTTAATAAAAATATATACATTAAGGAAAAGTACATATATGGAAACATATAAAATTAAAGTTATATAAGGAAAATGCATTGAAAAAGGTATTTAGTAGGCAAAATGGATAGAAAAAGAATGCATAGAAGTGTTTGTGTGGACATTCTCTTAAAAAAAAATCACAAACTTCTGTGAAATGGAGTGGAGTGAACTAAATAAAAGATGCAGATAAATTAACCAATTTCATCCTTAGCAATAAATGGAGAAGGAAAAGAAGGGAAGGGAGGTGAAAAGAGAGAAAAAGGAGACGATTTTGTTAATACTTCAGATTATCTGACAAGCAATTGAAGATGAAAATGGCCAGATTTCTCCAGGTTGAATTTTATTCTGGTAACTTTGATAATACTGCCACCATGAGTTTTGAAAACATAAAAGGCATATTGTCAACCATTTTCAGTGAAAGCAATGAACATTGGCAGACAGAGCCAAGTATAAGGCTTGAAACATCATAGCAAACAAAAAAAAAACAACAACAGAGAGGTGCACCCTACTCCAGGGTGAACTAAGATATTGGAAGAATGTATGGGAATTCTCCTACCAGGCAGCAAAATAAGTACTAAATGTTACAACTGTCTGTATGATCCTTTTAAGTCAAACATAATCATTTGCCTTTTCATTAATAGAAATGTTCTCAGGAATCTCCAATCAATGGAATACATTTAGAACAGAATAGAATACATTTAGAATACATTTTGTCCACTGGTTTGTCTATTCTTTTTCCTAATGGCACCTGTAACTTTGCATTTGTCACTGTTAACTTTTATTTATTTTTTTAATTTATTTTAATCCCATTTATATCCCGTCCTTCTCCGAAGACTCAGGGCGGCTTACAATCTAAAGCACAAATCAATGTGCTTAGCAGTAGCCTTCATTCTATGTATATGCCTGCTTATTAGGGTGGCATTATTACAAAGTCAGCTTATTGCCCCCAACAATCTGGGTTCTCATTTTACCTACCTCGGAAGGATGGAAGGCTGAGTCAACCTTGAGCCTGGTGGGATGCGAACCTGCACTAATTGCAGGCAGCTGGTGTTACTTAAGGAGGCATTAGCCCACTGCTCCACCAAGGCTCTTTTATCTACAAGTAGTCTTCGAATTATGACCATAATGGAGTCGGCTCATCACGGTTGTAACTCGTAATGGTTGTAAATCAGATCAACCATGTGATCAATCCAATCTTGCAACCTTTTTTACAGTGGGTAGTAAGTAAATGCCATGATTATAAAGAAAATGCCACAGTTATTAAGCAAAATAATGGTTTGTTATGGGCTGCTTTTGCTGAAAACCAGAAATAAATGCCAGTTTTGTTTTTTGTTTTTACAAACCTATTGTAAAATGCAATAATGTGAACCTGGGACATACAAACAGACATAAATACAGCCTGATTGCTGAGCACCCAAAGCCTGATCACATAACTGTAAGCCTGGGAGGGGGCAACCATCAGAACTCCAAATTCTGATTTTAATGATCCCCAGTGAGATCCCTTGTAGCTTTGAATGATAAATCAAGATCTACTTGTAATTATTTTCATTTCATTCCTTCAGAAATCAAGATTTCTCTGAGTTTTATTTCTACCTCTTTTTTTTTATTGAAAAGTTTTAAAATACATTTTGTCTTTAGCAATTCCCCCCTCCCCCTCCCCTACATATCCCTCCCTACCCCTCCCCCCCTTTCCCCCCTCCCCCCCCCCGACTTCCCAGAGCTAAGTACAGGGTATAAAAACAAAAAAAACAATCATAAGCATCCATTTGCTACCAATAATAAATTCTTAAATCTATCACTCTCTAGCTCGTATAAGATAACTACAAGCAATACTAATATTTCATATAAAAAAAAAGAAGAAAATAGAAAGGAAGACCTATTCAAATGCTAAGTGAAACTTTTTAGTCCCATATTTGTTCTGGATATATTCAATCCATTTTTTCCACTCCATAATATAATGTTCTTGCGAGTGATCTTTCAAATAAGCCGAGATCTTTGCCATTTCTGCCAGGTCAGAAACCTTTAAAGTCCATTCTTCTATAGTCGGCAGTTCCTCCTTCTTCCAATATACGCGCCACAAGCGCCTGTCCCTATTGTCCTTATTAATCTCTAACCAAACTGGACTATGATCCGAAATAGTTCTTGCACAGATCTTTACCTTCTTAATCCTAGAAAAAAAATCATTAGTCAGCAAAATAAAATCAATCCTGGAAAAAGATTGATGTCTGTCAGAAAAAAAAGTATAGTCCTTTTCATATAAGTGTGTGTCACGCCAGATATCTCGCAGTTCCAAATCATCCTTCATTTCAAAAAAAGATTTAGGAAATCTGGCATGACTCGGAACACGCTTAAAAGAACCAGCCTTATCCATCTGTGCATCCAAAACACCATTCCAATCCCCCATAAAAATAAACGATTTGTAATCCAATTGAGTAAGCTTTGTATGAAGTGAACTAAAAAAATCAGCTTGTTGTTGATTAGGAGCATACAGTCCAACTAGAAGCGTTTTTTTACCTTCTAACAACAAATCTATCATAATATATCTTCCTTGCTTATCTGCTTCAATTAATTCCGCTGTTAGAGTACTTTTAACGTAGACAACCACTCCATTTTTCTTATTCATCGCAGAAGCAACAAATTGCGTGCCCAACCTTGAGTTCGATAAATACTTTTGGTCCATAACCCTAATATGCGTTTCTTGCAAACATATAACATCAATCTTAAATTGTTTTAGATATTGAAAAACTTTCTTTCTCTTCTGTGGTGAGTTTAGTCCATTAACATTCCAAGTTAGAAATTTAGTCACCATGCGTGGCGCCCCGAAGCTTTTGGAGCACATCTTCAATAGCCCCTATATTTTCTTTGGGCCGCGCTCCTCCCACAGCTTCACTATAAGTACGCTTTGAAAGTTCCATAAACTTCTGCTGGTCTTGCTCTTGCACTTGTCTTGCTCGTTTTAAAGCAGCACGCGTCAACCTCTGCTCTCCAACAGCAGCCGATGAAGCTATAATTTGATCCCCTCCAGCACCATTCTCCTCTGTCTGTCCACCTTCAGCCTCTTGATGTTTCCCCTCTCCAGATCTCTTTGCAGCTTCCAAGAGTGATAGAGGGGTTGCTTTTAAAACATTGCTATAGAAATCACACGCCTGAGTCACAGTAACCAGACGATATCTTTTACCTTCGTGCATCACCACCAATCCGACTGGAATCTCCCATCTGAACTTAATATCACGTTGCTTAAGTTCCTGTACAAGAAATGCAAATTCTTTCCTTCTCCTTAAAATCTTTGGAGGAATCTCTTTTAGAACCAGAACTTCTTGCTCGGCAACCACAACTTTAGTATCATAAGCAGCTTGAATAACTTCATCTCTAGTTGCTCTCTTTGTAAAATAAACCACCACATCTCTAGGTAGCTTCCTCTGCCTTGAAATCCATGAATTTACACGAAAGACTTTATCCATACATCCCTCTATCTCAGATGCTGGCTGGCCCAATACTACTTCCAGAGCCTCAGAAATCAGCTGCTTTAGGTCTTCTTTAGGATTCTCTTTTAAGCCCCTGATTCTAATAGCATACTGCATCTGATGGAACTGGACAAGACTCAATTCTCCGTCCATTTTATCCCTTAAATTTTCATTCTCCAATATCTTTACTTCTAATATAGAGTTCTTTTGACTAAGATCCTCCACTTTTTCGTCCAAACGTTGCACACATTCAGCCACGCTTTCCACTGTAGACAAAATGTCTACCCTCATTGCACTAAACTTCTCTTCCATCCTCTCCTCCATTACGTTAAACTTCTCTTCCATCCTCTCCTCCAATTTCTCCAATTTCTCCTCCAACTTTGCCATCTTATCACCCAGCATTTCTGACATTACCTGGGATTGCTTTGCAAAGGCATCTTGTAAGTCCTTAAGCGTCAATGCCACAGGAGGTGCAGGGGGAAGCAAAGCTTGCAACGATGTCTGTTGCACCGGAGAATTTCCCGCACTCCGAAGAACTTTAGAGGAAGATTTAGCCGCCATCTTTCCTCACTTTCACTTGTTGCACACTTTCACTTTAAGTTTATAAAGTCCATTGAACTAGGGAGTAAGAATAAAAGTCCTCTTCACCTTATCCTCCTGTACCGCTCTGCCTGCTCCTTTTTACTCCAAAGTCTTTCCTTCTGGCAGGGGTGGTCGCAAACGCCTGGCTCTGCTCCAAAAATCCCGGAACAGAGACGCTAAGCAGCTCGGAGCAACCCAGGCTACGGGGGAGCTCAATCCTTCAGCCGCCCAAGCTTTCAGCTCAGGCGGCCCCGGAGAACTCAACCCCTACCTGGGGCCTCACTCCCTCCTCTTCTCCCGAGGAGGGGGCTTCAATTCCACCTAAACAGCTGATCGGCGCTGTTTTAGGTGGAAAAAACTCAGCTGTGAAGCGGATAGCCCGAAACGGCTATCTTCGGCGCCGCGCCACCACCGGAAGTCTCAGTTTTATTTCTACCTCTTATGAGCTATTCCATGTTTGTCTTCTCTGCAAATTGGAGAATCATTTGTTTCATCTTTTAATACAAGTTATATGTACAGTAGAAGAAGAGTGACTGCAAGATTGAACTTGTGGCAACCTGCTCAATACCATACTCCAGAATGAGGAGCAAGTATTGAGCACTTTCTGACTATAATTTTTGATCCCACTATGGTTTCCCTTCACTGTCTAACTTCCAATCAGTACTTAACTAGCTAAGTAATCATAATTCCATAGGGTACTTTGTCAAAATTTCTGATATTAAGGTATATCATGTCTACACAATTCTTGAAAAGTATTGAGGAAGTCATCCATCATCAAAAATGAGATAAGGGTAGTCTACTATATTCATTTGTAAAAACTCCATGCTGACTTCTAGTATTATTGATGTTGTTTTCAAGATACTTACAAATTGAACCTTTAATGATCTTCTCTAAAAAATTTCAAGATATATTCCTATACACACAGAGAGAGACACACACAGAGAGAGACATACCTTTTTTAAATATATGAAATCTTCCAGAAAAGTCTTAAAAATAGTTTTTCCAGAAAACCTGGTGTTTCCTTGAAACAGGGAGCCTGTTGATTCTACTGTGAGATTCTGACACATTTTCCCACAATTTTGTTTATATTTATGTTTAACTGTTTTAATGGTTATCTAATACTGTTTTAATTGCTGGTTTTACTGTACACTACCCAGAGACACAGTTGTGTGATGGGTGATTATATACATTTGATAAATAAATAAAATAAAAGTATTTGCTCTGGTCTAGTCAACTGCAATTCACCTATTTTCCAGGAGATAATTGGTAGTTGGGAGCGAGAGAGATAACTTAAATAACTGAAAAGGGTTTGGTTAAGCTAAGAACAATTTCTTCCAATCAGTCTAAATTTTTAGTCCTGCCCTTCAGAGTGGTTCCCAATTGCCCTGTGGAGCATGTACAATATCCTCTTATTGAAAAAAACAGAGCCAAAGCAGTTACCTAGTTCTGCATTTTCTTTGTTAACCTCATATTTTTTGCCATTTTAAATGAATAGCCACTGCACTAATTCTTTTTCTCTACCTATTGTTATTTTTTCCAATTGTCCTTTACACCTTTTGTAATCTCATCTCATTATGAGTTTTAGCCTTTCTGACACCATTTCTATATCTGCCAGCTATCACTATGGGCCTTTTCTTGGTAACCTGTTCCTCTCTTCACCTCCTATTTAAGTCCTTTGTTTTCTTTTATTTTCAGTTCATCGGTAAGCTTATTATATGTTTATATCAACTTTTTTTCTGGTGTCCTCACTTTTTTCATGTTTATTGAAATTGTTGCAATTATTCTTTGACTATGTCCTTTTTGTGGAAATCTTCACATCTTGAGCTCTTTTCCCCATTAGCTTTTCCTGACATATAATCCTATTTATAGATTGAAACTCCAGGGTCTAAAGTAACTAAAGCTGAAGAAAATATGTACTGATATCTTCCCTGTGCCTTAACTGGCTTCCGAGAGGTATCATGAAGTATGACTCAGGAGAGATCACGATTATGTTGAAAAAAAGAATCATAAAATTAATACACTGAGATATACAGTATTACAGGAATTTTCAGACAATCAGGAAAAAAATATGCAGGGTAATATGGACAATAATGCCTTTTGATACCAGTGAGAATATTTATGTCTATTTGTTGCTTGTCTACCTTTCCAATGTACAATCTATTTTTCTTTCCTTAAGAGACATATAAATGTAACATATTTTATGTCTGCCCAGAGGTGGGGTGGAACTGGGCAGCACCAAAAATCAAAGAAATAAATACATTTTTGAGGTTTTATATTAATACACACATATACACACACGCACAAACACAAATATATGTTCCTATCACTTAAGTGCCATGGTCCATAATAATTCCCAGTAGAGGCATTGAGCCTCATTGGAAATGTATGATCGGTGACATCATACACCTGACAAGAAAGTGTCAAAAAATGATAAAACTGGTCATGTACTGTCTCCTGGTAACTAATACAAGTTAAAAAAAAAATACTAAAATAGAATTTCCTCTAAAGGAGTCGGGCAAATATCATAAATAAGGGCATGACATTTAAAACATTTCTATCTCTCTGGTTTGAAAATAGGAGGTAGAATGTACATTGTTTCATTATTTTATTAGGTATTTGGAATTTCCTTTTATTTTCATATATAATACATGTACAAAATCAATATATGTGTACCAAATGAATGAAATGTAGTATTGAGGAAAATAAATTCATACAGTCATGGGGTTGTAAGGGATTTAGGAGGCTTTAGCTAAGTTCCTGATCAGGATATGAAGCCTGATATCATATCAGACAATCATTTCTTTGAAAATATCCAGTGAGGGAGCACCCACAACCTCAAGAGGAAGGTTTTTCCATTGCTTGATGTGCTCATAGCCAGGAAATTCCTCCTTATTTCAAATTGGAATGCCTTCCGGAAAGCTTCCACCTATCAATTTTTGTCTTATTCCCAGGTACCATGGAGAATACATCCTTTCCCAAGTACCTTTAAGTGCTCTTTGTCAGATTTATTCTCCAAGCCTTTGCAAACTGAATATAAATTAGTAATCGAGATCCATATACATGATGCAGTTGCAAAAATGGCAAGTGAAACATTAGGCTGCATGAATAGAATTACAGCTTCCAAATTATGAGAAATAATTGTTCCAGCTTATTCTGTATTGTCACATCCAACCTCTAACATTGTGGGAAGGGTACACACTTTAAGAAGCCCTACTTGGCATAGGAACTGGTTATCTAAAAGATCACTGGTTTCAAATGGTGTCTGTTCAGCCACAGTAAGAGTCAACAGGTTTGATGTGATCTAGGTCCTTCAATTAATTGTCACTGATTAGGATAGAAGGAAGTGTGTCTTCTGGAATGAGATTTCCCCTGAGAAGTGTGTGCTTCCATCCTTCTGGACAACCAGAAGGCCTTCAAGACCAGGCTGTCCTTCCAAGTGTCAATGCTTGACACCAAGCCTTCAACTAAGATGTTTGGGGCATGAAAAGGGAAAGACTCAAGGCACTGATGTGAGTTTTACTTATTTATGGTTCTGTGTCCCTTGAAAATTTAAGAAAAACAATCACAGGCACAAGGCATAGGTCTTAGTGCAAAAGAGAAAGGAAATTGGAATGGAGAGCTGAAGGAGAAGCCAATTTTCTGCGAGAAGGAAAAAAATATAACATCAACAGTTTGTTATTAGTGTAAGCAATGGGACTGAAGCTAACACAACTAAGTAAGTAGTGCAGCCAAATAGCCTCACTAACCTTCCAAAAATGCATATCAGTTACAACCAGTCAGCAACAAGCAACTTTTTTCCCTCTCTTGCAACCTGATAAGGAATAAGGGACAGAGACGCAACTCAGTAAAAGAGAACAATCACCAGGCTGCTCTACCTACAGCAGGATCTACTGTAGGTTGGAAGATAATTGAAAGTGTAGGACTAAGTGTTAGGTCAAAAGATGATTAAGTCCTGGGTAAATAGAATTAGTAGAATTAATGGTTTCTACTGCCTTTATTGTTGGAAAAGTGGGACAGTTAAGAACATGCAAGAAAAGGAAATGTGTCTTCTCACTTGTCACAGAATTAAGCAGAAACAAGTGAATTGAATGAATTGTCTCTACAAGGCTGAACAAACTAGGAGTGATCTCTCAGTTTCAAGCCTGGTATCTTAACTACTATACTATATTGGGTCTCAGGAGTGTATAGTTTCTATAATCAATTTAAAGGTAAAGGTTCCCCTGCCCATGCGTGCTACTCGTTTCTGACTCTAGGGGCCGGTGCTCATCTCTGTTTCAAAGCCAAAGAGCCAGCGTTTCTCCGAGGATGTCTTCCGTGGTCATGTGGCCGGCATGACTAGACGCCAAAGGCGCACGGAACACTGTTACCTTCCCACCGCAGTGGTCCCTATTTTTCTACATAATAAACTTATGTTTGTACTATACCTTAAGAAAAACCCTATTGTAGGACTCTGTTGGATAGGTTTGTATGTGTGGATGTTTTGCTGGCTGGATTTGCCATCTTATTCCTTTTATATATATATATCTTATATTAAAAAAATATAATGTAAGATTAAAACAAATGTAGTTTGACACCCCAGCCAACAACACCCACACTGATTGTTGTTGGGTTTTTTTTGTCATGTCTACACTGACAGCTGTCTGGAATCAGTCAGAATCAAGTGGCACCTTAATTAATTGAATTTACAACTTTAAGAAAAATTCAGACAAACAGGAACAGGTTCAGAGAAGAGCAAGAAGGCAGATCAAGGGATTAGAAACTGAAGTCTACGAAGAAACATTGAAGGAACTACAAATAAGTCTTGAGAACAGAAGATTAAAGGGAATATGTAGTACATGAATGAATTTAACAGCCTGAAAGGATGTCAGTTATGGTTGACTCAGCTGAGGTTGGTAACACGAGGACCCAGATTATTGGGGGCAAACTGCTGATTCTGTAAACTGCTTAGAGAAGACTGTAAAGCACTGTGAAGTGGTATATAAGCCTAAGTGCTATTGCTATTGCTATTGTATGGTGACAGAAAGTGAGGCAAGGATCATGGATTTACATTCTAGGAAAGAAATAGAATTCTATTTCAGTGTTAATCTTAAAAGGGAGGCAATGAGTTTCCCTTCACTGATATTTATTTTTAGGCAAAGGCTGGACACCTACCTGTTGGGGACAATTTAATCTGAATTTCTATATGAAGCAGAGGTTGCACTTTTTGTCACGGTTTTTACGGCTCATATTTTATTGTTACCTTAGCATGGAATAAATATGTGGAAAGTTACAAATAATCTAACATGTACTATATATTGGGTGTCGTTCTTTGCATTTATATATAGGAAGTTTCCCAATTTAATACTCTTCAGTCCCAACTCCATTGCATACAAAACACCATTTCTATTGCCTAGGAATTAAAAATAATAATAATTTTCACTTTCCTCTGTAAATATATCAAATTTGTCCCAATGCTGCATTTGTTAACCAGCAAGCAAGCTTTCCTGAGCCATGCAGCTATAAACCTTGATATTTCTTTACAATAGTACTTTCCTCTGCACAGCTGATTAACTTGTTTCTTCTTTCTATATTTCTGTCCTTAGGTAAAAATATTTATTAAAATTGGTGAGTGCTAAAGGGTAGACAAGTTATCTAACCATTTTTCTTTTATAAAGTTGAATAATCATGGTGATTGCTTTTGTTATTCAGTCACAAAAATCATGTTGCTTGTTTTTAACTGTGTTTGTAAAAATAAATGTACTAAGCTCAGGGCTTTTTTTGTCATAGAATGCTCAGAACGGAGTTCCGGCATCTTTTTTGGATGGAACCTTGTATGGTAAGCAAGGCGGGTTGTATGACATGTGTGAGTTCCGGCACCTTTTTCTTTTACAAAAAAAGCACTGACTAAGCTTCTGAAATGTTCATACATTCCTAAACTAACCTTTTGCTTACGAGGGGACATATGTTCCTGTTAATCTCTTTTTGTTCCCCATTGTTTGTGAGCTTTGAGTGAATGTATCAGAACTGCCACCTCACACTTGGTTTTGCTATCACTTAATGCCAGTCTACCATGAACCCCAGGGAGAGTGGAAGGAAGGAGGGAGGGCTCAGGGGCAATGAACAGTTCATTGTATCTGCTAGAGATGTGACTTCAAGGTCAGATAGCTGAGAACACATCCACATGTGAAGCAACTGCTCCAAAAGCTAACTCTTTGAATTGGATTGGACAATGAGGCCCAACAGTGAGATGCACCTAAGGGAGGGAAAGCTATACTTGGGGATTTTGGTGCAAATTTTGAGCTCTGGCTTTGCTTTGCTTTATTTCACTTGACCTTTAGTAGTAAACTACACCTTTCTTAACAAATGGAGTTAAGGATTGTTCTTGCTTAAATGTTCAAGATGAGGCAGGTCTGACAGAAAGTTTTCCTTAAAAAGTCAGAAATTACTATTTTCCCACATTGCCTGCCCTTGCTTCTGAAAATAATTAGGGATGCACAACATTTTGGATTCAGTCTCCAATATGCCTTTCCCTGCTTGGTCTCATGTACTTAGATTATGCAGACAAAGAGACAGGGTAGAGGCTGTTACAAGTAAAATGAGAAATGAAAGAATCAAAATTGGCATAGAAAATGGTACCAGATGGGTATCTTTGCACTGAGTTGACCATAAGGAAAGAATTTTGGAGTGATGGGTGGGAAGTATGAGGGATTGAAGCTCAGGTTGCAGTCTGCAGTTGGGGAAAAAGCAGGCAGAAACTTCCCATTCTCACTTCCCCAAAGTTAAACTCACACTTTTCTCAAAGCACCATAAAAGTTTACAGTCCAAAAAACGTGAGACAAGATGGCTTATTCATTCATTCCCCCACTCATAGTTTACTCAGAAACATCCATGCCAGTGTCCCAGCTAGAGGTTAATTGAGTGAAACCTGGTGTTTTTAGAGAAGCTCTGATGGTGATAAGCAGCATTACCTCATCTGGGCCCTTAGTCTATAAAAGTGTAGGCATGTAGAAAAAGACAACCAGCAGCTGAGGAAGCTGGAAGAGACACCTGAGAATGTATAACTATTACCGGCAAGCAAAGGGCTTATCAATCAACAGACAGGGCTGAAGCTCAGTAGCAAATGGAAGAGGAGTAACTATGCTGAGGCAGAACTTAACATTTGGAGGGAGGTTATACGCCACTTTACAAACTTTTTATTTGTTTTAAGAGTTAGGGTTAGACTTATTTACATATGTAGCTACATCAACTTGCGAAGCCTAGGAGGATAGAATTAAATCTAGGCACAGCCCATTGTTGGGGAAGGTGTGTGCTACAATAAAGCATTGTGCAAAATTATCTTCCACACTATGGTGTGTCCATATCTTGGAAAATAAAGCACCCACACAAGGAGACAAACTGCTTAGGAAGCCTTCTGTTGTCTGATCCATGATCCATTTCTGTGATCCCTTTAAACTTGTCCTTATTCCAGCAATCAAGATTATTTTTTTAAAAAAAATACCCAAAGATGCTAAAAGAGAATAGTGGAGAAATTCTACACAGGGGAAAATAATTTAAATAGCAGGTTTCAGCATGGCATTAGTTAGTATGTATTTGTAGTGCATTTTCAAACCAGAGTTCTCACTTGAGGCATAAATTGGGTTCAAATAATCCTGGGCACATCATGTGAAGACCAATTTCTCTGGAGAAAGCTCTAATGCTGGGGAAAGTGGGAGGAAAGAAAAGAAGATGACTCAATTACAGAGGTAATGAGTACACTGTTGAGAGACTTGAAACAAGAAGTTACAGATAGATCATGATGGAGAAAATCTATGTGGTTGCTGTGAGTTGAAAATGGCTAGATGATACATAAGCAATCAATCAAATCTTCTTTATTTGGAAATGATTTATCTCATGCCATTAGCCAGGGTGAGTTACAACATGTATTGAAGGTTTGCACTCAGTAAATAATGATTCTACCTCTAAAGGGTTTGGTTTAGCTTATTTGACAGCTGGGTTTAAGCAAAACAAGGATGCAGGAAACAAAGTTTGGGGATAAGGCTAAGGGACTGAAAGGAGTCCTCAAAGACATCTATGGGAGAAAAAAGCCATTAGTCAAAGAGAGAAAAAAGCAAACCTGTAAACCCACTTCAAAGAGACCAATTTAAAATGTGGAAGGACTTCAATTTGAAGACAGATGATTCAAAAGATTGCATTTTCCCTAAAGATCATTTGGAGAGGTTTATAGAATACCTGGAAAGTGGAGGTTGCCAGGATATGAGTCACAAAATAATTTGTAAAAGCTCAAAATAGGATCCCTTTCTTTTCTTTTTTTATTGAAAAGTTTTACAGTACATTTTATCTTTAACAAAACAAAACAAAACCCCTCCCAACCCCCTCCCCTCTTCCCAACCCTCCCCAACACCTCCCTCCCTCCCCCTCCCCCTCCCCGACTTCCCAGAGCTAAATACAAGGTATAAAAGTAGAAACAATCATAATCTAACATATGCAAACGACAGTAAACTATTAAATCTATCACACTTTAACTCTTATAAAACAACTACAAGCAATATAAATATCACATCAATACTTATTCAAATGCTAAATGAAACTTTTTAGTCCCATCTTTATTCTGGATGTAATCAATCCATTTTTTCCACTCCACAATATATCTCTGTTGCGAATGGTCTTTCAAGTACGCTGAAATCTTTGCCATTTCCGCCAGGTTGGAAACTTTTAAAGTCCATTCTTCTATAGTCGGCAGTTCTTCCTTCTTCCAGTATTGCCCTACTAAAAGTCTTGCTGCCGTAATTAAATTCAACATCAACTTAATGTCCACAACAGTAGTGTCAGTAGTAATGCCCAGTAAAAACAATTGCGGACAAAACTTTATCCTTTTCTTAAATATCTTCTGCATATTCCACCAAATTTTAATCCAAAATGCTTTAACCTTTTTACAGGTCCACCATATATGAAAATACGTTGCATCTTCACCACCACACCTCCAACATTTAGGCTGACAATTCGGATACATACTTGCTAGTTTTTTAGGATCTAAATGCCACCTATAGAACATTTTATAAAAGTTATCTCTTAAATTTTGAGCTTGCGTAAATTTTACATTTCTCACCCAAATCTTTTCCCAAGTATCCATTGTAATGACTTCTTGAAAATTCTGAGCCCACTTTATCATACAATCTTTAACAAGTTCTGTCTCTGAATCAATTTCTATCAGTGCAAGATATATCCGTTTGATATGTTCTTGACCTTGATTTCTAATTTGCTTTACCAAATTTTCATCAGTCATTGAAAAACCAATTTTCTGATCTTCTTTCCACCTGGCCTGTAATTGCCCATACTGGAACCAAGTTTGAACAATCTTTTCTTCTCGTAAAAAATTATACGGCTTCAAATGCCATACATTCCTTTCCATACTTAAAATTTCCTTATATGTAATCACATCATGTTTAAACCCAACATTTATATTTTCTATTGCGTGTTTCGGTATTGCCCATAGGTAAAGGTAAAGGTTCCCCCGCACGTGCGTGCTAGTCGTTTCCAACTCTAGGGGCCGGTGCTCATCTCCGTTTCAAAGCCGAAGAGCCAGCGCTCATCCGAGGATGTCTCCGTGGTCATGTGGCCGGCATGACTAGACGCCAAAGGCGCACGGAACGCTGTTACCTTCCCACCGTAGTGGTCCCTATTTTTCTACTTGCATTTTTACGTGCTTTCGAACTGCTAGGTTGGCAGAAGCTGGGACGAATAGCAGGCGCTCACTCTGCTACGCGGCACTCGGGATTCGACCCGCCAAACTGCCGACCTTCTGATCGACAAGCTCAGCGTCCTAACCCACTGAGCCACCGCGTCCCACTTGAGCCACCGCGTCCCACGGGTATTGCCCATAAGGGTATCTTATAAAAATAGGATCCCTTTCTTGACTTCTTAACTGAGATTTACAATATGCCTTTGTACTGTAGCCACTGAGAAACTTCTTTTCAATCCTATCTTTGCAGCCCTGTTTTCTCGTCTAGGAAAAAAAACCACAAAAAAGAATATACATTTGTCTTTTAGAACAGAAAGTAGCTGTGACTCTTGTGAATGAAGGAAGATTTATCCCTGAGCAAAAAGAATTTTTGCTGGTTATGGCCACCAAGACTTCATTGGAGATTTTGGTCTGAGGTTTCTTTCTCTCAGCTTTTCCTAGGTTGCTATGGGAAGTTTGCAAAAAAGAAATGGAAAGAGTTTTGGAACAGTGGAACATTAAATTCTACTGAGATGGAAGGTGGAGTTCCCAAAATAGAGTACTGTATGGTTGCAGATGAACCAGTCTTGGGAACCTAATTGGATTTAGCTATTCTTCCAAAAAACATTCTGGAAATATGATATCCTTGATAAGGAAGCTGAAAAAGAAAGATTACTATTCAAAAACTGATTGGCCTTAGCTTGATTGACCCGTTAGCTCTGAAGGATATAATCATATCAGGAATATTGATAAAACTGATTTATAAGATTTACAATTGACCATGTGGTGTCCTGGTGTTCGCGATCATAGATTTTATTATGTTATCCATTCCTTACATTGTGAACATTCTTATGTCCATTCACCAAATCATATATCTTTATATGCATTTCCATGCAGCAAGACTCTGTGGTATCCAGCATTGTGCCCTACGAAAGAACAAAATAGAACATTTTGCACAGTCTGTTTCTCATGACAGTTGAAGGCTCTGGGCTAATACAGTGTACTAACTAACAATGTTGAATTTTTTACTTCCAGTCTAGCTATGAAAAGGATTTAGGCATCTCCAACCCTTGATATGCTTGATAGGATTTCTACCTTCCTCTGTCATTTCCCCTCATGATCTGTCTGAAGAGGAGTTATTCCAGCAGCAACATATAAGAACATGTAATTTGTTTGTTTGTGTGAACTTTAAGCAACCAGTTATAATTTATTCTTTATAAATTATTCTTTAGCAATGCATATTCAGCACTGAAGTCAGATATGGCCAAGATGTAGCTTCTGTTGATTTCTGAATGAGCTTTCTAATGGGACTTTGCAAACTTTTAGACAATGATGTTGTCGGTACTGACCTTATTTCTTAGTTTACCTCTATGCCTTTTAAATGCAAGTGTGTAATTTAAGGTAGCTCTAAGGCATATTGAGTTTTTATTGTGATTCAACTATGTCCCTTTCCAATTAATGTTTAATTCCTGGTTTGCTTGTGCAAATGAAAGTACCTGACCTAAGTCCTACTTCCTTTAGGTTTATATTTACTGGCAGAATAATAGTTGATCAGATAGTACCTTTCCAAACTAGATAATGTCCCTTGCCTCCTTTTTTATGTTTAGATGATCCGCAGAAATAAATCCGCTTGGACTGATCGAGTATTCATGTAAATATTAAATAGGAATGTTACTGGAACATTTTTTTTTTCCATCAAGCCATTCTGCTAAATACATCACTAGTTTTATTTGTCCCATGTTCTACATAGAAGCAGCAATTCCAAGTGCCTGGAATTGAGTCTAAGAGCATGTTGCTGCCTAGTGATACAGCATTACTACTGATAAAGATCACAATTCGTTTCTTACCTTATTTCTATCTACCACTGTTAAAGAATCTGGGAAGCTTAAGGTCACATATGAGGCTCATTTGATTTATTCTGCCACTATCCTCATTTATGGAGTTAGACTGATTTATTACTATGACTACTGAAATTGCCAATAACAGGTTGGAACTTATTTTTCCATAGTCACTGGTTCTGTAAAATCTACAGTTGCATTTAATGGTTTACAGAGAATGGTTAGCAAGATCACACTGCACACACATAAACACACACCCTTCTCTCCCCTGTGTATGGTTTGTGTCTTCTTTTATTTAGGATTCCCTACCAGAAGCTTGGAGTTTGAGGGTTCAGTGCAGTATCTTAGCTATTCCTAGACAGCTTTGATGTTGTTTTTAGGATGTGTTGGAAACATTCTCCTAAGTTAGGAGTTGTAGCCTTACCACCACTGGGACTGTTTTGGCCTTTACTTTCCACAGCCTCTCTAATTCCTTCTTTAGGTCCTGGCATTTTTCCAGCTTCTCATACTCCTTCTTTTCTTGATATTGCTGTCACTTGGCATCCCTATATGCTATGTCCCCATGCTGCCTAATGCTTTGGCAGTTTGGAAGCTTATAACATTAACTTCCATAACTGTCATTGAAGAGCTTAAGATGTATGTATATAACTAATTCAGTTCTTTAACATATTATTAAAGACTATATGAAAATAGGAGAGCTGGTTTGGTGTAATTATTAATGGCTCAAGACTAGAAACCAGGGAAGTTGGTTCTTAGTCCCACTTTAGGCACAAATCCAGCTAGGTGATTTTGAATCATATTTTCTCTGAACCCTAGGAAGGAGGCAATGGAAAACTGCTTCTTAAAATACTGTCAAGTGGATTAAAGAATGATCTACAAAAATGGAGCTGATGTTTGCATCTAAGAAGATAGAACATAGGAGTAGCTGAATAGATCAGCTCCCTCTACCCTTTCTGAATAAAGTGAAATTGGGAAATTGCCCAAGTTGTGCTCCATACAGTTACTTATCATGAGGAGATGTCAGAGGGTGAGAGAATCAGGAAATGAGGAAATGTTCCTCTTGTTCCACTTGCAAAGAAACCTTTTAAGGAACATTAAGTTTGAATTTCCCTTGATATAACCACTTCCAGAAATTTCCTATAACTGCTTTAAAGAAGTTAGATAATTTCAAATGACGAAACTAAAAACACTGGCTAACTGCCATCAGTCCTTAATATAAGAAAACTAAGATGTAACTTTTGTAACTTTCAAGAATTTAAAATAAACAGCGAATGGAAGACAAAGTTTGACTTTGGAAAATTTTAAAGATTAAGGGTACAGAAATATTGCAATATTGGACTTTAAGACATTAAGATTTTGAAATTAATTTTAAAGAATAAATGTGTTTTTGTGACTGTTTTTGATGTTGGAGACATAACAAGACAAGAAACGTATAAAGGAGTTTAGATATATTTTTGAGGAACTACATTAGGACTTTGAATCAATAATGTCAGCTATGTTATGTTATCTTGGAAACAGTCAAATTGTCCCTCTTTGTTATGTCATACACCACTGTTTTATTTAGATTAGGATCATTCCTCCAAATGTGGACTTACTTATAGTTAAGAGATGGGATATGGAATGTTTATTTGAATGGTATATGTTCTTATCTGGGGTGGCTCTCTTTGATTTGCTGACATCTGAATGGGAAAAAAATGTTGTGTATTGGGTTTGCTTACAGTTAACATAGTGTTTGCTCTTTTCTCTATAATTATTTATCACTTAAATTCATTTTGTATTTAACTGTCTTCCACTTAAAGTAAGCAGTATTTGGATGCTGGTTCTATTTAAAGCAGAAATTCAGGATTTTTGTCATGTTGAACTTTAGTTTTTTGTTCATACTATGATACTGGGATCACTTTATGCTTTTTAAATACTTATAGCTGGGTCAGTCTGAAATCTGACTAAAATGAATCTAGGCAATCTGTTTCCTTCAGGATTCTCCACAGCTTCAGGATGACCATCTTCAGAGAAGGTTGGAGACCGATTGATAACCAGTTGGTTGAGTCCAAGACTGGGTTCATGAAGAGGAGCTACACCATGGATTCTTTCAAGGTTGGGGGATAATGCCTCCTCCATCAAAGAAGCCAACACTACTACATAGAGCTGGAGATAATCTTTCTGGCTCATTTTACAATCTAGGATGGACTCAGTCCCAGTAAACATATGGCCAAGCTAACAGCAGAGAGAGATCAGTCCACTTTCTCAACAGGCATTGGCTCAAACACATCCCAGATCACATTATCCAGCAGATATTCAGCAGACACAATCATGGCAAAGAAGAATAGATGTTTTGCCACCTTTATCACCATGAGGTAATCCCTAACTGGGTTCTTACGTGTTTCAAATCAGAACTGCTGTATATTTTCCTCTAAGGGGGCCCAGTTGTCTTTTCTTGAGTTTAATCTCCAGGAGCTACTGGACACCCTGGGATTGGCATGCTTGGAGAGCCCATATAGGAGCACTGTGATCCAAGGCCCCATCCACCCAGCCATTCCAATGGCGACTAAACTGCCCACCAGTTCCTCAGGGAAAA
This sequence comes from Vipera berus, assembly GCF_964194415.1. Classification (NCBI taxonomy): domain Eukaryota; kingdom Metazoa; phylum Chordata; class Lepidosauria; order Squamata; family Viperidae; genus Vipera; species Vipera berus. The sequence continues at coordinate 19,369,165 of NC_138207.1, read as the reverse complement.
CCCCAACCTCATTCTGGAACTCTGCTGAGTCTATCAATTGCCTGATAGGGCTGATCAAATGGATCCTATTTCCCTATAGTGAAGGGTGACACCAGTGGACTGACTACAGAGTGACTTGTCTACATCAGCAAACTGATATTAATGTCTTCCATGGCCAGCCAGATTTTAACTGTCTGAGACCAAACAGATCTAATATGCATCCTCTGGTATGCATTAGGCCATCATTGACTTGTGGCAATGGTTGTCACGGAGGTCACAAACTCAAAGGCCTGGAGATTAAAACATATAAAGAATGGCTGCAGGACTTGGGTTTGGCTAGTCTAAAGAAAAGAAGAAATAGGGATGATGTAATAGCAGTATTCCAGTATTTGAGGGGCTGCCACAAAGAAGAGGGGGTCAAATTATTCACCAAAGCACCAGAGGGCCGGACAAGAAACAATGGTTGGAGACTGATCAAAGAGAGAAGCAACCTGGAATTAAGGAGAAATGTCCTAACAGTGAGGACAATTAACCAGTGGAACAGCTTGCCTTCAGAAATCATGGACACTCCATCACTGGAGATTTTTAAGAAGAAGCTAGACAGTCACTTGTCTGAGATGGTATAGGTTCTCCTGCTTGAACAGGGAGCTGGATTAGAAGACCTCCAAGGTCCCTTCCAGCTCTATTCTATTCTAAATTATTCTTGGTCCTCCACAGACTCAATATCACTGGGTGGCAAATTGAAGTCCCCAAGAACTGACAGCCTTGGGGACTATTGCGGACCCAGCAAAGAATTCAGCAGCTCAGGCCAAGAAGACTGAATAAATAGGCATATATTATTTTTATGCATAAAGTCAAGGTGATACCATCATACCCTAGAGTACAACTGGAATTTCTTCTCTCTGTATCTGCAAGTTAGACATTACCTCTTCCTTGATGCCTCCTTTCTTTCAAGTAAGTTTAATAAAGATGCACCGTAAATCTCATTCTCTTATCTCTCAAATGTATCTTGATGTGTGACAGAAACAGAGCACACTTTTATTATATTATGCAGATTAAAATGGAGAGAGTTCAATAATAATAATAATAATAATAATAATAATAATAATAATAATAATAATAATAATAATAATAATAATAATAATAATAATAATAATAATAATATAAAGTTGGAAGGGACCTTGGAGGTCATCTAGTCCAACCCCCTGCTAAGGCAGGAAACCCTATACCATTTCAGGCAAATGGCTGTCCAGTCTCTTCTTAAAAACCTCCAGTGTTGGAGCATTCACCACCTCTGGAGGCAGGTTGTTCCACTGGTTATTTGTTCTAACTGTCAGGAAGTTTCTCCTTAGTTCTAGGTTGCTTCTCTCCTTGACTAGTTTCCATCCGTTGCTTCTTGTCCTGCTTTCAGGTGCTTTGGAGAATAGCTTGACTCCCTCTTCTTTGTGGCAGCCACTGAGATATTGGAACACTGCTATCATGTCACCCCTCACCCTTCTCTTCATTAAACTACACATACCCAATTCCAGCAACCGTTCCCTATATGTTTTAGCCTCCAGCCCCCTAATCATCTTGGTTGCTCTTCTCTGTACCCTTTCTAGAGTCTCAACATCTTTTTTACATCGTGGTGACCAAAACTGGATGCAGTATTCCAGGTGTGGCCTTACCAAAGCATTGTAAAGTGGTATTAGTACTTCACTTGATCTTGATTCTATCCCTCTGTTAATGCAGCCTAGCACTGTGTTGGCTTTTTTGGCAGCTGCAGCACACTGCTGGCTCATATTGAAGTGATTGTCTACTAAGACTCCGAGATCCCTCTCACAGTTACTACTATTGAGCAAGGTACCACCTATACTATACCTGTGCATTTGACTTTTCCTGCCTAAATGTAGAACCTTACTTTTTTCACCATTGAATTTCATTTTGTTAGATAGTGCCCAGTGTTCAAGTCTGTCCAGATCCTTCTGTAACTTAAGCCTATCTTCTGGAGTATTGGCTATTCCTGCCAGCTTGGTGTCATCTGCAAATTTGATGAGTTCCCCATCTATCCCCTCATCCAAATCATTAATGAAGATATTGAAGAGCACTGGGCCCAGAACAGAGCCCTGGGGCACCCCACTACACACTTCCTTCCATGCAGATGCAGTTCCATTGAGGACCACATGCTGAGTACGACCTGTAAGCCAGCTACGAATCCATCTGGTGGTAATGCTATCTAACCCACATTTTTCTATCTTATCAAGTAGTAGGTTGTGATCTACTTTATCAAATGCCTTACTGAAGTCCAAGTAAATTATATCTACAGCATTCCTCTGGTCCACTAATTTTGTCACTTGGTCAAAGAATGTAATAAGATTTGTCTGGCATGATCTGTTTTTGACAAACCCATGTTGACTTTTAGTGATGACTTTGTTTGCATCAAGGTGTTCGCTGATTTGTTGTTTGATTATCTTTTCCAGAATCTTCCCAGGTATTGAGGTCAGGCTGATAGGTCTGTAGTTTCCTGGATCTATTTTTTTCCCTTTTTTGAAGATGGGAACTACATCAGCTCTCTTCCAGTCCTCTGGTAGTTCCCCAGTGCTCCAGGATCTTTGAAAAATATAGTTCAGTGGTTCTGAGATCACGTCTGCCAGTTCCTTGAGAACCTTGGGGTGTAATCCATCTGGTCCTGGTGATTTGAACTCGTCTAGGCTGGACAGGTGCTCACTTACCATTTTCTTGCCTATCTTAACTTGCGTTTCTATTCTGTTTTTTATGGCACTGGTTTGGGTAGGTTGGACTGTTTTTTCCCTTTGTGTAAAGACAGATGCAAAAAACGAATTAAATAGTTCTGCTTTCTCCCTATTGCTTGTCACCTTCTTGCCACTTTCTCCCACTAATGGACCAATCATTTCCTTAACTTTTTTCTTGTTTTTTATATGTTGAAAGAAGCTTTTTTTGTTATTTTTGACTTTGGTCGCAAGCCTTAGTTCATTTTGAGCCTTAGCTTTCCTCACTTCATCTTTGCAGGCACGGGCTATTTGCTGATATTCTGCCTTAGTTATGTGCCCCTCTTTCCAATTCTTATACTTGTCCTTTTTATCTTTCAATTTATCAGAGAGTTCTTTATGCAGCCATGCTGGTTTCTTTTGAGAGCTGTTATTTTTCTTCTTTGTTGGTATTGTACTAGACTGGGCCTTTATTATCTCACTTTTCAAAATTTCCCAAGCTTCTTGAGTTGTTTTCCCCTTTAGGATTCTCATCCATGGAATTCTTCCCATGGTCTCTCTAAGTTTATTGAAATTAGCTCTTTTAAAGTCCAAGACTCTAGTTTGGCTGTGTTCTATTGCTTGTGCCTCCAGAATGTTGAATTCCAATATTGCATGATCACTTCCCCCCAAGGTTCCTGTGGCTTTGACACCTTCTATCATTTCATCTCTGTTAGTGAGAATTAAATCCAATATGGCTAATCCCCTAGTTCCCTTCTCTACTTTTTGGGAGAGAAAGTTGTCTGCTAGGTTTGACAGGAATCTGTTTGATCTTCCACTTGGTGCAGAGTTTGTCTCCCAGTTGATATCAGGGTAATTAAAGTCCCCCATTACTATTGTGATGTGCTTCTTACATACCTTAGTTAGCTGACTAGCAAAAAGTTCATCTATTTCCTCTGCTTGGTTGGGCGGCCTATAGTATACACCTATGGCGATGTCATTTTCCCCCCTTTTATATTGTTAGTGTTAGTTAGTGTTAAAGAATGCCGAAGATCCCAGATTTCATTTTTGACCGCTCCAATTAAAAAAACTGATAGAAGAAACTCTCAAATCTGAATGGAAGATAAATTTATTCACATTACCCTTTATATTGTCACCTAAAAGAAGTTCCCCAATCTGTGCACAATTCATAATATTCTGAAAATTATATTTTGTCACCATTTTTGGGGGGACATGTATTAGAAGAAAAAGTTTCCTAAGAAAAGTACACATACAAAGTAAAATGTACATTAAAATGCTGTACCAGATGACAAAAATATATACCCCTTTTCATGCATATATTTTCCTGCTAAATGTACATGTTAAGAAGATGTGAATTTGAAAAATCCTAAATTATTCTCACTTCTCTTATTCTTACTTCCCGTCTGGAGATCCATTCAGAGCTGACAGTTCTGGGTTACATGAACAAAGTTTACAGGTAATCCTTCTAACAACCATTCATTTAGCAATCATTCAAAAGTACAACAGCACTGGGGGGGGGGGGAAAGTGACATCACCAGATCTGTCACACACAGCTGTTTGCAGCACCCCCAAAGTCATATGATCAAAATTTGGGCCCTTGACAACTGGCATGTGTTTACAACAGTTATAACATCTTGGAGTCAAGCAATTGTCATCTGTGAAATTCCCAGCTGGGGCAGTGGTTAGAATGCAGCATTGCAGGCTACTTCTACTGTTTGCTGGTTGACAAATTTTGGCAGTTCAATTCTCACCTGCTCAAGGTTGACTCAGCCTTCCATCATTCCAAGATCAGTAAAATGAGGACTCAGTTTGTTGAGGACAATATGCTGACTCTGTAAACCGCTTAGAGATGGGTATAAAACACTGTGAAGTGGTATATAAGTCTAAGTGCTATTGCTATTGCTATTCAACAAGCATAATCAATGGGAAAAGCCAGATTTGTTTAATGACTGCATGACTCACTGAATAACTGCAATGATTCACTTAACAACTGAGGCAAAAAGGATGTAAAATCAGGCACAACTCAATTAACAAATACATGGCTTAACAATAGAAGTTCTGTGTCAGTTGTCGTCATAATTTGAGGATTATCTGTATACCCAAGGATAGGGCATTTTTCAATGCCACATGGTAAAGCTTTATGGCTTGATTGAATATTTGTATTCATAATTCTCTAATTGTTCTGTATTCTATTTTCTAATAGCCTTCCCTTCTAGCTCAATGGAATATACACAGAGTGGCTATTTATTGACTGTCATACATCCCACCCCCTTCCCCAATAAAAAGAAAATACTTCATTATGAATAGGTCATTCAGAACACCCTGATAACAAACTATGTCAGCATGTTTGCGGTCATCACTAACTTTACAGTGCTAATGCTAATGGAAGATTTTGTTTTGCATATTCAGAGATTTATCTTCATTGTAGTAATTAAGTCTAGTCAAGAAGTCAAAATAGCAATTCCCTAATGAAGAAAGTAATATGTTAAGGAAACATAAGGTGCCATCGTATTCACTTGCATTCCTCAAAGTCACCTTAAGTCCATTAACACTGTTAAGCTTATTTTAATTGTGCTCAATTAAAACTTTCAGAAGTGGCAGAGGCTTTTTAGAAGAAAGGTAATTCAAATGGTACAAAAATAGAACTACATGGAAATTTTGGAGCATCTTACACAGTGAGGGCAAATTTCACGGTGAAAGCTTTTCAAGACTAATTGCTTGGGAACAGAGAATCTTTCTCTCTCTCTCTGTCTCTCTGTCTCTCTGTCTCTCTGTCTCTCTGTCTCTCTGTCTCTCTGTCTCTCTCTCTCTCTCTCTCTCTCTCTCTGTCCTCCCTCCCTCTCCCTCTCCTGCTCCCCCTCTCTCTCTCTCACACATATACACACAGATAATCACTCCTCTCCATCCATTCCTCTATTCACCCACCCAACACTGACAACCATCCATCTGAAGCATGCTTTCATTTAGAGGCATATTTTATTTAAATTATGGGGGTGCTGAGCATGTTAAATACACCGAGCTTTTCAGCTGGAAAGCTGACAGCCCAAGTTCAAGACTGAGTGCTGCATAACGGGGTGGGCTCTGTTACCTGCCCCAGCACCTGCCCACCTAGCAATTTGAAAGCATGCAAATGGGAGAAGATAAATAGATCCACAATGGTGGGAAGGTAAGAGCATTTCGTGCACCTCAGCATATAGTCATGCTGGCCACATGACCACAGAAATGTCTTTGGACAACACTGGCACCCTTGGCTAAGAAACAGAGATGAGCACCACCCCCTAGAGTCAGAAACAACCTTTACCTTTGCCTTTATTTAAATAATCTCATTGGCCTGTGGTTTGGAGCCTGTTAGATGCCTTGAGAACTGTATGGGAATGGAATCTGCCATTTCATATAAATTGCAGGACTATCTGTCATATAACATGCATGTTATGCTTGCTGGAGAAGATGTATGACCTGAGAATTTCATTTGAAATGTCAGGGCACTCCTAAAAATTCCAGATTTTATGAATTCCAAAAAGCACTCAACGTTATGATGTTCTTGCTTGCATGACATTTTTCAAAAGTAGTAATAATAATAATAATAATAATAATAATAATAATAATAATAATAATAATAATAATAATAATAATAATAAAGTTGGAAGGGACCTTGGAGGTCATCTAGTCCAACCCCCTGCTCAGGCAGGAAACCCTATACCATTTCAGACAAATGGCTGTCCAGTCCCTTCTTAAAAACTTCCAGTGTTGGAGCATTCACCACTTCTGGAGGCAGGTTGTTCCACTGGTTAGTTGTTCTAACTGTCAGGAAGTTATTATATATTTATAATAATTATAGTTATTATATAATTATAATTATATAAGTTATTATATATTATAATTCAGTAATTATAAAAAAATTGTGACTGTAGCTGACCCCTGCCCTTTCTCACTTACAAGTTGTAGCTTTTTCATTTAGAACCAGTTAGAAAATTCCTAATTATATTATTAAATATTTAATCAATAATTAGGCAGGGCCACTTTAAAGTTTGAGTAAGAATAGTCTTGCTGTACCTGGCATAGAAACTGATGTTTCCAGGAATGTCATTAACAGAGGAGCAGAGGCCCTCTGCACATTACAGGTAGAGCATCAATTTGAAATTCTAGGGCTGCCCTTGGCAAAGTTTCATATCCTGCTGCATTCAGCAAGCTGTTGTTTGCTTTGGGAAGTATTGTCACAGTCTCCAGGTTAACTCACAGTTGGTTATGTTAATGGTTATTGCCTGAAAATAGCACTTTTACCGCCTGCTACTAGTATTTGCATAGTGGATACACAATACAGTCCCCTGTCTCATTTACTGGTATGTTCAATTCAGCACCTTTTCTGAAATTAAAATTTATCCTCCTATGAATGTTAGCTTTAGCTCTCATTAATAGTACTGGCAAGTTTCACATTGACTTTAATAAAGCAGCATCAGTGCCCATGTAAATCAGAAGTGCTAATGGAATAGAGGATAAGAAATAAAATGGCATGAATATTACTAAGAAGACAGCTCAAGTACTCTTTAGTACTATTGAAACAGATGCCATTCAAGCATGTACCCATTTTCAGAAATTGCAAAGGAATAATAATCACTGGCTTAAAATTCAGCAGATACAATTCAAGTACGTACTAGGATTGTGCAATAGATTTGGATTCAAAACCACAGAGCACCTTGGCAGCAGATATAGCATCTACCTGCAAATGTCTTTTCCTGAGATCCCACTGCAGCCACAAAGGACATCCGTAGAAGCTAGGAAAAAAATACAACTGCTGAAAAACAAATTGCAAGGAGGTGCTATTTTATCAAATAATGACATTTTGAGAGTTTTTGTTGTTTTATTATTAATTTTATTCTAATTTCTGAAATAGTGGCTCCCTTTGAGACATCTAAAGATTATGCAGAGCTATGCTTGCTGATTTCAGTACTTAAGTATTCTGAAAAGAAGTCTTGGCATTAAAATATGGACTGTGAACAGAAAAGGAGAAATATAACACACAAACAGAGATAGATACTGTAGCTGTCTTTTTCCTTTGGCTGGTAGCTACTCAAGCTTAGTATCTGAACAGGGTTTTTTTTATATACGATATAGGTTAACCAGGATTTCTTTTACCAACCAACATTGTGACACAATGGCCCCTTCTCTATATTATGACTTCATTGGGTGCAAGCCTCCTGCTGTCCACCTATTCGTATTCTAGGTTATACAGGTATGTGAAGAAGAGTGTTCATTTATTTTCAAAATTATAAGGATGCCTAACCCAGTGTGGACAGTATGCAGCATAAAAACAGTGAATCAAAAAAGGAGAAAACCCCAAACCATATAGTAATAAACAATAGAAAATAAAAATATATAATTACAATTAAGCACATAGCAAACAACTACCATACAAGGAGATTCTTACTGAACTGGATCCTAACGTCTGGGAGAAGAGCCAGGTCTTAACAGCTTTCCTACATGAAAAGATTTGGATCCCGTGGAATTACCAGGGAACAGAGAGCAACCTTAGAAAAGGCACATTTCTTATTTAATTTAATTTTAATTTTATTAGATTTATATGCCTCCCTTTCCCGAAGGACTCAGGGCGGTTTACAGGGCATTTTAAAATCACACCAATACAAAATACAAAAGTTAAAAGATAATTAAAAAGATTAAATTATCCCTGAAAATAAAAACCCCAGTTAAAAATTCTCAGCCTGGGCCGGAGAGCTCAAAGAGCCAAGTCTTCAGGTCCCGGGGGAATGAACGCAGGTCAGGGGCAGTCCTGAGCTCCACAGGCAGCTGGTTCCAGAGGGCAGGCGCACCCACTGAGAAGGCCCTACCCCTGGGTGTTATCCGCCGGCAATCTTTTACCGGTGGCACCCTGAGAAGACCCTCCCTGTGTGAGCGTACTGGACGAAGGGAACTTGATGCTGGCAGCAGGTGTTCCCTCAAATATCCCGGACCCAAGCCATTCAGGGCTTTATAGGTCATCACCAGCACCTTGAATCTCACCCGGAGGGTAACCGGAAGCCAATGCACCTTGCGGAGTAGAGGTGTTACATGGGAGTATCGGGAAACCCCTATCACAACTCGCGCGGCCGCATTCTGCACCAGTTGAAGCGTCCGAGTGGTCCTCAAGGGCAGCCCCATGTAGAGAGCATTGCAGTAGTCTAAACAGGAGGTCACGAGCGCATGAGTGACTGTGCGTAGGGCATCTCGGTCCAGGTAGGGTCGCAACTGGCGCACCAGGCGAACCTGGGCAAAAGATAATAACATTTAAAAGAAGAGACCTAGAGCATATCATTCATGTGGGACCATTTGGAGCAGACAGATATTCTTAGGAAAAGGTGGTCCTTCAAGTAACTGAGTCCTATATGACAGCTTTGTGATTTAATCACCACCATCTTGAATTGAATCTGAAAGGAAAATGGGTACCCTATACTTCCTATTCTGTAGCTGACAGAAAAGTACTATCAGCGGTGGATTCAGCCGGTTTGCACCACTTCGGCAGACCAGTAGCTAATTTTTTGTTATCCAGGCCCAGAATGGCATCCATGCAGAGATCTGGTTGTTCACATATTTGAATCCCACCACTAAGTGGTATACATGGGCATAATAAGGTGGGTCCATAACTATCAATTTTGGACCAATTGAAGTTTCTGGATGGTTTTCAAGGGCATTGTAAAGAACACTGCAATAGTCCCATCAGGAGGTGATCAAGGCAAGGCTTGAGTGACCATTTGAAGTTAAGAAGAAAATGGGACATACAGTAAGTAGTCATACATTTATAATCTGGGATGATATTTACTCTTCTTTCTTACATCTGAATGTTGGTCCCCACAAGGATGTCTTCATGGAACTTATTTGCCTATTATAAAAGTGAGTCTAATGTTTTCAATTCAAAATCTGTTTACTATCTGTTTATTATTTCAATTCACACTGTAAGATTATTTAAACAAATATTTGCTGAATATTAGAGCATTCTTTGATATGGTTTCTTTGCATGATTGGTAGAGGCAGACCATGCTTGCAAGATAAGGTAAAGTGATTTCTTTCTGAAAGCAAAAACCTAGGTTAATAAACGGGAACAATTATTGAAATTATGTAAAAATGGACTTATTTTTAAAATGACTCTAGACAGATCAAGTTTTATTTATTTTTTATTATTTCCCTGCTTTTATGACAAAAACAAAGAGGAAAAATACATAAACAAAACAAATGAACAACAGAAACCTATTATGCTACATATTGAGAAAAAATAACTCAGCACAATTTTTAAATTGACCATTAAAGTTGATTGTCTGGATTATTGATCAGTGTTTCCATTACACTGATAAAGAGTTCATAAATTGAAAGGATGGCATTGACTTAAGATAATAATTCTTAGATCTTACTCTTTTTCCAACATTGAAGAAAATTATTTTGTTATATTCATTGCTCAATAATTCACATACTAATCAATTTTATATTTTGTAATTTGTGAATCATACATAATTCAAAAGAACACTGTTGTCTTAAAGCCAGATTGATCTTTGTAAGATGATAGATATTAAACCAAAGATGGGCAATAATGGGAAAACCCAATATCAAAGTAATAAGTATCTCTTCATTCATTTTACATTTCCAGCCTAATAGGGTTGACAGTTCTTGAACCTGCAGGGTTTTTTTTCCCCCAACCAATATTCAGGGATAAACAAAACATGACAAGTTGTGGTGCTCAACTTTTATCTTGGGGGGTCTTCTGGGGTGAGATCATCTTATCTTTTGATTTTTTTATTACTTATTTGCTAATAGAGAAAATCATTTGTTCCATTCTGAGTAAATCTTGAGCTTGTGGTGTTTCATTCATTCATTCATTCATTCAAAATTTTGGCCACCATCTATAATGGACTCTTTTGAATTGAAACATCTGGTGACTGATACAAATGAAAAAAAATTCTGCTTGAGCATTTCAATAAAACAAATGCAGAAACAACTTTGAAGATAAATAAAGATTTGAAAGTATGTGTTTAGTGAAATAATTTCTGTAATTTTGAAACATTCTTTATAATGCTGCACATTTAGGGGAAAATATGTCAGTCTTTCATTGAAACTGAAGTTTAAGGCTGACATTGAAACTTAATATTGTGTGAGTTTTTGTTTCCATTTAACTTGAAAACCTAGGTTTGTTGTTTTAATTGAAACCTATGTGCTCATATACTAATATAAAATCTTCTGAATAGAAAGCTTAGAAGATCATTATTTTTTCAAGACCTGCCTCCTTGGAAACTTCAGAAACAGACATTATTTTGAAAATTTGAAACCTAAAAATATATCTGGTTGATTATTAAGAATATTTTCTTTTTTATATATACAAGTTTTATTGATTTTTTAATATTTACATATACATGTATTTGTGAAGCAATATGGTGGTTGGGTAGTCAAAATAACAAATAATAAGTTGTAAATAGTTCAGGTTGCATCAACAGGGATTCCCTCTCTGATTCCCTTAGTTATCACATAGTCAAAATAGTCAAGTTAATACACTTCTAGTTGTAACCTAGTCAATTAACAAAATTGTCAATATATTTTCACTAATACATATCAATATCCTGTTTTTAAATTTTATCTAATTGCAATAGAATATTCTAGAATAGCCTATAGTATACAAAAGAAAGCTTAATTTTGGGTAGCCCACAATTCCCTATTTCAATAAAGAATAATTCTCTTGTGTACAAAACTTACATTATTCGTTACAAAACATTTTTATGTTTTACCATTAAAGTCTAGTTTTCATCTTAACAAATCACCAATTGTTAGAAGTATATTTTTTATCTTAACCGTTCAACAATTATTAAAATACTATCTTTAGATTCTATTATATAGTTCAAAAGTAACAACTAATATATTCTATAAGTCATCTTAACCTTACATCAATTGTTAAAATACTATCTTTTCATATATCATTCCAAATTCTATAGTATAGTTCAGAATTATATTCTAAGAGCTTACTTTTGTTTTCCCTTACAGATCTAAAAGCTAAATGTAGAATCAGTTATATTTTTTAGAGATTCCCCTTAATCCATTGAAAGGTATTTTTATACTTTATCTTTAGGAATCCCAAAAAAGAAACAAGTTCAGTTTTTTAAATCTAACTCTTGCCTTCCTTTTGTGCCAATCGGGCTTCCCTCTTGGCATCTTTAAATTCTCAAATGTATCTTCCTTTCTTCCTATAGCCCTTATTTGAATCCAGGGAACGTATCCAAATGTCAATTTTGCAAGGAAAATGTCCCCTTTGTAGCCATTGTAGTTTTGCTTTGATAGTTCAGTTTTTGATGATTGATGTAATATAGTCTTAATTAGATCAGTCAAGTCTTTTTTTTCTTCCAATTCTATCTGGGTTAGGTAGAAAGTAGTAGCTGGTGTTATGGTTATTTGATTAATTGAATTCTCAATATAGTGTATTTGAAGGCCTTTAGTGTCTTCACTCTTAGTATTGCTTTCTTCAGGTGCTGTTGCTTTTTGAGTTGTAAGTTTTGTAGTTTTAAGGTTTTCTGTAGGTTGCTTTTGTTGTTTTTTGAAATCTATTTTAGTGTTAGTTTCCATTTCTTCTATTTGGTTTTGGGTTATCTTTTCCTCATTTAAAATCAGAATTCGATTTGGTGGCTTTGAGTTGTCATATTTTTCTTGCAGTTTGGCTTTAATTTGCTCTGTCATTGCCAAAATCGTGTCCAGTATCAGTTTATAGTCAAGTGGTGGGATATATTCATCAATTTTGTTATTGTTTGCAGCTAAATCTTCCATGGATGCTATTTTAATAAGAATCAAGGATTATCCACCTCCAAAAGAGTTGGTTTCAGTGCCAGGTGTTCCCACACTTATCTTTAAGAATAATGTCAAGGACAGCTCTGTTATTCAGTCAGCTCTCACAACAGAAAAAAGAAATTTAGTTGCTGTACCATGTTTTGCCACAAGATGTCATCAATAACATATAAAATGCAATGTAGAAACTTTCTTTTTCCCCCCAAATTAATATAGAGCTTTTGTAACATTAGTCCAATTTTTTTTCCTTAATTCACAGCTTAGAGAGAAAATAGGATAGTGGATCCCCAGCAAAAAATAGGAGCTTTTTAGTAAAAACAGATGAAATTGCTTAGATTCTTTGCTGAATTAATTAAATTTCTTTTAAAGCTTTAAGGCTTTAAGATTTGTTCCCAGAGTAGATGGGGAAAGAAATTTTCAGGAAAGTCCCACAGGAGGATGGTTAAGGGAATAGGAAAGGTAAAGGCTCACCCAAGTCCTCCAGATTGCTTCTTAGTGCTGGGTAGTGCTTTTGGCTTTCGGCAGGCAGCGGCTTAATGATCGGCCATCTTTATGGCCGGTCTCTTCTTCTTTGGGCCAAAGGAGATTGTCCCGGATTCAAGCAGAGGGCTGCCGCCCTTCCATGATCACAGGGAAGTCCTCCTCTCAATAATCACTCCACCAGGATGATTTTTTACCCTTTTCAGGGTTTTCCAAAAAAGAAAGAAATGGACAGCAGGAAGCGGACTGTTCCTGCGCATCTGGAACTGCTGTGCACGTGAACCGGAAGCCTATTATTAAGAATATTTTCCAACAGTATGAGCAAGTGAACAATTTCAAGGAAAACAATTCATCCTCTTTATCATATATTTTTAATCTGCATAAAAATCAGCTGGAATGCTTTAATTTGGATTTTAATACCTATGCTCTAAATAGCTTTTTTCAACTCTATGATTCTATCCCAACCACCTTCTCAATCTGAGGATGCAGTATTTACATTAAGTCAAAGTGTTTCAGTTATTGGAGACCGCATTATTTATTTGGGGTATGGCGTATCATATATGGACTAGCAATATATATATTGACATTTTATTTAGATTAGTAAAACAATAAAATATAAATTTAAAAAGATCTATGTTCAAATACCAATGTCTAGGCCATCTAACCATTGAATCATATCATTGTTTACATTTAAAAAAATCAGGTATTGGACCCATATAAACTCTCAGCTTATAGCCAGTCAAGATGTGATCTACTGTTTGATGTGGGACCCCACAGTTACACTGAGGGAAGGATACTATGCCCTATTTATAGAGTCCCAGCACATGCTGGGTGAAGTGCAAATCCTATTCAGGATTGTCCATTGCTGACATGATAGTTCAAAGCCCAGCACTTCTTTTGTGGGGTTATTTATATGTCTTTCTATGTCTGGGCATTCAGCAACCCATTTGGATTTCCATCAGGAATCAATGTTAAAGTTGTTGGGCAGATGAGAGATCCCATTATTTGCCATTTTAATCTCTGTTGACAAAGGCTTTTGTGAGTTGCCTTTATCCTTGAATTCTTGGATCAGCACTGAACATACAGAATCACCTTTGGTGGGATGGATGGATATATAAAATTTATCAAATCATCAATTCAACAATATTGCAGATTTTTAATATGAATTATTAATTTCAAAACAAATGTTGTGGCTCAGTACAGATGATCTTGGAAGATGAGATTTTAAGTGTGATGCCTTGGTGGAGCAGTGGGCTAATGCCTCCTTAAGTAACACCAGCTGCCTGCAGTTAGTGCAGGTTCGCATCCCACCAGGCTCAAGGTTGACTCAGCCTTCCATCCTTCCGAGGTAGGTAAAATGAGGACCCAGATTGTTGGGGGCAATAAGCTGACTTTGTAATAATGCCGCTTGGGGGGGGGGGCTGAAAGCCCTAATAAGCAGGCATATACATAGAATGAAGGCTATTGCTAAGGACATTGATTTGTGCTTAGATTGTAAGCCTCCCTGAGTCTTCGGAGAAGGGCGGGATATAAATTGGATTAAAATAAAAAATAAATAAAAAATATTTATTAGAAGTTACTGACAGCATTGTGATTTGTGCTTCTATACATCTGTTGTTCCTTTATTGACTCCATTTCTTTTTTTAATCATATCATAAAATAACAGAATAGTTATCTTGCCTGCTTTGGTGGGACTGACTCATTCAGTCATTGTTCAAAAGAATATACATATACAAAAGCTTTGTTCTATCTAATGCTGGTGAATTTGTTCATGGAAATCCCAAACCATTCTTTTTCTGAGACACTTTGTTAGCAGGTCCCTCAATAGCCTAATTCTCTCCTTATTTTCAAAGTCGAACCACTCAGCATTTCAATTATGTTCTGAATATGTTATCAAGTCAGTATTCAGGATTCTTGTGGCTGTTCATATGTTTCCAACTTGACAGCTGCTCACATTTGGAGTTCTATTGTATTTGGTAGTTAACATGGCTATGTGACAATACCAACGTATTGAATTATACAATGAGCATAATCTATTGTTTTCCAGCAGTGATCGCTTATATTTTCCCCATTAAAAGAAGTGGGTGGGAAATGTCTCTTAAATTCTGCTGCATTGTTAGGTATTCTAGCAATAGGCCTTGCTTTGAATCTTATACTTAACTTTAATTTAATAGAAAATAGAAGATGAAAGCAACTTAAGACTATAAAAAATCACCTTAAATGAGTTCTTTGCACCTGGCCTTTGGCAAATATGTCCTTGCAGCTTAAAAAAAAGAAAAGAAACAAACTTGATAATGTATAGGGATATTTTATACTTGGTGGGTCCCAAATGGTGGGCCTTTTCGGATTATAGAATGTTCTCTCCCTGGAAATGGGGTTAACTCCATCCCTCTTAAGTTTTCAAAAGACTCTCAAGGCCAGCTATGCCAGTGTTTCTCAACAGTGATGGGATTCAAATACCTGAACAACCAGTTCTCTATGTGGATGCTGCTTCTGGAAGTCTGTTCTGGGCCTGGGCCTCTGAGGCCCAGAAGGGACTTCCAGAAGTGACATCCACGCACTTCCAGCGGTCTATTCTGGGTCTTGTGAAAAAGGGCTAGGGCTTCCGGTTTGCCAAAATCAACAAAAATTTAGCTACCAGTTCTATTGAACCTGTGCAAACCAGCTGAATCCCACCACTGGTTTTCAACCTTTTCTTCACCACAGGTTGTCATTGCAGTAACATTGGATGTTCCTGCTCTGACAACTGATGGAAATTGCAGCCATTTTTACTTTGTTTTTAACATACTTTTTCTTCTATTTAGAAATTAGATGTTGAAGGGGGGATGAGGTGAATGCTAGAACTCAGCTAGCCATAATAACAATGCAGCTCCATGGGAAACTCAAGGACACAAACTGATAATGTTTTGGCAGGCTGAGGAGTTGGGAAGAGAGCCCGTGCTCCTGGCTAATTGGAGAGTGTGATTTATGACTGCTTTGTGGGGGTGGGACTTGCATTCTGTTACTTTGTATCTGGGGGAAAGGAATCTAGTTTTGGGTTCATCTATGTAGTGCCAATACTTTGTTTCCTGAATAAAATGTTCTTTGAGGAAGAATTCTTGACTTGAAGTTCTTTTGATGGGTTTCATCTATCAGAACCATGATGCAGGCCCCCTTCAAATATCTTTTTGTGGCCAAGGACCATGGCCATGGAACCCCAAGACTTAAGATTTAAATCCTAACATTTCTTCAATCTTTTGCCATTCCCCTGTGATGACATGCATCTCCAGGAGTTCCCAGACCACAGGCTGAGAACTACTAGGTTATACCATTGGGCTTGAGAGTCCTAGGGAATTGGCAAGATATTGAAATGGCTCCCTTATTGGGGTTAACATTATCCTCCTTTGTGTGTGTGCACTTTTTTATAGTTTCAGGATGATTATTTTTAATGCATTCACGTGTGGTAATTAAGTGCTATATGCTGACCAGAGACACTTTTGTGAGTCTCTTTTGTGAGTTGAGCTGCCTATGGGAGAGAGTTTGCTGAAACAATTGGTAAGGTAAGGACTTGTGCTGTTGACAGCTCCTGTGAGTACACAACGTATAGTAGATATAGTGTAAAAAGACTATGACATAACCATACATTTTTGGGTAAATAAATAAGTAAAAAATGCAAATAGTCCTCAACTTACAACCACAAATTTATCCTCATAAGTAATTATGATAAATAAATCAAGGCACCCACATTTAATTATAGTTTTTGTGGCAGTCCTTAAGCAAATCACTATAGAAAGAAAGAAAGAAGAAAGAAAGAAAGAAAGAAAGAAAGAAAGAAAGAAAGAAAGAAAGAAAGAAAGAAAGAAAGAAAGAAAGAAAGAAAGGCAGGCTCAGAAATATTCCAAGATCTATTCAGATTCATTATCTTTTCCTCACCTGCTACTATGATATCTATTGCCAGTGATTATTGCCTACTTCAGCATTAGAAGGCCAATTCCTGTGATGTATTGTAAAAAGGGAGAAAATTGAAGAAATGCCTCTCTTGATTTCCTCTCTAGCCTCTATCAATGATTCAGAATGGGAGAACCAGTCTTGATGTCACGGTCTAATTATCTAGGGAGCTTGCCAGCTCATTTACGAGCACGATATAGGACCCTGTTGGAGTTTTTCAAGTTCAGTTCAATGTACTGATAACAACAAAGATTGGAGCCAAAAGCTATCACTATTCTATTATTCTCAGCAAGGGACAGGCTCATTTAACACAGAAAAACTAGAGAGAAATCAGCACCATCTCAATCCACAATCTTACTATGATTCATTGCAGTGCATTACGGTACATTCTGAAGAGTAAGACTTTGCTATTCTAACCACCATTGGCCAGCCACTCATGAAAATCCATGCTCATGTTATTTATGACTGTGAATGGGGGTCTGACTGAGGATATGTGCATCAATACATATCACATTAAAACATATTTCTTAAAGTTTTCCTATTCTGTACAAGTCATCATTTGATGCACCACATGGCTTTTACTGGCACCATATCCTATTGGTCTTTTAAGACAGAGGAGAAGAGCCTGAAGCTAGGGCCCCATATAGAGTTCTCCAGTTATTGATATGTTGCAAAGAGAGACACAGGGCTAAAGACCCAAGGGTAAGCCTATAATCAGGAGCAAGTAATTATGTTTAGCTTTTATTAATTTTAATGTAAATGAAATCAGATATTGTTCTGTCCACATGTTATGTTTGGCCACTATCTTTAGAATGATGGCCAAACATATCACTTAGAGATCAAGTATAGTTCTTATCCCATAAGAAGTTTCATAAACTTTTATAAATGGTCTCAAATACATTCCTAGCGACAAACTGCATTAACTACTTTGAATTTTAATTCTACTCATGTGTAAATAAAATCAACATAAATTGCTAACCCTAGTTTCCCTTAGAGGAGCTCATACCACAGAACAAGTTACCTTCACACTATAGACAGTTGTGCTGCAGTTAAACATCTATTTCTTCCAGTTCCTTCATTCTCTAGTTTTTACACAGGTGTTTTAATAGTTTTAATTGTTACATTGAGTCTTAATTTAATGTTAAGATGTTTGCAAGGTGCTGACAAGTAGAAAATGATAGTGGGCCACATATAAACAAACCAATAAGCAAAAGTATAAATGCATAACCTTTGATTTGCTCCCATCCAGCATGTCAGCCCTAGAGGACTGTGACCTTGTGGCCAAAAATAAAAATCACGAGAAATCAACACTCAAGAAAAGCATGGATTAACCAGAATTAATACTAGACCAACAATCAAGCAGTAAACAATATCCCAGTCAAGGAACTACAAACTCAGGAAAACAATTCAACAATAAACAGTAGTCTAATCAAGGAACCACCAAGAACACTCCTACCAACACTGACAGGGCAAGTCTCTTGTAGAGGGGTCTTCAAACTTGACCCTTTTATGACTTATGGACTTCAACTCAGCTTGCCTGGCTGAGGAATTGTGGGAGTTGAAGTCCACAAGTCATAAAAGGGCCAAGTTTGAAGACCCTCTGCCCTTGTATATAAACAGTGAATAAATCCCACTCACTTTTAGCACTCATGGGTAATGAAACATCTGCAAAAAAAAAAAAAACCAGCCAAGTTCAGAGAGTACCAAGGATCCCACCAAAATAAAAAATAAAAAAAAACAACTATTTTTAAAGTGAAACTACAGACTTGTTGTTAGCTAACTTTGGATTATAACTGTTCTACCACCTCAATGGTGAATCAGTATGTCCTTGCTTATTTTATATTTTTCCTTCCACTTTCCATTTAATTCTTTGAATCCCACCAAGCCCAATGGCTGTGCCCATCTTCACTGTTTGGAGCTGGAAAGGGACTAGTGGTTTAATGCATCCACAGCACTTCAGTCTTAGTGAATAGATGTTTGTCAGAGTAATTCCTCAGCTGAACTGGCATCTGCACTACCAATCAGTTGTGATCAATATATTTCAATTAACCAAATTAACTATTTAATTTCATAGTCAGAGTAGGCAAAAAAAAAGAAAATAGACCCAAGGCCAACTGAGTTCAGAAAACATGTTTCTTTGGTTTTTAAAAACAGCTATTTCTGCATTTTCAGAGATATTTCAGGATTAACAACAGTCTATAGCCTATGTACTGCATTACATCCCCAGTGCTATAGACACAGCTGGACCCCGCATATCTTGTTTTCTTCCTTCCATAGAGAAGGATGAGAAAGAACTGAGCTTACAAAAACCAGGAGAGGATTTTTTTAAGAAAAATAGGAAATTGACTGAATTTCTCACCAATGTACTGCAAATGTTCTCATCTTGTTATGTATGATGTAAAAAAACACTAGACTTTTAAGAGAAAGAAAACTTCTTTCATGAAGCCAAGTCCTAAATAAAAGTAATTCAAATTTTGAAATAAAGATATGACTTTTTGTATAAGCTAAAATATATGCATAGATGTTGGGTATTTTATATAGCATTTTATAGTTTGTTTCATCATACTACCAACTTTATTTTGACAGCTAAGTTTCTCCACTTCTTCTGAACATGCTCTTATGTACAGATAGCAGATTCCTTGGAGAAGGGAAAAGAAACATTTAACACACCTAATAAAACCAAAAATTCTTTTATAATCAGGAACTGTGAATAAGATGAAGAACACAAATAGAACTCTCTGCTGGTCAGGGTAAACCTTTTACCTGAGCTGTAAACATTGGGACAAGCACTAGATAAACTGCAAAGAAATTTTCCAATTTGCATGCAAATCTATCAATCATCTATTTATTATCTAGCTTTTGGAGTTATTTTTTGTTTTTTGTTTTTTTTTTCTCCCAGTATGATGATAAAAGGAACCAAGTAACATTTATACATTTGAAACATCTCAATTTCTGCCAAATCCAGATAAAACACCTCAACACTAAAAAAGGAAAAGTCAATCTCTTGGGCAATTTTTTGCCAGCGATAATATTCAAAACAGATGTCTAAATATATACTCTTCCCTAAAACAAAATAATTTGAGAGCTTGTTAGTAAAGAAGTGTCTGAATGATAGGCACAAGATCAATCAGTATAACTTTCTTCTTCCTTATCTGGCCCGGCAAATAAAAACTTTATGTGTTTTTTTTCTACCCAGGTTGCTAAAGGTACTGAGTTTCAGAAACAATGGTAGATGCTACATAGTGCCTCTAGCAGAATTTGAGTTGAATTAGATGACACTTGTTCAGCCAAAAGGCATCAGCAGAATTTTGCTGATTATTAAAAGAATTTGCAACTTTACAGACCATACAACTTCTCCTGGCTTTGGGAAATTAATATCAAACTATTAATCTGATTTTCTGCCAGTATTTCATCTCATGTCTCTGTGAGATTTCCTAAATGCAGTTGTTCAGAAGAGGGCTTTGACTTGTGTTTTTGGAAGCCTGCATAGAATTGGATTTCAGAAAATGTCCAATCACCAATAATTCTTTCCCCATCCCAAATTCAAATCCTATGTAGACACCAGGTGAAACATTTGCAAAAAAACAAACACCTGATTTAATATCTTGGTGTAAATCTAACAATGCCTGGATAACCAATCAACAGGTTAGGTTGCTTTTGCTTGCATGATGTACAACACATAGTTCTAATAAATAAATAAAAAACAAACTAACAACAAACCTTGGCTACCTCTATCCCAAGATCTCTCTCTCTCTCTCTCTCTCTCTCTCTCTCTCTCTCTCTCTCTCTCTCTCTCTCTCTCTCTCTCTCCTCTCTTGCCAGTATCTATTCTCTATCTAATTTAAACAGCTGCCCACTACTCAGTGATTAGATTAAAATAGATTAGTTTATAATAGTTTAGAATCAATAAAACATATAATATGAAATAAAAACACAGAGCAGCCAAGCACCACAAAATAATTGAAATTGTTCACTGATATTCATAGAATCATAGAGTTGAAAGGGATAATTTAGATCAGGGGTCCTCAACCCCTGGTCAATGGACCAGTACCAGTCCATTGCATGCCAGCAACCGGTCCGCACAAACATGCAAAGCCCCATCCATGAGATGCTGGCAGGACACAAAACCACGCACTCTCTGGTCCATGAAAAAAACCTTTCTCCACAGAACCAGTCCCTCATGCCCAAACGGTTGGGGACCTCTGATTTAGATGATCCCATCCAGTCTGAGACAATACAGAAATCCAGATTAAAGCGCTTCTAAACCGGTTACTCTACAGCCTATGTTTGAATAGACCTACCACTTCTTAATACCACTTTTGAATTGTTCTTCCTGCTAGTACAGATAGTCCTCCACTTATGACCACAATTGGAAACTCATCATTAAGCATTGTAGTCATTAAGTGAACCATCATATGATTATGACGTGCAACTTTTCCTTCTAGCTTCCCCATTGACTTTGCTGGTTGGAAATTGGTTGGGAAATTTTCAAATGGAGATCATGTGACTGTATGATACTGCAATTGTAAATGAAAACCAGATTCCAAGTACCAGATCATGGTCACATGACTGTAAGGGTGTTGAACAAATGATCATAAGTTGAGGACTACCTGTAAATTCTTCTTAGGATTTAAAACCTATGCAAAGATGTTGAGCCTCTCCCAGAAATGGCATATCAGGTGCTCTGACAAATAACTGGAACAAGCATTTGTCAGCAAAATGTTTTATTCTACCAACCAGCACCTTAGTGCTATTGCCTGGTAATAGAGCTTCAATTATAGCTTTTCAACTGAGACCAGTGAGGCTGAATTAAGCCTGGGATGCCTTCCAGTGTAGTTTTTTTGTGTGTTTTTTGTGTTTATTTTTTTCATCAGGGCTGAATTTGAGCTCCTCTTACGTTCCATTAAGTTTAAGATGCAATTGCTAGGTGTCTTTTTTGAATGAAGGTCATTTGGAACAGTACTAGATGGATGCCCCGGGAAGTAAGGTGTGTGTATCCATGCATGTATGCATGATAATATGTGCCTAAAAAAACAATTTTTCTTTAGAGTGTTTTGAAAAATTATCTTGCATAATCCAGGTAATCAGGCAACTCTTATCTATGAGTGGATCTCTGCAATTTTTAAATTTATTTCTAAATGAATGTGTTATCCTTTAAATTCAGATTTTTCCAGGTTTTTTTCTTTTGATTTCGAAAATGGATGTAGGAGACGATCAGGCTGAGCCCTGGGGAAAGGTAAAATGCATATCAGTCATGACACTTTTTGCACCTGCAAAAACTCGAAGCCCATCTCACCATGAATGCCTCTCTTATTTTTTCCACATCTTCCTTAGCAGTCAGTTGGCCAGATTCTTGTAGGAGCTTAAGCTCAAAATAAATCTTTATACTCATTTGAACAGCCTGAATTTCCTGATTTCCTGGGGCTTGACAATGTATGTGCCATCCTTTAAATCCAGATTTTTCCCAGGGCAGTTTACAAAAGAATAGAATCACAGCCAATTCTAAAATAATTAAAAAGTATAGTAAATCACAACAATTGTCCTTTCATTAAAATGCCTGATAGAATCATAATAACAATTGCCATGATGATTTTGCTAAAAAGAAGCTAAAAAGGCAATAAAGTGGTGCCAGGCATAGCTCACTGTGGAAGGAAATCTAAGAACCAATTTAGCCCTTGTTCTAGGGGGTTTTCTAACTGTAGGAAGTATTTTGAAGGAGCTTTTTGTTATATTTTGCCTTAGTTGCACCTCCTGTAGTTAATATTTCATGCTACATTAAATACAATATACAGTTTTTACAATTGCTGTAAAGCTGAAGAATAGGGTAGATCAAGAAATTAGGCAGCATTGGTGGGAACAATGGGGATAGACAGCACAGCAAGAAAATACTGAAAAAGATGGGGAAGGACCATCAGAAATATTGGTATTAGGAAAGGGAACAGGGGTATCTCAACGATAATCTCTAGCTTTAAAATGGTGGACACAACTTGGTCAAAGTATTGATCATAGCAAGCATGTAAAAAGAGACAAGGATATGATTGTAGGGTCATGCCCACCATTATGAAGCCAAGGACCCCTGCTATATAAAGCCCTGAGAAAGAAGACGCAAGGAAGAGGGGAGATATAACCAAATCAGTTGTTAACATCCTGCCATAATATCTCTTTTGGAAATATAAATATCATCTGCACAGAGATTCATTTCATCTGATTCAGATCTCAAAAGGTTCTTTGTCAATGTACTGTATATAGAGAGTTTTTCCATTGATTTCTGCTGATTGATGAAATATCACTCATCAGCATATTTGTATGGAAATATTAAACAGAAGAGGTTGATAATCAATCAGCCAATGCTTGCCTGGATCTTTTGTAGGCTCCTATATGCTCCATTTAAGGCCAATATAGGCATATGTAATCCTCTAAAGTAGGTTGTCTATTGAGATTCTCATCATCTTGGTTACCCCAAAGTTTTTTGTTTGTTTTTAAAGCAACTGGACTTTCTTGTTTGTTTGTTTTTCCTTTGAAAACAATTCTCATCCAAGAAGCTTCTTCAGTTCTAACCAAAGAGTTCTAAAATAGATCATTTTTTCCTTGTTGTTGTTAGCTGCGAAGTCGTGTCCGACCCATCGCGACCCTATGGACAACATTCCTCCAGGCCTTCCTGTCCTCCACCATCTTCTGGAGTCCATTCAAGCTCACGCCCACTGCTTCAGTGACTCCATCCAGCCACCTCATTCTCTGTCGTCCCCTTCTTCTATTGCCCTCGATCTTTCCCAGCATTAGGCTCTTCTCCAGTGAGTCCTTCCTTCTCATTAGGTGGCCAAAGTACTTGAGTTTTAGCTTCAGGATCTGGCCTTCTAAAGAGCAGTCAGGATTGATCTCCTCTAGGACTGACCGGTTTGATCGCCTTGCAGTCCAAGGGACTCGCAGGAGTCTTCTCCAGCACCATAGTTCAAAGGCCTCAATTCTTTGGCGCTCAGCCTTTCTTATGGTCCAACTTTCACTGCCATACATTGCAACTGGGAAGACCATAGCCTTGACTATACGCACTTTTGTTGACAGGGTGATGTCTCTGCTTTTTAGTGTGCTGTCTAGATTTGCCATGGCTTTCCTCCCCAGGAGCAAGCGTCTTTTAATTTCTTGGCTACAGTCCCCATCTGCAGTGATCTTGGAGCCCAGGAAAACAAAATCTGTCACTACCTCCATTTCTTCCCCATCTATTTGCCAGGAATTGAGAGGGCCAGTTGCCATGATCTTGGTTTTCTTAATGTTAAGTTTCAACCCAACTTTTGCACTCTCCTTCTTCACCCGCAACAAGAGGCTCTTTAGTTCTTCTTCACTTTCTGCCATTAGAGTGGTATCATCTGCGTATCTTAGGTTGTTGATATTTCTTCCGGCAATCTTAATTCCAACTTTTGATTCATCTAGCCCTGCCTTTCTCATGATGTGCTCTGCATATAAGTTAAATAGGCAGGGCGACAGTATACAGCCTTGCCGGACTCCTTTCCCAATTTTGAACCAATCAGTGGTTCCGTGTCCAGTTCTCACTGTTGCTTCTTGACCCGCATATAGGTTTCTCAAGAGACAAATAAGATGGTCTGGTACTCCCATCTCTTTAAGAACTTGCCACAGTTTGTTATGATCCACACAATCAAAGGCTTTAGCATAGTCAATGAAGCAGAAGTAGATGTTTTTCTGGAACTCCCTAGCTTTCTCCATGATCCAGCGTATGTTGGCAATTTGATCTCTAGTTCCTCTGCCTCTTCGAAATCCTGCCTGTACTTCTGGTAGTTCTCGATCCACATACTGCTGAAGTCTAGCTTGTAGGATTTTAAGCATGACTTTACTAGCATGAGAAATGAGTGCAATGGTGCGGTAGTTTGAACATTCTTTGGCACTGCCTTTCTTTGGAATTGGAATGTAAACTGATCTTTTCCAATCCTGTGGCCACTGTTGAGTTTTCCAAATTTGCTGGCAAATTGAGTGTAGCACTTTTACTGCACTGTCTTTTAAGATTTTGAATAGCTCAGCTGGAATACTGTCACCTCCACTAGCTTTGTTGTTGCTCAGCTTTTCTAAGGCCCACTTCACCTCACATTCTAGGATGTCTGGCTCGAGGTCAGTGACCACATCATTGTGATTATCTGGGACGTTAAGCTCATTCTTGTATAGTTCTTCTGTGTAATTTTGCCACCTCTTCTTAATCTCTTCTGCCTCTGTTAGGTCCCTGCCATTTTGGTCCTTTATCATGCCCATTTTTGCATTAAACGTTCCCTTCATCTCTCCAATTTTCTTGAAAAGATCTCTGGTCCTCCCTATTCTATTGTTTTCTTCTATTTCTTTGCACTGTTCATTTAAGAAGGCATTCTTATCTCTTCTAGCTATTCTCTGGAATTCTGCATTCAATTGGGCATATCTATGTTTTTCTCCCTTGCCTTTCGCTTCCCTCCTTTCCTCAGCTATTTGCAAAGCTTCCTCAGACAGCCATTTTGCTTTCTTGCATTTCTTTTTCTTTGGGATAGTTTTGGTTGCTACCTGTTGTACAATGTCGCGAACCTCTGTCCATAGTTCTTCAGGCACTCTGTCTATCAGATCTAATTCCTTAAATCTATTTGTCACCTCTACTGTATATTCAACAGGGATATGATTTAATTCATACCTGACTGGCCTAGTGCTTTTCCCTACTTTCTTCAGTTTAAGCCTAAACTTTGCAAGGAGAAGCTCATGGTCTGAGCCACAGTCAGCTCCTGGTCTTGTTTTTACCGACTGTATAGAGCTTCTCCATCTTTGGCTGCAGAGCATATAGTCAATCTGATTTCTGTGTTGACCGTCTGGTGATGTCCATGTGTAGAGCCGTCTCTTGGGTTGTTGGAAAAGAGTGTTTGCTATGACCATCGTATTCTCTTGACAAAATTCTATCAGCCTGTGCCCTGCTTCATTTTGTACTCCAAGGCCAAACTTGCCTGTTATTCCAGTTATCTTTTGGCTTCCTACTTTAGCATTCCAATCCCCCATGATGATAAGGACATCATTTTTTGGTGTTACTTCTATAAGGTGCTGTAGGGCTTCATAGAACCGGTCAATTTCATCCTCTTCAGCACTGGTGGTTGGGGCATAGACCTGGACTACTGTGATATTGAATGGTTTGCCTTGGATTCGAACTGAGATCATTCTGTCATTTTGAGGATTGTATCCCAGTATTGATTTTCCTACTCTTTTATTGACTATGAAGGCTACTCCATTTCTTCTGAGGGATTCTTGCCCGCAGTAGTATACCTGATGGTCATCTGAATTAAATTCACCCATTCCTGTCCATTTTAGTTCGCTGATACCTAAGATGTCGATGTTCAGTCTTGTCATCTCTTGTTTGACCACGTCCAGCTTTCCTTGATTCATGGATCTTACATTCCAGGTTCCTATGGAGAAAAAATCTTTACAGCATCGGACTTTCCTTTCACCACCAGACATATCCACAGCTGAGCGTCCTTTCGGCTTTGGCCCAGTCGCTTCATTCTTTCTGGCGCTACTAGTACTAGCCCTCTGCTCTTCCCCAGTAGCATATTGGACGCCTTCCGACCTGAGGGGCTCATCTTCCAGCGTCATATCGTTTTGCCTTTTGGTACTGTCCATAGGGTTTTCATGGCAAAGATACTGGAGTGGGTTGCCATTTCCTTCTCCAGTGGATCACGTTTTGTCAGAACTCTCAGCTATGACCTGTCCGTCTTGGGTGGCCCTGCACGGCATAGCTCATAGCTTCATTGAATTACGCAAGCCCCTTCGCCACGACAAGGCAGTAATCCATGAAGGGGAAAGCCTACAGCACCCGGTATTCCCAGGCGGTCTCCCATCCAAGTACTAACCAGGCCTGACCCTGCTTAGCTTCCAAGATCAGACGGGATCGGGCGCGTTCAGGGTAGTATGGCCGTAGACCATTTTTTCCTGCCCACCCCCAAATATTATTTCAATTCAAACCACTAAAAAGCAGTTTAAAGTATTTTTTTAAAAAAATTGGTTCCTTCATAATTTACTCCAAATTTCACTGAAAATAATAATCTCCCTGGCTTTTGCATGACATTAAATGTGCATAATGCAGGCATAATTTGCTATGTCCAAGATTGGCCTAAAGTCAGGGGCAACAATTTTCCTGGGTAAGATTTAACAGGAAGATCTTACAAAACATCATGTGCCTACAACTATCTCTGTATAAGATTTCAGTATTCTTACATGAAATGTCAGCATTTTTGTGGGAGATCTTATTTGATAACACAGCAATTGTACGCATAAATCCTGAAATCCATGTCAGTGCTTTTTTATTATTATTACTTCTGAAAAATTGGAGGATTTCTTGGATTTACCTGGTTCCTTAGTGCCCCTACAAGTAATGCAGCTGACATCTGGCTTTCAAGGACTGTCTTAGGAAACCTACAGAAAATACACAATAAGTACGGGACTATTTCTCTTTTACTGTAAAGCTGAAGAATAGGGTAGGGCTCGCAACTTGGGAGTCCTCCTAGATTCACGGCTTACCTTAGAAGATCATATAGTAGCCGTGACTAGGGGGGCTTTCGCTCAGGTTCGCCTGGTGCGTCAGTTGCGGCCCTATCTAGACCGGGATGCCCTGTGTACGGTCACTCATGTGCTCATGACCTCTCGTCTTGACTATTGCAATGCTCTCTACATGGGGCTTCCCTTGAAGACCACTCAGAGGCTCCAACTGGTACAGAATGCGGCCGCGAGAGTTGTCTTGGGAGTTTCCCGGTACTCCCATGTTACACCTTTGCTCCGCGAGCTGCATTGGTTACCAGTTGTCTTCCGGGTGAGGTTCAAGGTTTTAGTGATGGTTTTTAAGTCCTTACATGGCATGGGTCCGGAATACCTCGGGGACCACCTGCTGCCGGTGTCGACTCCCCTCCGCCCTGTGCGTTCCCACAGAGAGGGCCTCCTCAGGGTGCCTCCGGTCAGAGAATGCCGGCTGGTGGCCCCCAGGGGGACGGCCTTCTCTGTGGGCGCCCCGGTTCTGTGGAATCAACTGCCGGTTGAGCTCCGGATGGCACCGGATCTCCGCTCCTTCCGGCGCGGGTTAAAGACCCATTTATTCGAACAAGCTGGCCTGGCCTGATGGGGAGTTAACTTAGGGTTTTAATATTTGTATATTTTTACTGTTTTATTTTGGGCAATAATTTAATTCTTTTTTAACTTTTGTACTTTTGTATTTTTATTATATGCCCTGTTCACCGCCCTGAGTCCTTCGGGAGAAGGGCGGTATAAAAATTTAATAAAACTTAAACTTAAACTTAACTGCCAGTATCACATAAATACAATATCGGATTGAATGGATATTTGCACCACTTCCCTATTTCCTAAAAAAAACACCCTACACTTAATAAACATTCCAGATAAGAGATTTTTTCTTTCTTTTATAACCTCACATTCCATCTCCACATGCACAAAAGGATTCATCACACCACACACTTGTCAAACATTGTCCTGGAACTTGCTGGACACTCTAATGCAGCATTTTCTCTCTCTTCTTTAAGTACTGAAAATTGTCAAACTTTTAAGAGGGTTCTTTGAGGAAGCAGTAAGAATATCCTATGTAGATGACCCATTCCAAACATAGAACATACAAAGACAAAGGTAAATTATCCATTACAAGATGCCTAATGATTGTACTTTTTTTTAAAAAAAAGGTTGCAATGTTGGAAGTGATTATGCAAATACAAGAAGAACTGCTGACAAGTTTTCCTGTTATAGAAGAATATCTAGAAGATCTAGCCCCGAGCAAGTGAAAAACAATGATCAGATCTGAAGGCAGTTTCCTTTGGGCTTTGCACCAAACTTCTTTTCAAAGGCAAGGAGGGACAGAAAGTGGAACAGGGCAGATGGAAGTGTTGATTTATTGCTTTTGTCAGCCTTTCTTCTTTTGGAAAATAGGGAGAAGATCCTGCATAAGTTAGCTCTTTGCTTCTTTCTCATATGCAAATTAGGATGCTCAAACAATACTTTGCATAAAGTCACAAAAGTGAAATTCATGGAATGAATCTGGAGAGGAGATATGAAAATGTTCCTTTGAAATCCTTCCCCATTCACTGACGTATCCAAATAGGTATGAGGAAGACCACTTGTAAAATTTACTGCAGTCAAAATTCAAAAAAAGTTTGGTAAAATGACCCTTGTCTTCAGGAGGATGGGGAAAAAATCTCTCTAACATTTTCATTAAGAAAGCAATCTTAATAATAATATTTTAAGAAATGTCCATTGAGTCCAACTAGTATATTCAGGTTAAACTTTAATTCAACTCATTTCTGTATACGCAGAAGGCTCAAACTAGGTAGAAAATGGGTCTCACAGAGTGATCTTGAGATTGCTCTCCAAAATTCACACAGAGGGCTATGTGTACAGATATTTCACATGAACTGGTTCTTATCGTCATACAGATCAGTTTCAATATGTTAGTTTAATTTGACTGGATTAAACTGTTGGTTTCATTTCATACCTTGATTCATAGTTTGATACATATTTTTTTCACTTTTTCGAATCAAAGACTTTTGTTACAATTTGATTCAGTATTTGACTCAGTTTTTCAGTTCAATTAAAATTCAACAGAAATTTTCAGACGAGTTGGCTTTGAATTTAATTTCTGAAGGAAAACTTTGTGTTCTATTTATATATAAACCAGGCTTATTAGCCCTGTATTCTGACCTTCCAAATTAAACTCCAAGATTAGGTTGATTCTCTTAATCAACTTGATTTAGAATTTAATAGAAGGGGGTTAAGGAAATAATGATCATTTAATAATTGTTTAAGTTTCTAGCTTTAGATTATTCAGCATACAACAAAGCCTCACATTTTCCCATCTTCCATGTTGTCTCTAATATGGGAATATAATAAAATTTAAGGGAAATATGATCCCCTCAGTCTTCTTTATTGCCAAATCTATTTAATAATGAAGAATGACCAAATTGTCTTTGCATTTTGTGATATTTTTTTCCATACACCTCCCCCAACTGGAGATTTATAATCTCGGGGGGGGGGGTGTTGCTCCACTAATGCTTCTCTTATTTTAATTATTTAGGCAACATTTACAATTTACACAATGTGTTGCACCACTAAATTATCATTATTATTAATAATAATACTGATAATTACTATCAATATATATTATAAATAATTATTTAATAACAATAAATAATGAAATACAGTTGTGTAGATCACTCATCATGTTTTTCGTTTGTTTAAACATCACACAAGCCCATAAAAATGATCCTTACAGCTGAAAGCACTGTATATTCTTGACACCTACTGAAATATAAAACATTTGCATGACTATGCATTATACATTATTCTCTACGCAGAAAATAAAAGAAACATATATACATCAAAAGGAAATATGCTTGTTAGTCAGAAAACTGCAAGCTACAATCTTTTTCATAGATTTGCATTTCACTGGCAAAGCTTAAATTGTGATAAAGAGCATATAAGACAAAATTGTAATCATTCCTATTTACAACTTGAATTCTCATTACTGATCCCTTGGAAAACTGTTGAATTCTTCATAAATGCCAAAGGAATTTCTCCTTTGGAGAAATGAAAAGAGAACACAGTTTCTTAATAACTGTTTAATTCAACATCATACCAGTCATCGAAAAGTACGTCTGAGTTACCATAGGCAAGCATCTCAGATTGCTACCCTTTCCTAGTGTCTTTGGTCACTTGTAATGAAAAATGTAATGAAAAAAGCAGAGAGTTCTGACAAAACGTGATCCACTGGAGAAGGAAATGGCAAACCACTCCAGTATCTTTGCCATGAAAACCCTATGGACAGTACCAAAAGGCAAAATGATATGACGCTGGAAGATGAGCCCCTCAGGTCGGAAGGCGTCCAATATGCTACTGGGGAAGAGCAGAGGGCTAGTACTAGTAGCGCCAGAAAGAATGAAGCGACTGGGCCAAAGCCGAAAGGACGCTCAGCTGTGGATATGTCTGGTGGTGAAAGGAAAGTCCGATGCTGTAAAGATTTTTTCTCCATAGGAACCTGGAATGTAAGATCCATGAATCAAGGAAAGCTGGACGTGGTCAAACAAGAGATGACAAGACTGAACATCGACATCTTAGGTATCAGCGAACTAAAATGGACAGGAATGGGTGAATTTAATTCAGATGACCATCAGGTATACTACTGCGGGCAAGAATCCCTCAGAAGAAATGGAGTAGCTTTCATAGTCAATAAAAAAATAGGAAAAGCAATACTGGGATACAATCCTCAAAATGACAGAATGATCTCAGTTCGAATCCAAGGCAAACCATTCAATATCACAGTAGTCCAAGTCTATGCTCCAACCACCGGTGCTGAAGAAGATGAAATTGACCGGTTCTATGAAGCCCTACAGCACCTTATAGAACTAACACCCAAAAATGATGTCCTTATCATCATGGGGGATTGGAATGCTAAAGTAGGAAGCCAAAAGATAACTGGAATAACAGGCAAGTTTGGCCTTGGTGTACAAAATGAAGCAGGGCACAAGCTGATAGAATTTTGTCAAGAGAATACGATGGTCATAGCAAACACTCTTTTCCAACAACCCAAGAGATGGCTTTACACATGGACATCACCAGACGGTCAACACAGAAATCAGATTGACTATAATGCTCTGCAGCCAAAGATGGAGAAGCTCTATACAGTCAGTAAAAATAAGACCAGGAGCTGACTGTGGCTCAGAACAAGTTTAGGCTTAAATTAAAGAAAGTAGGGAAAAGCGCTAGGCCAGTCAGGTATGAATTAAATCATATCCCTGTTGAATATACAGTAGAGGTGACAAATAGATTTAAGGAATTAGATCTGATAGACAGAGTGCCTGAAGAACTATGGACAGAGGTTCGCAACATTGTACAACAGGTAGCAACCAAAACCATCCCAAAGAAAAAGAAATGCAAGAAAGCAAAATGGCTGTCTGAGGAAGCTTTGCAAATAGCTGAGGAAAGGAGGGAAGTGAAAGGCAAGGGAGAAAAAGAAAGATATGCCCAATTAAATGCAGAATTCCAAAGAATAGCTAGAAGAGATAAGAATGCCTTCTTAAATGAACAATGCAAAGAAATAGAAGAAAACAACAGAATAGGGAGGACCAGAGATCTTTTCAAGAAAATTGGAGAGATGAAAGTAACGTTTCATGCAAAAATGGGCATGATAAAGGACCAAAATGGCAGGGACCTAACAGAGGCAGAAGAGATTAAGAAGAGGTGGCAAAATTACACAGAAGAACTATACAAGAACAAGCTTAACGTCCCTGATAATCACAATGAGGTGGTCACTGACCTCGAGCCAGACATCCTAGAATGTGAAGTGAAGTGGGCCTTAGAAAAGCTGAGCAACAACAAAGCTAGTGGAGGTGACAGTATTCCAGCTGAGCTATTCAAAATCTTAAAAGACGATGCAGTAAAAGTGCTACACTCAATTTGCCAGCAAATTTGGAAAACTCAACAGTGGCCACAGGATTGGAAAAGATCAGTTTACATTCCAATTCCAAAGAAAGGCAGTGCTAAAGAATGTTCAAACTATCACACCATTGCACTCATTTCTCATGCTAGTAAAGTTATGCTTAAAATTCTACAAGCTAGACTCCAGCAGTATGTGGATCGAGAACTACCAGAAGTACAGGCAGGATTTCGAAGAGGCAGAGGAACTAGAGATCAAATTGCTAACATACGCTGGATCATGGAGAAAGCTAGAGAGTTCCAGAAAAACATCTACTTCTGCTTCATTGACTATGTTAAAGCCTTTGATTGTGTGAATCATAACAAACTCTGGCAAGTCCTTAAAGAGATGGGCATACCAGACCATCTTATTTGTCTCTTGAGAAATCTATATGCGGGCCAAGAAGCAACAGTGAGAACTGGACACGGAACCACTGATTGGTTCAAAATTGGGAAAGGAGTCCGGCAAGGCTGTATACTGTCGCCTTGCCTATTTAACTTATATGCAGAGCACATCATGAGAAAGGCAGGGCTAGATGAATCAAAAGTTGGAATTAAGATTGCCGGAAGAAATATCAACAACCTAAGATATGCAGATGATACCACTCTAATGGCAGAAAGTGAAGAAGAGCTAAAGAGCCTCTTGTTGCAGGTGAAGAAGGAGAGTGCAAAACTTGGGTTGAAACTAAACATTAACAAAACCAAGATCATGGCATCTGGCCCTCTCAATTCCTGGCAAATAGATGGGGAAGAAATGGAGGTAGTGACATATTTTATTTTCCTGGGCTCCAAGATCACTGCAGATGGGGACTGTAGCCAAGAAATTAAAAGACACTTGCTCCTTGGGAGGAAAGCCATGGCAAATCTAGACAGCACACTAAAAAGCAGAGACATCACCCTGCCAACAAAAGTGCGTATAGTCAAGGCTATGGTCTTCCCAGTTGCATTGTATGGCAGTGAAAGCTGGACCATAAGAAAGGCTGAGCGCCAAAGAATTGAAGCCTTTGAACTATGGTGCTGGAGAAGACTCCTGCGAGTTCCTTGGACTGCAAGGCGATCAAACCGGTCACTCCTAGAGGAGATCAACCCTGACTGCTCTTTAGAAGGCCAGATTCTGAAGCTAAAACTCAAATACTTTGGCCATCTAATGAGAAGGAAGGACTCACTGGAGAAGAGCCTCATGCTGGGAAAGATTGAGGGCAATAGAAGAAGGGGACGACAGAGAATGAGGTGGCTGGATGGAGTCACTGAAGCAGTAGGCGTGAGCTTAGATGGACTCCAGAAGATGGTAGAGGACAGGAAGGCCTGGAGGAACATTGTCCATAGGGCCGCGATGGGTCGGACACGACTTCGCAACTAACAACAACAACAACAATGAAAAATAGCCCAGCCTCTTATCCATTAAAAGGAACAATTAAAGGACTTGTGCAAATTCTAATCCACATGAATTTATATTGGAATTCTGAGAAAGGAATATTCAGTTCTCTTTCTAAGACTTGATTTTAAATTATATTGAGCTTGATTCTTGGGTGACCTCAAGACATGATAGACACACCAATATAGCAAAAATATGCAACTGATTGATTCTTCCAGATTTTTTTTTACTTCCTAGACTAATGTATAGTCCTGAGCTCTCCTTTTATTTTCCTACCCATGTTCTAAACAGGTCCCACCATGCTTATTGTTCTTTTTTCCTCATTAACCAAAGTATGTGGTGCCAACTGTTGTGAGATTTTTTGTTAGTCCTATAACTGCTGAACAGGCTTGTATTTGATCAGACATTAAAGGTAAAGGTAAAGGTTCCCCTGCACATGCGTGCTAGTTGTTTCCAACTCTAGGGGCCGGTGCTCATCTTCGTTTCAAAGCCGAAGCTTGTCCGAGGACGTCTCTGTAGTCATGTGGCCAGCATGACTAGATGCCAAAGGTGCACAGAACGCTGTTACCTTCCCACCGTAGTGGTCCCTATTTTTCTACTTGCATTTTTATTTGCTTTCGAACTGCTAGGTTGGCAGAAGCTGGGACAAGTAACAGGTGCTCACTCTGCTATGCGGCACTCGGGATTCGACCTGCCAAACTGCCGATCTTCTGATTGACGAGCTCAGTGTCCTAACCCACTTGTAGAGTACAATTGTATTGCCATGCATTTCAGTTTTATTATTCTGAGTTGCAAAGTGGATTTTAACCCAGATGCATATGAGCCACACAGAGGTGTTGTCTAAGTTTAATTCAAAAATAAAATGTCTAAATCTATGTTTTGTTCAGGAGGGGTAAGGAGAGAAAGAGATGAATAATCTAAGTCACTGGTGTCAAGTTCACCACTCCATATGATGCAATGGCCCACGGGCTGGCAGTTTGACATCCGTGGTCTACATAGTAATGTTACAAATTCTGGAAAGCTGGGAAATATTCTTATATTTCTTGAGAAATTCAAAGAAATCTCTCTTCCAATTTCTTGATCCATCCATTTGTTGGTGATTTTAAAATGTACCCAGATCTTTTCGGAATGTCAAGTGTCATGCTTTCATGTGTTGTTATGGCTAATACAGAATTACTCTCACCTTTTCAGATACCAGAAGTAAAGTAAAAAAAATGGGAATCATTACTGAGTAAGGTTATCAAATTTGGGATCCAAACTTCCATATGACCACTAGATGATAGCATCCAGTGGTTGATTGGATTTTTGCAAAATAGATCTGATAGCCCTACTTTACCAGTTGTAAACAGCAGCCAAAATGGAATAGCAGTTCATTTGAAATTATATTCAAATAATCTCATTGTCTGCAAGATTGTATATTGTTTACTTATATTCTGGTTGCTCTGCCTAATGAATTATATATTATTTGTTCTGGCAACTTGACTGTTTTACTCAAAGAATGGATATAATCCCAAGGAAAATATACTTTTACAACAGCTCATTTCCTATTGCCAGCTCTGTTGCTTCAAAGCTTTAAGGCACTTTGTTTATAGAAAATAAAACAAGCTCATAAATAAAAAAAAAAATATGGCAGACTTTGTTCCTTAGGTTTTAGATCCTAGTCTTGGGTTGGGTTTTTATAAATAGTTTTAATTTTAATATGTATTAATTATTACGGGCATAATGGTTTAATTACTTTTAATTTTTGTATTCTGTTTTTTATTATGTATTGCCCTGTTCACCGCCCTGAGTCCTTCAGGAGAAGGGCGGTATACAAATTAAATTATTAAATTAAATTAATTAAATTAAATTAATTAAATTAAAAGCTAGGAATTCTGTTTAAAAAGTAAAAAAACACCCTGATAGGAATCCTAAATTTCTCCCATCTTCATTTATTACCCCCAAGAAATGATTGAAAACTAGACAGCACCTTTTTCTCTCATTCAGAGAGCTTTTAAAAAGACACATCAGTACAATATGGCTGCAAGCTATTCTAATAATCATAATAGTCTATAGACTGGTAGCCATATTGATCGTAGATCAGCCTCAGTTATATTGTTCTTTCTTTCTAGGAACTTATAGTCATTTTAAGGAACTATAAAGCCTGCCCATCTTATTGTTATATCAGCACAACAAGGGTTAATTGATGCTTAGAAGAGACTAGCAACTGCAGAAGAATCAAGGAGCTGACTTTAAGAGAAATATGCAGAGAAGGCTAAAATATTCCTTAAGCCCTGGAAAACCATGATGATATTATTAGTAAGTCTCAGAAAAACTCTTTCCTGATTCACTAGAGTTTAAATAGGAGGAAAAATAAAGCATAATCAAGCTTCCAAGATTCTGCTACTAGTGCCTATCTCATAAAATATGGTTCTAGTCTTGTGGACTCTGACCTGTTCTATCCCAAAGGACTGGCAGAAACTAATAGGGAGGAAATGACCTTGGTTGAGTGAGTCAGCTGTATCAACTGACAAATTTGGAAAGAGAGGAAGGCAATAATGAAGTTCTGATGGATAGAACTGTGAGTGATGCCTTGTGCCTGCTGAGCAAACAAGTTACCTTCTGTAATGGGGAAGGAATCTGTCTCAACTCAAATAGTGAAATAAGATTCAGCATTCTAATATACTTTTCCTTGTGGAAAGGGGTTTAATCTTTTATCACGGATAGCAAAAAAAAAAAGTCTTGGGTCAACCGTGGAAAAATCACAGAATGTCTTATGTTTATGAATCAAAATGCATTTTAGCAGAAAGATATTACTGATAAATGAATATTAAAAGTTGGAAAACATGAAGGTATAGACCCCAAATAAAATCCACTTAACAAAATGAAGTCAAGCTTGATTATATGGATACATGTCATTTTCTTGGCAGTAATACGGAAATGGTTTACAAGAGCCTTTTTCCATGATTATTTTCCCCAATTTTTAGCCAAGGTTAAAGCCTTGGAGCTTCTGATAGTTTCCCTTCAAACTACTAATTATGTCTGGCCTCCTAAGTTTTTTTTCAGAAACTGGCAAATTAGATAAATAGAATGATACAAAGCAAAAATAAAGCATTTAATATTAAAACAAGAAAGAATGCAGTATATTTACTATGAAGTTACTTATATTATTCAGTATCACAGGAAAAATAGCCAATGAATATTAGATTGTTTTAATCTAAATTGTAACATTGAACGGATTCTTATTGTCTTAGAAGTGACAAACCTTTTTCTGCTAATATATGATAATTGATCAATACTTCACTTTGTGTTACATTGTCAGCAAAATCATATCTAAGTGTAATATTTAATTAGTCTCTTTGACTTCATATTAATTGTGACTATATTTATCTGTAGTTCTTTATACAAAGGAAAAAAAAACTATACACTATGCATGGTAACCAAGAGACAACCCATGCAATCTCTTTACTACAGGCATTTGTTTTATCCCAAAGTTGTATGTAGATATTAATGTATAGAATGATAGTCAATTGATGACCCTTCACTCTTGGAAGATATAGGTCAGTATTTAAGGGAGGAGCCAGTTTGGCTTGAATACCTGCCTACTTCTAAGGAGAGGAGAAATTTTGACATCTGTCAATTTTGATATCTGTCAGCCTTTCTGAGTAATTTTCAAACTGTATTCTCCTCCAAGTCCTCTCTACACTATTCCACAACAGAGCCAGAAGCCTGTCTTCTTTCTCCCAACCTCCTGTCAGAGACAAATAACTAACAGAATATGACTCTCCAACGTTTTCCAAACAAAAAGAATTTTTGATTTCTTGTTGACAAGTCTTCTTCCATTCCAAAGGTCAGGCAGTTTGTCCAAATCAGGACCTATCTTCTCCAGGTTTGGGTCAGGTAGCCAGTTGGAATTGGCAATGGGACGACATGCAAGTAAGTTTGAGAGTCAAAGGAAGAATAAAAAATGAACATCCAATCCAAGATTAGGCTTAAACAATTACTTGCAAAATGGCCTTTTACTTCACAGGTAAGATCCTTCACAGTCCATTTCCAATGTGAAATTTGAGCATGTGAAAAGTCCAGAGGTTCCACACTACAAAGACCTTGTTCATCTCTGTGTGTGTGTTTTCACAGCAGAAAAAAATGAGATCTACTTCTTCCAAATTTCCTAGACTCAGCCTCTGAAGATTCTGATTAGCAGATCAGTACAAAAAGAGTATAATGATGTTTCTTCCCCCATACGTTTCCCTTACTTTTAAAAAAGTACTTTCACTTTTTCCTTTGTAATTTATTTACTAAAGTCTTTTGTGCTTTTAAATTTCCTGTTTGTGGTTTTTCATGTTTTCTTTTTGTCCTTTTAAAAAAAAGTAAATTAAAATTGTTTTTCTCTTTATTTTTCTTAACTCCTTTTTTTTAACCTACTTGTAGGATTATTAGCTTCCTTTTATATAGGATATTTTTGGTTGTTTCCTTGAATGTAAAAGATCTTCCAAGAAGGGAAACACTTATGAAACTGGATAATTTAAAACCTGCCTTTTTACAAGAAACTAATAATCTTGTATACAAGAAAGATCTGTTATCCAGAAGATTAGATGTTCAAGTATATCTTGGTAGGAATTATAAATTTACCAGGAAAAGTAACTTGGTTTAACAAATCTTTAACATTTGTACAGAATAAATAAAGAGGAGATTTTTTAAAAAATATTGGTGATTAATGTTGTAATAATCATACTGCATTCATTTATTATTACAACCATACTAAGGACCATCTCAGTGTTTTACATTAATAATTTGAATATCTTTTTAGCTGAAGTTCAAACGATAAAAGCAGTAGATTTTAATAAAGTTTTAGATATTTTATTAAATTATAAAACTATTGTAGTTAAACTTATTTTTGTATATGGAAAGCTCTTTTATCTTGGAATTTAATACTGTGAATATATGGTGAGTTTTTAAATAGTTCACAGTAAATATACTTTTTAAAATCTTATATTAAAAATTATTTTTGTATCATAATCCTTATTTGACTTTTAAGTAGATGAACAAAGATGCCAAAATGGTCATTTTTGCTTTTGATAAGCCTCAAATTATGATTTACAAATTGCAGGGCTAAACTAATCAAATGACATGATAGCTGTGTGAAGTATATAGACAAACTAGAATCTCTTCCAGTTTCTTTTTTTCCATCTTTTTTTCCTGCCTCCCCAGTTACAGTATGCTTATATTTTAAAAAAATGGATGCACTAGACTAGGAGTAAAAGAGGAGTTAACATTGGGATTAGGGATATAATAGATAGAGATATCTTCAGAGGAGAGTGGTTCAAAAAATTAAGATGGCTGCTATGACCATGTAATCAAAGACCATACATTCCTCTTGTTACACACAGGATCATGTACCACCATCCTGATTTTTAATTACTTTTTACTTCATGGATCCCCATCCATTGACTTACTTACTGTCCAAAATTAGCCAAAACAGAGGATTAAACTAAATCTCTCTAATTTTTAGTTCAGAGTATTCTATAAACCCAAGAAATGTGGACAGTTTATAGTTATGTAAACCATAATATAGCATATTGACCACATGAAGTCAATTATGGCTTAGCTCAATGTTAAAACCCAAACACTTTAACTATATTCACACAATATATAGAACAACAAATCTTTTATTTAGCAGGTCTTACCATGTTTAAATTAGAAAAGAACAGAATAGAACTGGAAGGGACCTTGGAGGTCTTCTAGTGCAGTCCCCTGCTGAAGCAGGAGAATCTATACCATTTCAGACAAGTGACTGTCTAATCTCTTCTTAAAAATCTCCAGTGATGAGGCGCCCACGATTCTGGAGGCAAGCTTTTCCACGGGTTAATTGTCTTCACTGTCAGGAAGTTTCTCCTTAATTCCAGGTTGTTTCTCTCTTTGATCAGTTTCCAACCACTGTTTCTCATCCTTCCCTTTGGTGCTTTGGAGAATAAAGTGACCCCCTCATCTTTGTGGCAGCCCCTCAAATACTGGAATACTGCTATCATGTCTCCCTATTTCTTCTTTTCTTTAGACTAGCCAAACCCAAGTCCTGCAGCCATTTTTCATATGTTTCAGTCTCCAGGACTTTGATCATCCTAGTTGCTCTTCTTTGAACATTTTCCAAGGTCTCAACATCTTTTTTGTAGTATGTTGGCCAAAATTGGTTGCAGTTGATTATAGTTGATTATTTGTGTGAACAGAGACAACTGGGTTGGTTGGTTGGTTGGTTGGTTGATAATGCTTTGATCTGTAAAGGTAAAGGTAAAGGTTCCCCCACACATGCGTGCTAGTCGTTTCCGACTAGGGGCCGGTGCTCATCTCCGTTTCAAAGCCGAAGAGCCAGCGTTTGTCCGAGGATGTCTCTGTGGTCATGTGGCCGGCATGACTAGATGCCAAAGGCGCACAGAACGCTGTTACCTTCCCACTGTAGTGGTCCCTATTTTTCTACTTGCATTTTTACGTGCTTTCGAACTGCTAGGTTGGCAGAAGCTGGGACGAGTAACAGGCACTCACTCTGTTATGTGGCACTCAGGATTCGACCCACCAAACTGCCGACCTTCTGATCGAGAAGCTCAGCATCCTAATCCACTGAGCCACCGCGTAGAGGAACCTAAATTCTCTGGATAGATTACAAAGTACCGATAAAGGAGAACAAAAGATTGCAAAGTATTTTAAAGCCTTGAATGTTTCTAAAATATGTTAACAGAACAAAAATAGCAAAAGAATAAATTATTTTTTCTCTGACCACACAAAGAAACAAACAGTTGCAACTACCAATAAAAAAGAATATTTGTAGCTCAGGATTGAAATGAAGAGCACTGGTGATGTTACCTAGTTTGAGTAATGAAACATTTGAAAGAAAACCAACAAGTTCAGAGAGCACCTAGGACCCCTCAGTTACAACTACTTTTTCCATCTGCTATAAACTTATTCCAATTAACCAACCCAGTTGCAATTAGTATCTTCAAGTTTAGGATCCTGAATATGACGTAGAACATCTTCTCTTGTCCTTGGTGTTCTCTCAGTTTAATAATTTGGTGGCAGATAGCTCATTACACAATGGGGTAAGATCTTCAATGCTTCTATTCTATTGGAACATCTTCTAGAATTGCCCAACAAATTCTAGGGCTATACTATAGTAATGAGAACAGGCTTAGTACATGTGATTAATGGCTGAGCAATATTAGAGAGTCATTATTGTGGCAGCGATCAATATTTGTCTGAAGCTGTGCAAACTACTTATTTTTTCTGTACAATTATCACTTATGAATCCTTGTACAAACACATGGTGAAAAATTACCTTAAAAAGACAATATCAGAGAATGGTGGGGAGGAGATGATGAGATAAAAGCAGTGA
This sequence comes from Vipera berus, assembly GCF_964194415.1. Classification (NCBI taxonomy): domain Eukaryota; kingdom Metazoa; phylum Chordata; class Lepidosauria; order Squamata; family Viperidae; genus Vipera; species Vipera berus. The sequence continues at coordinate 19,328,064 of NC_138207.1, read as the reverse complement.
CTTATCTTAGTCTGCTGAAATAACCAAGAATGGTAGAGATAGAATACCTGACAGTCAATTAATTAAAAAAACTGGAGACTCAGACATTTTGAGACCACGGCAGACCATCTACCAGACAGGAGGTCAAAAATTGAGAAGATCCAGCAGCTTTCAGACACTGAACAACAAAAAAAATCAGGCTCTTCTGATATATTTTGTTTAGATCCATCAGTCACAGAAGCAAAGAAAGTAAACTGTGTTCATCCTTTCATACACTAAACCATTAATTCAAGCTGCATTCATTACAGCAGCCTCATTTAGATGGAAAAGGTCATGCTGTTGTTTTGTTCAGGAATTGGGAACTAAATTCCCAATCTACTGCTCAGCCTTGTCTTTGACAATGAAGAATGGCCTTGGGATAACTAGAAAAGAAATATTTTATCCTAGGGGAATTGTTGTTGTTGGCCACATAGTCAACCAGATGTTTAGACTGGATTTGGCATTTTACTCCACCTATCAAGTCCTTCCCAAAAACCTGGAATAGGCAGGTGTTAAATGTATCATTGTAAGGAGTAAACTATTCCAAGTCATGCACACCCCAACTCTACAAAGGCAAAAAACATTGTGATACGTCATGATACATCATGTGACACAATCAAGTTTGACACCCATGACTTATGGTGAATTTATCAATGTCGATGATGCTTAAGTGGGGTTCCAGATGTTTTGGGATTGCATCCAAGGCATCTGTAACTATTTGTATTATTCTTGCTTTCTTTTGCCACAGTTGTACTACTTCTATTTGCAAGTGTTTTTAGTTTGTGATTCTCTCCAGTTCTTCCTCTTCTATTCTGCGACATAATGCCACATCCACTATCCAAACTTTGTCTTTCTTATTGATAATTGTTAAGTCTTTAGTGTTATGTGGCAGGTGCTTGTCTGTTTGAATTCTAAAGTCGTGGAGCATGTTAGCTTCTTAATTGTTTATGACTTTCTCTATTTTATACTCCCACCAGTTCTTGCTTATAGACAAAATAATTTTAGCAGATCTTTCAGTGCACCATTGTTACTTCTTTGTCATGCCATTGTTTGTAGTCATTCTGTGTGATCTTCTAGCAACAGCTAGGTTGTCCATTGTTTCTTCTTTGCAAATGCTTCATTTATTGTCTGGTGTCTTCTCAGTTTCTGCTTTTGCATGCGTTTGTTCTTAAGGCTTGGTTTTGTGCCGCCAGAATTAGCCCTTCTGTTTCTTTCTTCAGCTTTCCTGCTCTTAGCCATTGCCAAATGAACTGAGTAAGAGATATGCCAGGGATGAAGGTCAATACTTCAAACCAGGGATTTTTTTTTAAAGTAATAACAGAGCTAGAAAAAGTGGTCAGCTTTAGATTGAGCAGTGGGGCAAAGAGAAAGCAATTAACACTTAACTCTGGTGTAGTTCTGTATTATCTTAGGTAAGAGATGCTCAAATATATAATGCCATAATTCAGCACATGGTCTTGTTTACATGCAACAAAGGTTTCCAACTATTTTATCAAGTGTCAGAATCGTAATCAGTTCCCCAGGCAATTAGTTCTTTGAATTCAGAGACAATAAGCATAGTGAGTGTGGAGATTTTAGCTCAAGCAAAGATATTTAAAAGCATAGTATAAAAAAATTACATATCAAGCAAGATGGTGCCAAAATCTCTTACAAACTATCAAGAAGTACTTAATAATGACAGGAGAGATACTCCAAAGAAACTAGTTTTCACAGTACCCAGTGCTAGGTTCTGTGTAGAAGCTTCCTCCAAACAACACCCACCCCCCAAGGTTTTTATCAAAATCTGACACCATAACTTCATGGCCCCTCTATAGTCATGAGACTGCTTGACACATGACTTTAGGATAGGTACCAAAAATCTGAGACTTTCATAGGTTTGAAGCTATATGAGGATTTCCTTCCCCCCTCTTCTTCTTAACTCAGCAAAGAAGAATGAAAAACAGATTCACCCAGATTGAGCTCTAAACTTCTAAACGTCTTTTTAATATGAAGAAGAAATGAAAATATATTAACAAACTCCTTGAAATAACAATGATCTTCCTTGTTGCCACTACACTAACAAGGCCTAAGTAATTCTTGGATGGAACATATATAGGTACTATACATATATAAGCAAACCATCTAATCATAAATTGTTGTGGCATATTTATCTGTTACAAGCCTAGCTAGGATGGGAAATAAATTCAGAACTCTATTTTCTATTAATTTTGAAGCTTCCACAACAGCTCTTACTGTCATCTCAGCCTATTAATGAGAAAGCAGGTTCATGCTGCTCAATGCTCGTCTGCAAATTATTTTGAGGCACTTTTGCATTTAAGCTAATCACATCCCTGAGAAGCCAATCTCTTCCCCTAGTACTATTGCAGAACATTATTGGAAGCCAAATTATTATCCACTACTGTACCGTCCATCATGTTCTACAGACCATAAACAGATAAGGCATAATCTCTATGACGAGTCAGGGGGAAATGGGAAAACATGGAGAATGGAGTGCAGTTTTCACAGGCCTTCTAAAATACTAACTGTTCCTTGTTTTCTTTCTAAATCAAAGTTGTGAGATCATGGCAGTAAGAGTCATTGGTTGTGGCTAAAGTAATTCATCTAATTTTTTAATCTGCTTTTTCCTTTTGCTAGGGAGTAAAAGAACATATGTCTTTGTGTTTATATGTCATTGCAAATAGCAAGGAAAGATTTTTAAAGCTTACCTTCATTGAGATAAGTAATTGTCATTGGCACATATAGTTTCCATAGAAGAGAATATATGTACTCAGGGTTGAATTCTGGAGTCTTTTGTGCTCTCTGAGCTTGTTTGTTTGCTTGAGGATGGTTCATTAACTAACTAGGCTACATCGTTAGTGCTAGTGAATAAGGGGTTTCCTCCCATTTACAGATAGTAGCTTGCCCTGTCAGTGTTGGTGGGAATATGGGGTAGCCCTAGACCTGAAAGGGTCACTGGTGTCTGGGTTCCCTGACCCTCTTTTTTGTCTTGTTTTTTCCAGCCAATCCCTTGTACAGTCTCCTCCCAAGAGGCGTGAAACACAGGGTGGTGGTCAGTCTTCTCTCAAGAGGTGGGTCACACAGTGGGCTGGTGCTCAGACAGCTGATCAGCCCTTCTTCCTCTCTCTCCATCTTCTCCTACTGCTTGCTGGTCTCTCCTTCCATTGCTTCTGCTTCTTTGTTAATTCCCCTCCCTGCCTGCCTGCCTTTCTCTCAATCTCTCCTTCCCCTTCCTAGAGAAAGAAGGCTTCTTTCTTTCTCTGTCTTTCCTCTCAGGCTTCTTTCTCTACCTTTTCCTCAAGCAATGCTTCTCCTTCCCCCCATTCACTCAGTAGGGTGGAAGCCAAGTGAGCTTTTTCCTCAGGCCTGTCCAATGGTGGGATTCAGATATGTGAACAACCAGTTATCTGTGCGGATACCACTTCCGGAAGTCCATTCTGGACCTGGGCAATAAAAAATTAGCTACCGGTTCTTCCGAACTGGTGCAAACTGGCTGAATCCCACCACTGGGCCTGTCCCCCCAAAAGACCCACCTCTCCCTCTTGCCTTCTCTCTTGAGCCCTTGCTCTCCTCTCCTTTCCCACCAAAATCTCCTCCTTTTCACTCCCCCTTCACTCGGTGGGGTCGAGGCCGGATCAGCCCATAGGTCCTGCTTCTCTTCTCTCTCTTTTCCCTCAGGCTGTCCCCACAAAGAGACTCACCTATCCCTATCGGCCTTGCTCTTTCTCCTCTTTCCCACCCAAACCTCATTCTTTCATTCCCTTTTCCCTCTTCCTCTATGCCACAAGGGTTTTCTTCTTGGTAGTTCCTTGATTAGGGTATTGTTTTCTGCTTGATTGTTTGCCTGATCTTAATTCCCGCTTCTCTGAGTATTAGCTGCTGGAGAGAACATGTTCTGGACTTTTTGTATTCTTAACTTTTAATGTTTGAATGGTTTGTGAACATAGTTAATTTCTATGTGTTGATTGATAGCTGATTTGTCTGCATGCCAAGCATTCAAGAATTTTTTTTATTTAGCTTGGTCTAGAATGGTCACAGTTTCCTAGCTGAAGCCATGATGCTCCGCTAATCTTCTGCATATCTATCCTCCACAGTGGCTGTTACAGTCCTTACAGTATATGTTGTAGATGATTTCTACTTTTTTCTTCTTGGACTAATGTGTTTTTGGTTTACTTAAGATGTTAAGAAGTCATCTACATACTGGATCCATAGCACTCCCACATATACAATCTAAATTATGGATCTGATTTGCGGGCAGATTATCTACAACATACAATAGATGACATCATTTTCATAATAATAAAAAAGGAACAACTAGAGAATACAAACGAAACAATGAATATTTTCAAAGAAATAAAATTCACAAAGGAAGAAGAAAACAACTACACATCACCCTTCCTCAATACCCTTACCAGCAGAGGACTGACATCAAAACATACACCATTTAAATTCTTCCTATTACACCTCTCAAATTTGTTATTGAATGGCTACACTGATTCAGTGTGAATCAAAGTGTCTAACACTGTTCTTAATCACTACTAATAGCTGAACCTTTTCTGCCTATCCTATCTGTCATTGTTTCTATGATTTCCTTTCTTTTGTTTGACTTGTGTTAGTTTTACAGCTTTCTAATATCACTACCAACCAGGGACACGGTGGCTCAGTGGGTTAGGATGCTGAGCTTGTCGATCAGAAGGTTGGAAGTTTGGCAAGTTGAATCTCGAGTGCCGCGTAACAGAGTGAGCGCCTGTTACTTGTCCCAGCTTCTGCCAACCTAGCAGTTCGGAAGCACGTAAAAATGCAAGTAGAAAAATAGGGACCACTATGGTGGGAAGGTAACAGCGTTCCGTGCGCCTTTGGCGTCTAGTCATGCGGGCCACATGACCATGGAGACGTCCTCGGACAAGCGCTGGCTCTTTGGCTTTGAAACAGAGATGAGCATCAGCCCCTAGAGTTGGAAATGACTAGCACACATGTGCGGGGGAACCTTTACCTTTAATATCACTACCAGTATCAAAATGTACTGAGGGTCTAGACAGATAATGAGAGAGATGCTATCCTTTTCCCAATTTTGGAATTTAAATAAAATGGGGAGTGTTTTATGTGTGTGTTTTTTTGGTTTGTGTCTTGCTAGTGTCTCATCCATACTCTCTGGGTCTAATCCTGCTTAGCCTTTTCTGAGATCAGCCAAAGGTTGGATCACACTCAGCTTTAGCAAAGTCAAGTAATTGAATGTGTTTATGTGATATGCCGCAAAATGTTAAATACCCTCAATTAGAAGTGATCTCAAACAAAGTCAATACTAGCTTGGCCGTTCACTGGACTGCACTATGCTGATGGTGCTTTACTCTGCCTGAGAGATTTCCTGCTACTGTTCTTATTTTTAGGAAGGGTCAAAAACAGAAATATGTGCCTACAGCAAAATATTTATGAGCCTGGGAAAGGTCAAGAAACTCTCTCATACATTCATAGTACAAAAACAATCAAACATACTTTATTTTGAATTAACTTACAGTTTTCCTTGTGTTTTTCAGCTTACCAGCACAAACCAGAACTTAATATGTCTAGATAGAAAATAATGAGCTATCTTTTTGTTTTTCTTTCTTTCTTTCTTTCCTTTCCTTTTCTTTTCTTTTCTTTTCTTTTCTTTTCTTTTCTTTTCTTTTCTTTTCTTTTCTTTTCTTTTCTTTTCTTTTCTTTCTTTCTTTCTTTCTTTCTTTCTTTCTTTCTTTCTTTCTTTCTTTCTTTCTTTCTTTCTTTCTTTCTTTTTGGAAGACAATGTTGTTACTGCTGTCTCTTCCAAGCCAACTAATCAAGCAATTTACTCAGATGAAAAGTTATGAATGTTGCTGAATATAAAAATAAATCAATTGATTTTAAAAAAGGATTGTTTTAAATCCCAGTTTTTATGTGGGTGTTGTTGTTATTGTTAGGCAACCAGAGTCATATATATGAACTGGGCAGTCATATAAATTCATTAAATCAAGCAATAAATATAATCAGCCTTGAAAATAACCAAAAGGATAATATTTTAGTTTTTTTTTTCCCATTGGGCCTATGTTCTAAATAACTTTAGAGATGCTTGAATTATAGGTAGCAGTAGACAAAATTATAAGTCAGTAGACAATTCCCTCCTTTCTCCCCAAAAATGCAGCTCCAGCCTCCTGGGAATCCAGAGTACATTCCACCACAATATACAGTATATACACATACACACATTAATTGTTCTGTTGCACAAAATGTATATTTGCAGTATCTAAAGAACAATGCAGTTCTGATGGCCACGTTATAAACATACACTGAGCCTTCTGCAAAAAATAATTTGATCTTTGTGGCAAGCAAAGAAAATACAAAGTAATCCTGAAGCTGGTTTTGAAATGTGTACTGCCAGTTTCTCAGACTCTGTGTTCATTCAGGGTATCCTGTTCGGTGAATCTGAGATCTGAATGACCCCCACTCTGCAGTTGTTTAGTAGAGCTGTGAAGACCTGGCCTTTCACTCAGGCCTTTGGCAAGGGAGAATGAGAGCCTTCGCTCCATTCCATCTGTTCCGACACAGTTGCCATCTTTTACTTTTATTGATGTTATTTGTTTGATAGTGGTAAGTTGCTCTGAATTGTTGAAAATTACATAACTGGCATGAATTCTTTTTTTTTTTTAACTGTACCCAATTAGACTGACTCAGACTCAGGAGAGACATAAAAGCACTGGACCCTAGGAAGGCGTTTTCTTTATATCTCCCTATAAAGGTTGATGCTTTATTTTGTAAAAACAAACCTATAAAAGAGATAAGTGAGTGCTTTATACATTCTGTTTCTAATGCTATCTCTATACCATTACTATGATAATTACTATTACAATTACCATGCTCTTACTATCAATATGACAATATTTATATCATATTCTATTCAATATACCATGCTCTGTCAATTACTATTACAATTACCCATATACTCGGCTCTGTATTATTACTAATATGCATCAATGTTTATTTCTTAACCTTGTTCTAAGTCCCGTCTCTGAGATTTCTTCTTTTTTTCTGTTAATTGCCAGTTGCATTTATCTCAGGGGGCTACTGTACTTCTTTTCCTCTCTTTTGAACAGTCCACTCCTTCTGAAGGAAAAATAGCTTCTTTCATTTGGCTGCTGTACTATTTGCTGGTGGCTGCCGAGCTCCAAAACACACGTCTCCTTCGTTTTCCTCCCACACCTGTGTCAAGGTTGCAGCTTTATTGGTAACTTTGCAGTACAGACACTAAGGATAAAGCTCAAACAGGAGGGGATGAAGGCAGCACAGGTGCATGCAATTTTGCTAAGCAGTTTGCTGTTCCACAATAACCAAATATTGGACATTGGATGTTAGATCCAACTGATCGGGACGTGATCACATTTCAAATGTCACCAAAATTACTGATGCAGTAGGTTATTATACTAAAATAATGGCAGAGGGTAGGCATATTACACTTTCAACAGAGAAACATGTAGCATTTTAAAGATTAACAAGTGTAGTACAGTATTGCTTCAGCTGTTGTGGATCAAATCAGATTGATGAAAAATAATTCTGTGAGAGACCATTGGATCCATGCAGAGCAATATATAACCATATATCTGCTTATAAAAGAACTGCTATTGCTTTACAGAGAGAAGGAAAGAAAAGTGAGAGATAAAAATGTCATACGTGTGATACTATTTTTGCACTAAATAGCTGGATAATGCATACCTCAGGATACAAAATATTTACCCTCTTTAAATATTCTAATGAATTGTTCCTTGGCTGTTTCTAAATTATACCAATCTTTGTCAGTTCTTTTTCCAAATATTACCACCTTAAAATCAGAGTTAGAGGATCTCAGGAGGATAAAATATTTCCTTTTTGACTTTCTGAATCTCATGGTTCTGGTGCCAGCAAAACCATTTCTCTTTATTTTTTGCTTTTATGGATAATGTTACTGGAGTGTTGTGGTGGAACCACTGGTTGAAGAGGAGGGACTCCTTCCTAGGAGGAATAAAAATACATTCCTGCTTATAGTCCATTTTGGGGTCTATATCCTAAGGTCTATATCTGCTGTTTCCCAAGGGAAGGCAGACCCTCTGGTGAGATTCTTGTAATATAGGTGATCGATAATAAAATATCTATTTGGGCCTATTCACAAGTGGTTCTGATTACTTGCACCTGACATGTAGAAATAGAACAGAACAGAACAGAACACAAACAGAACAGAACAGAACAGAATAGAACAGAACAGAACAGAACAGAACAGAACAGAACAGAACAGAACAGAACAGAACAGAACAGAACAGAACAGAATAGAATAGAATAGAATAGAATAGAATAGAATAGAATAGAATAGAATAGAATAGAATAGAATAGAATAGAATAGAATAGAATAGAATGGGACCTTGGAGGTCTTCCGGTACAGCCCCCTGCTCAAGCAGGAGAACCTATACCATTTCAGACAAGTGACTGTCTAGCCTCTTTTTAAAAATCTCCAGTGATGGAGCACCCATGATTTCTGGAGGCAAGCTGTTCCACTGTTTAATTGTCCTCACTGTTGCTTCTCTCTTTGATCATTTCCAACCACTGTTTCTTGTCCTGCCCTCTGGTGCTTTGGAGAATAGCATGACCCCCTCTTCTTTGTATATTTTAACCTCCAGGCCTTTGATAATCCTAACTGCTCTTTGAATTTCTTTCAAACTCTCAACATCTTTTTTGTGATATGGTGACCAAAATTGGCTGCAGTATTCTAGGTATGGTCTTACAACCCAGGTTTGTATTAGCTTTTTTGGTGGCTCCTGCACACTGCTAGCTCATAGTCAAGTGATCGTCCACTAGGACTCCAAGGACCCTCTCACCGTCCCAGCTTCTGCCAACCTAGCAGTTCGAAAGCACATAAAAATGCAAGTAGAAAAATAGGGACCACTACGGTGGGAAGGTAACAGCGTTCCATGCGCCTTTGGCATCTAGTCATGCCAACCCCATGACCACGGAGACGTCCTCGGACAAGCACTGGCTCTTTGGCTTTGAAATGGAGATGAGCACCGGCCCCTAGAGTTGGAAACGACTACCACGCATGTGCGGGGGAACCTTTACCTTTACCTTTACTGCTAGGCTTGAAAACAGAATGTGATCTTTCCCCCTCTCCTTTTCCTGCAAAACTAGGTAAACTAATAATACTGACCCTGGGCAGCTAAGGGCTTACCTGTCAACTATGGCACATCAGCCCACAAGTTTTCATGAGATCTATAAGCAGTGGGAAAGGAAAACCATTTTATCATGCTCTGTAGTTTGCAATCTCTATGGTAAGTGCAAGCAACTTTTGCGTTATCTGCCTTGACTGGAGCACATATAGACACACAGTGGCCAATTCTGTTCTGAATTAGAATCTGAAGTCTTATGAGACACAAGGTGTTCCATATAACTTGGTGATATTTTTATGATACCTAATACAGATGAAGAGTTTGGATTTTTTTAAAAAGGTCTCTGCACTGTATGTACTCTTTTTCCCCACGCCCAAATTTATTATTAAATAGCCTGTTCTCTTCTGTAAACCCTCCCACAATTCCCAGCTGGATACCAGTTTTTTGGCACTGTGAAAAAGCCTGAAGGCTGTACATCTTTTCTGGAACTGTCAAATATGTCATGAGTGAATAAGCCCATAAATCTGGAGCGCTTGACTTAGCTCAGGAAAACAAAAAAGTCTATTCCTTTGCAACACACAAGAATATTTTATTTCTTGGTTTTACTCTGTACTTTATGCAGAATGGCAACCTGAATCTCACATGGATGCAGTGAATCATTGATTTATCTGCTTTCAGGATGAGTAATTGTTGCATTAGCACAGTCTACATAAAGCTGAAGCTGGGGAAAAAAATTGTCTTTTGAAAGTCTGCAGCAATTTTCTGGATGGAGAAATTAAATGATTTTTCAAAATTTCTCTAGGGAAAGGAGAAATCCTCCAAAAATTATTCAAGGGCATTATTCATGACAATAGCATTGTTGTCAGCAAAACCCTATGGGTGAAGCTCTCTCACACAGCTTATCTCCCCTTGAATGTAATGTAATTTTAGGAAGAGAGATGACACAATGTTCACAATCCTCATAGCCATTTCATGAATATTTTTTTTATTTATTTATTATTTTCTTTATTAATCAAATTAATATAGCTGCCTATATTAAATAGCAAATACAAAGTTAAAACCCCTTATGAATATCCTAAAGTCCCTGAATACCAAATACTAAGTGAAAGGAGAATTAAAAAATGTCCCCCCCCCCGTCACCAAAGGAAGCAGCTAGACAAGTCTACTGTTCTGTTCACACCACAGGCCTAGCCACATAATCAGGTCTTGAGGACCTTTCAGGATACCAAAAGGGATAGAGCCAGTGTACTTCTGGGGAAAGAATGTCCCATAACCAGGTTCCATAGCAGAGAAAGCAGGTCACGTGGGAACCATCATACTTAGATGCCTAGTCAATTTACAATCCTAATACCCGCATGTGTGTTTTTTTTGCAAGATCTGATGGAACAGGTGGATACAAGTAGGGGGAGATGGTCCCTCAGATAGCCTAGTCCCAAGCCATGAAGGGCTTTAAAGACTAAAACCAGCACCGTGAATTGGCAAATATTGTAGCTCAAATATAGCAGAAGTACAACATGCCCTCTTTATAATTGCCTGCAGCACTGCATTCTGAATCAGGTAAAGCTTTCAGATACCCTCAGTGGCGTAGCGTGGGGGGTGCAGGGGGGGCCGGCCGCACCGGGCGCAACATCTGGGGGGGCGCGCTCGACGGCGCCGGGATCCGGCAGGGCGGAGGCACCGGAGCCCCAGCCGGGAAGGGCCTGACGCCCCACGGTGCGCCACACACACACACACACACAAACACACAACCACACAGCATGACTCCTCCTTCGGGCCGCTCCGCCTTCGCTCCGGCGCTGGACGGAAGCCTTCTCTCCCTCCTCCCCCCCCGCAAAGGAGAAGGCGGCTCCTGAGCGTGCACAGAGCGCGGCCCTCCTGCAAGCCCGGGGCTCCGCTGCGGAGGCTCTCCCAAGGTGCTCCCGGGGTTGCCAAAGGCGGGGGGGGCGTGGCGGGGCTTGAAAGAGGGTGGATTTCCCGTGGGGGGAGGATCGCTGCAGCGTCTCTCCGGGGGTCCCTGCTCTGGAACGAAAGCTGCGTCGGCAGGTTGCCGATCCAACCGTGCATTGGCGATCGGGACCGCCCCCCCCGACACACGTCGCCAACAGCGAGAGTTTCCAGCCAGGCCGGCCCGGCGAATCTTTGGGGCGAGGTGCCAAAGAGAAGGAGGCGGCTTGGCTTGGATAAGCAGCGTCTGGGCAGAAAATAGGTCGGGCGCCGCAGCAAGTATGAATTCCTGGGGTTCAGCCTAAGCAGGCAAAGCTGCAGGTTGGGTTGGTTGGCTTTTCCGGCTTTGGAATAACCTTGGGAAGCTGAGGCATTGTAAGTTGGAAGTCATTGTTTGTCGCCTAACATGTTGGGTCAACCCCACGCCACATGCTAAGCCATAAACCATGGTTGGTATCCAGGGTTTAGGACAAGATGGAGAAAACTAGCCAATTGTGGGATCATAAATCTTGATGAAGCCCATCATCGCTCCATGTGATGTATGCACTCAATCTACAAACGTAGTCCAAGCCTATTCACATCTGTTGTAAGGTCATTCTCTCGTGGGGTTTATCCTGACGTCCACTAAGAGTGGAACAAACATGCCCCATTAACCATTTTCAACGCCATGTCCTCTCTTTGTCTCATCCTAAATCACAGCTGAGGCACCTTAAAGTTGCCTTGTTTCAGTTTTAAACTAGCATTTTCCCTCTTCTCCAGAGACCCTTTTTTGCCTTGAACCTAACTCAGGGGTAGGCAACCTTGGCTCTTTTATGACTCATGGACTTCAACTCCCAGAATTCCTGAGCTAGTGGAAGAGACTCGAGTGCTAAAATCCACAGGTTAGGGGGCGCAAATTACTTGCCTTGCCCCGGGTGCTGACAACCCACGCTACGCCACTGGATACCCTTCAAGGGAAGCCCCATGTACATAGATTGAAGTAGTCCAACCTAGAGGTGACTGGTGACCATAAGCAGGAATCAAGCAGAAGTCATAAGATTAGGAAGATCCGCAGGTTGCGCACCACATCTTTCTGTGGTAGATGAACCCCCATTCAGCACCAAAGATGGCCTAATCCTGGAATCATCAATGGACCTCCAAAACCAAAGTCATTGTGTCTTATGATGAGACTAAAATATATGAAGAACAGTTGTGGGATTTGGGTACAGCCAGTCTAGAGAAAAGAGGGACTGGGTAGTCACTTGTCTGAAATGGTATAGGGTCTCCTGCCTGATCAGGGGTTGGACTTGAAGGCCTCCGTGGTCCATTCTAGCTCTATTCTGATTGATACACATACACGTGTGTGTGGGGGGGTGTGTGTGGGTGTAAAGGCATTAGACTGAATTGTTTCCTTTCTTAACGTATTGTGGAATATTCCAGATCTCCTCAGATGACATTCATATATACAAGATTATGGAGCAACAGCATAAATTAAGCAGTTACCCTGGTCCTTTTCCATGCTAACATTGACCTTCCAGATGTCCACAGTGTTGGCATACTGAATAGCAGAGCTGTGCAGTGCAGCTTAGCATGCAGAAAAGCCATAGATGAAACACATCATTTACAGAAGTGGAAAAATCCTGTTTGATATTCTGTATAGTTCAGCCTCAGCAATACCTCACAGATGGAAAAAATAGTCTATCACTGTAAAGGCATCTTCTCATATTCCTATTATTTGTGTCATCGCTATTCTTTTGAACATGCAAAAGAAGTAACTACACCACTTGTATAATATCCCTGACAATGTTCTTGTCATAAAGAACTTGGCTCTTTGAGCTTTCTGGCCTGGACTGAGAGTATTAATTGGGGTTTTAAATTGGATTTTAATTGGGGTTTTATATTTATTCAAGGTCTAAATGTAATTATTTTAACTGTTCTTAATTTTTGTAATTGTTGTATTGTTATTTTAAAAAAACCTTGTGAACCGCCCTGAGTCCTACGGGAGAGGGGCAGTATATAAGTCTAATAAAGATAAAGATAAAGATAAATAATAATAATAGACAAACACGGAAAGAAACACTTCCATGTAACACTAATTCTCTGCAGTAGACTTTCCCAAGTTGGTTGCATACAGCAGATCTTTTAAAAGGAATTCTTACTGGTCCAAGTCAATGGTCAAAAATTATGGAAGTTGTCATGTCACACAAAATGGCTACACCAAAACCACTAAGCTGCATATGAATAAGATAAAAATTAATTGATTTTCATGTAAACCAGAACTATCTCAAATCAGAATAAAATTGTTTTTGTAACCAATGTATCGGAAACAGTAACAGAGGCAAGAAGAATCATTTTTAAAAACCGCTTTGATAACTTACTTTAAATTATTTGTGAAGCAAACATTCTAAACAGCTTATTTAAAAATCGACATAATGTCATGGGTTGTTTTTTTTCCTTGTTGAAAATAAGTGTTGTAGCTATGGAAATCATGCCATGTATCTGTAATTACCGTTTTCCCTTGGTAGCAACACAGATAAGTGACAATGACAATTACTTTAAAAAGTACCTACTAAACAGAGTTGTATTTGTTCATTTTCAGAAAAGAAATGTTTTAACAACCATTCAATTTTCTTAAACGTCAATGTCTGTAATCTATTTGTGAACTGGGCCTCTTTACAATGCAGTTATATAAAAGGCATACTTGGTGTACAATCCTTTTATGTGGAGGTATCTAAACTTTCATCTACTTTTCTACTTCTTCAACTACATTTCATGTGGTTTGGCTTTTTTAAAAAAAATATTACTATGGGATAGAAATTATTTGTTTAAAAAGTAAGAGATTTCAAGTAGATTATGAACGATATTCCACATAAAATGCATATAATCTGTGGAACATGAGATAACATCCATATGTGCATTTTAATTCCATCTTAGGATACCCACCACTGAAACAGACTATCTGTTTGACCTTTGAGGTAGTCCAGGCAAGAAGCAAAAACCATGACTTCCAATACTACTTTAATTGTAAAGTTATAGTAACCGAATCTTCCAAGTCTGAAATTACAACTTTTTCCCAAGAAAATAGACAGTATCACTTCTGAGACCTTTTGCATACCCTATTTCTTTCTGCAGGCCCAACTGCCTCTTATCTGTCTATTGCCTAGTCTACAGTTCTTCCTCCTCCTCTGAACTCCACTCACAGATCCTTGCAAATTCACTACCTGTACTTGTTAAATATGGTTTATATACCGTATTTTCCGGCGTATAAGATGACTTTTTAACCCATGAAAATCATCTCAAAAGTTGGGGGGTCGTCTTATACGCCCAATCGTCTTATACGCCGGAAAATATGGTAACTATGGAGATAGATTTTGAAATGACTTTTTATTTTGCCTTTCACATTCTATTCACACACATTGCACTCACATCTTGTTCTTTAATCTTGAACATCAATGGATTGTCTAACTAGAACAAAGTATAGCTCAACTCAAATCTACTCCCTGCCAATGCTGCAGTTTTCTACAAATTAATCCATTTTATGGAGTTATTTGTTCAACTAGTGAAGCATCCCAAGCAATTTTCTTTACTGCAATTAAAAGGAGTTCCTAATTTTGTCAGTGTTGCTCTCACCAAAGCTATTGAGTGTTCACACTTTCTCAATGTGATTACAATACTGGCTCCTCAATTTGCCAGTATTATTCCTTTTGGGGGAATCTCTGTCTTCTCTATTACTAATTTTCTCTGTATCTTTTTTGCTGCTGCTGCTGCTGCTGCTGCTAGTAGAAGTCCCTCAATCAGTGTGATGTTGAAGGAAAAATCTTCATCATGGTTCAGTCCAAGCCGGGAATAAACAACATGGTGACTGCTTTAGAAAGAAGGTTGAAGTTTATTGAAGAGGAGAGCCAGACAGAAAGACGGCTCTGGAAGAAAAAAGAGAGAGCACATGTAGGGAGTGGGTGTTTATAACCTCTGGAGCCTTTTGTTTGGAGTTGTTCCTGTGGCGTGAACTTTGACCTGAGTCTGATTGTGCCCTTTGGCATCTGTGGGTTAATCCTATTATGTCCTGTCTTAGAGTTTGGGTGGGGCATGTAGATTTTAGTTCTCTTTGTCTTCCTAAGCTTCTAGCTGGGACTCCAACCTTCCTGAATGGTTTACGTCTGCATTTCTACAGAGCTGGTTTCTGCTTGAGGGAGGGAGACTTGGGGGTGTTAAGAAAAAACTGGGCATGCTTTTCTGTCTCTTTAATGTTTCCTTCTCTTGGGGGGGGGTGCGGCTGACTTCCCACAGTGATAACTGCCATCCCAAGGCTTAGCGAGTTTTATTAATTCGATGTCACACAGATCAATCCATCATTGGTGGAAGAAACCTGGATTTCAAATGTACATGAGAAGAAAAGTATTGTTTGGACTAGTACTTAATTAGCTATTAGGGTTATGTAGATGGAGAATCCTGTTCTTTTATTGCAAAATCATCTCTCCGGTGAAATGCAACTTCCATGGCTTCTCACAGTAATTAAAGGAATTAATTAGATGGGAACTCTTTCCATTGTGCTTTTTTTTTCAGATAAACAAAGGAGGGTGGTCTTGGATGCTTCAGAGGTAGGTATAGTATATTATTTGCAGTTTTTTCTTCCTACAGTTTCATCTTCCTTTGCCATCATCACTAATAATACTGTCCAAAAACTTTCAAAAGTAAGAATCAAGGAGACTGTGAATAAAAATAAAACCCACAGAAGGGGAAGAAAACTAGTCAAACATTGGAAATTATAAAGCAAATTTTGGCATTGTTTTAATGCTAATCATTACTCATAAATTATTGGTATTATATAGTTGACATGCATATTATAAGACAGCCTATATATTTTTTATTCTATAATCTTACTTTATAATTGGTAAATAATGTCTACTAGTTTCAACATGAAACCCATAATTCAGTTTTAAGTCCAATATCAGAATTTAGAACAGCCTACCAATAAGACATCTATATGTGCCACATATGTAAGAATGCAATGTCATATAAGAACTAAGCAGATCAATAACTTGTTTTAAGGAAAAGATCATGATATTAATATTTCTCATCATCAGTACAGTGAAGATAAACAGATTGGTTTATATAATACACTAAGGAAGATCAAGCTGTAACAATAAGAGCAAAACAGATTAAGAGATCTAGCAGAGAGAAACATCACTTTTTGAGAAAGGAAAGATTGTGCACTGGATAGATAACATATGAATACTCAGCTGTGGGATATTTTTCCCTCTGTTCATTGGGCTGCATCAAATATGCTTCTTTCATATTTCAATTCAGTATCTGAATTAGAAGATATTTGGTTCATCTCTCTTGGAATCAGAACAGTGTAATGGAAATAAACCAGAGATCCTTTCCTCCTGTTTTGAATTTAATCCTAGTATGAACGCCAACACTTTGCTTCCGAAGAAGCAAAGGCCATAAGAAATGCCTCTTAATTTAATATTCCTGGTGACTTGTTTCTAGAAAAATGTATATTAGTAGAAGAAGCTACCAAATCAATCACATAGCTTTGTTGTTGTGGTTGTTGTTGTTAGCTGCGAAGTCGTGTCTGAGCCATCGCGACCCCATGGACAATGTTTGTTGTGTATTTACTTATTGTTATATATTTACACAGTGTGTTATAATAGAAGTAATAGGACTGAGGTAAAAACCGCGGCAGCTTTTGACAGCTGTCAAAAGCTGCCGGGACGAACTGCGCAGGCGCCAACCGTCTGACAGCTCAACACGCGCTACCGATGACAGCTCCGAGCTGTCAAACCCTGACGGTCCCGATTGGAGGAAACAAACGGCGCGGGAACGGACTCACCCCTGATTGGTCAAACCGCCGACAGCTGCCAGTATAAATAGATGTCATGTTCTTATGTTTGTTGCCTGGTTCAGAATAAAGAGTTAAACTGTTAACTCGCTGTCTCGCCTGCTTACTAGTTAAAGCACTGGCGACGAAGGTGGGATGCCTGCTTGCCTAAGCTGAAGTCACTACCTAAGGGAAGAAGAGATTTTTTCCCTTAGCCGAGCTGGTCACTTGCCGAAGTCACTGGGAAGCCGACTTCCTTTCAAAGCAAGCAGCGGCACCCACAGTTATAGGCAGCATGACGAACCATGGCCACATTCGAGAATTCAATACCCGCCACCCAGAAGGCTGGGAGTCTCATCTGGGCCAGGTAGAAGGATACCTGGTGGTTAAGAAGATTACGGACGACCGGGCCAAGGCAGCCGCCCTTCTCTGGCTCAGCGGGCCCGCCATATATGATGCCGCTGTAGGAATCTTCACCCCTGAGCCGATCGCCACTATCTCCTACGCCGACCTGACCGAGGGGCTGAGCAAATACTTCATGCCCCTCAAGTCAGAACTCTTCTGGAGAGTAAATTTCGCCCAGAAACTACAGCTTCCTGACGAGCCAGCTAATGACTTCATAACCCGGGTCAGACACGCCGCACGACGGTGTCGGTTCCCGGACTTAGAAGACCGAATCCGGGACCAGATCGTCATAGGGCTCAAAGACGAACGGCTGAGGAAGAAGCTAATCGCCAAGCCAGAAATGACAATGACCGATGTGGCGAGGGAAGTCATTGCATATGAGGACAGCCACGGTGACAACCGACGTCTACCTGACAGCGGGCCCAGTGGGTCCGTGCACCAGGAGGACGGCGGGTTCAGCGGTCCCGAAGATGACGACGCCTCCATGGACATCGATGCGGTACAGCGGCGGTTCGAAAAGCTCAAGCTGCATCGCAACAACAGGGGGGGGCCTGCCAACAATCAGAGGGGCGCTAACTTCCAACCAAACAGGGCTAAGTGTGCCAGCTGCGGCGGAAGCCACCCGAGAGCAACGTGCCGGTTCCGCAGTGCCAAATGCCACGGGTGCGGAAAGACAGGTCACCTCAAAGCCGTGTGCCGCAGCCGGAGCCGAGAAAATCTGCACGAACTGGAGGTGACAACCGCAGGTATGACCCTACACACACCCAGAGCCAGGCACAGTCCCAGAAACCTAGTGCTTAACGTAAGGGGAAGGGCGGGAAAAATATACAGTCCACAGCACTCTTAAGCCCAAAGTCAAGGTGGACGTTCTGATTCAGGGAATTCCCTGTGAGATGGAAGTGGACTCTGGGTCCTCCGTCTCACTCATTTCGTGGCAAACTTACAGGGACATTTGTAACCGAAGTAGAAAACGGCCCGCCCTTCGACCCACCAAACTCCGCCTAGCTGACTTCCAGAAAACGCCCATTAAACTCCGGGGAAAAGCTTCCGTCCCCGTGGAGTTCAAACAATTTAAAGGATCCCTCCCTATTCTTGTGACCCAAGAAAACAGAATCAGCCTGCTAGGTCTAGACTGGTTTGAGGCACTAGGGATAGCGTTGACAGGTGTCAACGCCATTCAGCTGTCAAATTTAGAATCCGTCTGCCTTCAATTCGCGGACGTCTTTGACAGCTCGCTAGGAAAGTACACTGGACCGCCCGTATCACTTAAACTAAACCCGAATGTAATGCCTGTCAGAATCAAGGCTAGAAGAGTTCCCTTCGCCTTGAGGGAAAAAATAGAAGCTGAGCTAGACCGATTAACTACCTTAGGAGTCCTAGAACCGGTAGAAGGGGCGGAGTGGGAGACACCCATAGTGACCCCAGTTAAGTCAAATGGCCAAATAAGATTATGTGCCGATTATAAAGCGACCCTCAACCTCGCACTAAATGCACATGCCTACCCGGTCCCGGCTGTCAAAGACATCCTCGCGGCCATTAAGTCAGGCGCCATATTTGCCAAGTTGGACTTGGCGCAGGCGTATTTACAGCTGCCTGTCACCCCTGACACCGCTTTAGCTCAGACAATCGTCACCCACAAGGGAGCTTTTAAAATCAACCGCCTTCAATTCGGCATCTCTGCAGCCCCGGGGATCTTCCAGGAAATCATGGAAAAAACACTTAAAGGGATCCCCGGGGTCTGTCCATATTTCGACGACGTCCTAATTGCAGGGGAATCAGAAAAAGACCTAGCTGACAAATTAACAAAGGTGCTCCTTAGGTTCAGGGAGGCTGGTCTCAAACTAAAACGAGACAAATGCTCCATCGGGGTGCCCTCAACAGAGTTCTTAGGTTTTAAAATAGACGCTAAAGGAATTCACCCCAGTGAAACAAAAATTAAAGCTATTAAAACAGCACCAACCCCTAAAAATAAACAAGAACTTCAAGCCTTCCTAGGGTTAGTTAACTTTTATCATACCTTCCTGCCTCATAAAGCCTCCATTGCTGAACCTTTACATAGGCTATTAGACAAAGGCAAACCCTGGACTTGGTCATCTGAGCATGATAAAAGTTTTAATCTATTAAAAAACTTACTCTCCAGCAATACAACAGTAGCCCTATATAACGAACAGCTGCCCTTATGTCTGGCTTGCGATGCCTCCCCCTACGGCATCGGAGCAGTCCTAAGCCACTTAACTAAAGATGGAAAACAGACACCTGTAGCGTTCTATTCCAGAACGCTGTCAAAACCTGAGCGTAATTACGCTCAGATTGACAAGGAGGCTTTAGCTATAGTAGCCAGCGTAAAAAAATTTCATGATTACCTATACGGCCGATCCTTTACCATTTTTACTGACCATAAGCCCCTGTTAGGACTTTTTACAGTAAACAAACTAACACCACAAATATTATCTCCCCGCATCCTGAGATGGTCTACCTTCCTGTCAGCCTATTCATATAATTTAGAATACAAGCCAGGGAAAGCCATGGGCCATGCTGATGGCCTTAGCAGACTCCCCCAACCGATAGTCGACCCAGACCCAGCACCAGCTGGAAGGATACTGGCTATCTCAGACCTGCCAGAATGCCCATTATCTGTTAAAGACATCTCCGCAGCCACTGCTGCAGACAGAATTATAGGCAGAGTCCTAGGCTATGTCACGTCTGGCTGGCAATACACACCCCCAGACCCAGAATTCCAACCTTATATTTTAAAGCAAAAGGAATTATCCACCCATCAGGGATGTCTTTTATGGGGCAGCAGGGTAATCATACCCGACAAACACAGACTCAAGGTGTTAGAGAGCCTCCACGAAGGGCACCCTGGGACCGTCAAAATGAAGGCTCTGGCCAGGAGCTATGTCTGGTGGCCAGGATTAGATAAGCAGATTGAAACACATGTAGCCGGCTGCTATTCCTGCCAACTAGTTAGAGCCGCCCAGCCACATGCTCCCATACACAGATGGGAAACTACAAAGACACCCTGGTCTCGTATCCATATAGATTATGCAGGTCCATTCCAGGGACAATCATTCTTAATAGTCGTGGATAGCTATTCGAAATGGCTAGAGGTGGCACCAGTAACTAGCACAACTTCAACTGCCACAATACAAGTTTTAAGAGGGTTATTCGCAACACATGGGCTTCCAGATGTTATAGTTTCCGATAACGGCCTCCAATTTACCTCCTACGAATTCCAGAGTTTCACAACGGCGAACTCTATTAGACACACCACCACGGCTCCTTTTCACCCATCGACGAACGGCTTGGCAGAGGTGATGGTGAAATCAACCAAAGAGGCACTGCGGAAAATTATCTCCGGCAATTGGCACCGAAGACTGGCTCAATTCCTTTTATCACAACATACCACCCCATGCACAACCACTGGAAAGTCCCCAGCGGAGCTCCGCTGGGGCAAAAGATTAACTACCAGACTAGACCGTCTACATCCTGACAGATCCCCTCCAGACCCAGAACCACCCCTCCAACATAGAACTCTCACCACAGGGCAAGCTGTCTGGGCGAGGAATTACGGGGGGGGCAACAAATGGACACAGGGGGTGATCATTGAACAAACAGGCCCCCTATCATACATCATAGACATTGGACATAATATCCATATCCGCAGACATATCGACCAACTTCGGCGTCGGAGTCCTCAAAACATGGGGGAAAGGGGTAACGACGAAATGCTGACAGAAGCACCGCCGCAAAGTCCTGCACGCCAAAATTCCCCCGATCGGAATATACCACTTCAACACCCCGCTCCAAGTGACGCGGAACCTCCGGAGCCATGCCCCCTGCCCCCTCAGCCAGAAGCCCCTGGGGAAAGGGAACAACCAACCGAGACAACCCCCCGACGCTCCGAAAGAATAAAAAGACCTCCCACCTACCTAAAAGACTTCGAATGGGGAAACCCGAAAAAGAAACAGTTGGGGAAACATCAACTCGATCAGAGGGAGGGGTAAGGGGTGTTGTGTATTTACTTATTGTTATATATTTACACAGTGTGTTATAATAGAAGTAATAGGACTGAGGTAAAAACCGCGGCAGCTTTTGACAGCTGTCAAAAGCTGCCGGGCCGAACTGCGCAGGCGCCAACCGTCTGACAGTTCAACACGTGCTACCGATGACAGCTCCGAGCTGTCAAACCCTGACGGTCCCGATTGGAGGAAACAAACGGCGCGGGAACGGACTCACCCCTGATTGGTCAAACCGCCGACAGCTGCCAGTATAAATAGATGTCATGTTCTTATGTTTGTTGCCTGGTTCAGAATAAAGAGTTAAACTGTTAACTCGCTGTCTCGCCTGCTTACTAGTTAAACCAATGTTCCTCCAGGCCTTCCTGTCCTCTACCATCTTCTGGAGTCCCTTTAAGCTCACACCTACTGCTTCAGTGACTCCATCCAGCCACCTCATTCTCTGTCGTCCCCTTCTTCTATTGCCCTCGATCTTTCCCAGCATTAGGCTCTTCTCCAGTGAGTCCTTCCTTCTCATTAGGTGGCCAAAGTATTTGAGTTTTAGCTTCAGGATCTGGCGTTCTAAAGAGCAGTCAGGGTTGATCTCATATGCATGAGTTCTTCTCTTTCTGGTTTTGTTTTTAAGTGTGTTTTGGCTGTTCCAAGATTCATGCAATACTTATGCTTGTTTTCCACCTCAAAATGACAGGAAAATGTACCTGCATTTCCAACTGTCAAGGTTTATTAAGCGTGTTCCATTCAAAAAGGTGTAGGGGCAAAAACAGCTATTTTGCAGGCTATAGCCTTTACATCTCTGTTGTTGTTGTTAGCTGCAAAGCCGTGTCCGACCCATCGCGACCCCATGGACAACGTTCCTCCAGGCCTTCCTGTCCTCTACCATCTTCTGGAGTCCCTTTAAGCTTACGCCTACTGCTTCAGTGAATCACATAGCAGAGTAGATTAAAAAGGAATAGAAGCAATCTTGGCTGAACACTATCCCTGCTTTAATGCCAGAAGTATATTAGCATGAAATCACACTAATCTGATATAACAAAATAATAGAATAAAAGTGTTGGGAGGGACCTTGGAGGTCTTCTAGTCCAACCCCCTGCTCAAGAAGAAGACTCTCTGCCATTTCAGACAAATCGCTGCCAATCTCTTCTTAAAACCCTCCAGTGATGGAGCACTCACAACGTCTGAAGAAATTGATCTCTGTGTATGTGTGTTGCACACTAAGTTGTTGCCTTTGAAGAAACACAATCAACTGTAAAGTAAGAAAAATAAAATGAGTTGTTCCAGAAGATGATCCAGGAAGTTGCACTGTAAATAACCCCCTGAAATAAGTGTTTTGAAACATATAATTCTGCTTGTCACTACCTGTATTTGCCTTGTAGACACTTTCTCTCATCTCCTATGAAGTGTCAGATTTTTACAATCCAGAAAGTGAGTAATTCTTTTGCACAATGCTGCCCTACTTTAGGGTTTGGTAACCCTTATGAGAATCAAGGGTCACATTTGGTTTTCAGGAGAAGACTGCACTCAAAATGCTGCACATGGGCAAAAGGGGAAATATGAATGATTTAAACAAGAAATAAAAAAAAGAAAAAGTATGTGCTGGGTATATAAATATATAATAGGAAACATATCTTCGGATTAGAAAAACACACACTGTTGTACAATTCACCTCGAAGTGCAAAGTCTAGCATAATGGGGGTCATTGTTCATTAATTAGCTTTACACTATAGAAGTCTATAACTGTAGGGGTTATTCTGTGATGCAGCTCATAGTTTTCTATCAGTATCTCAGTGAGGTGGTACCCAAAGATGAGCTGCTGAGAAAATGCCTGAAACACAGCCGACATGGGAGAAAGATCAAGC
This sequence comes from Vipera berus, assembly GCF_964194415.1. NCBI lineage: Eukaryota > Metazoa > Chordata > Lepidosauria > Squamata > Viperidae > Vipera > Vipera berus. The sequence continues at coordinate 19,304,885 of NC_138207.1, read as the reverse complement.
AGATGAAGTGCTCTGGCAAGACAAGACCCTGAATCAAATGTACCATTGACTGATAACTGAAGTGACTAATATGGGGAAATCCTACCAGTGGCTGGAAAGGGCTGAATTGAAAGACAGCATTGAGGTACTGGCAAATACTGACTGCACAAAAACAGCCACTAAGCATCTACAGAAACAGGGGTCTACCACACGAGATAGGTCCCAAGGTGCAAACGATGCATAGAGGCCTCAGAGATGATCTAACACATAACAGGAAGATATCAGATGTGGGCAGGAATAGTATACACAGAACAGCACAACCAAGTATGGGCTAGACCCTCCCAAAGCCAGGAGGGAGATTCCACAAAAGGTCATGGAGAATAAAAAGCGAAGATACTGTGGGATTTTCAGATCCAGACTGACAGGCAGGTATTGGCCAATCAACCAGACACTGTAGTAGAAGATAAGTAGCAGAAAACAGCAGTGATGATAGATATAGCAGTGCCAAGTGATAGCAGCATCAGGAAGAAGGAGTATAAGAAACTAGAGAAGTACTAGGGTCTGAAAGCAGAACTAGAAAGTAAAAGGAGAATAAAGGCCAAAGTGGTCCCAGTAATGGTAGGAGCACTCAGGACTGTTACTCCTGAACTGGGGGGAACTGAGATTTAGAAAGACCCAGAAGGATGAAAAAAGCATTTTTATTTATTTCAATAACTTATGAAAATCTAATTTTGCAACAAATGTCAACTATCTTTCTCAATGTCTTATTTATTAGTTCCAATCATTTGAGGAATATTTTTATTCTTGTGGTCCTTATTCGACACCTATTTGCAAAGTCTGGTCTAAGACATAAATGTACAAACAACCTACATGCCTATAAATATTTGACTCTTCTCATCAGGCAAAGTAATAAAAAGATGTCATTTAAAGATACAGTGTGTCCAAAATAATTCTGAAATGTACTTGCATAAAACATTTATTGCTACTTTTTGCATATGTATTTATTAATTTGGTAATGTTATCCCACCCCACCCCGTAAATTAGTTATTTAAGACAACAAGCCCGAAGTCTATATTTTTGTAGTTTGTATGGTTTGTATTTTGTTTTAAACTGTAGCTATTTAAATTATTATTTTTAAGAAATAAATGTATATTCTGTGCCTTGTACCCACGCAGTATCACATTAAGGAAAAACTCATTTGGAAAATTGCATAAATCAGGCAAAATGAAGTATCATTACTATGTAGAAGATTTTTTTCCCATATAGAAACAAAGATCAATGCAGTAAAAGAAATATTGGCAAAAAAGAAAATGGAGGGAAACCACATTTGGCAACTTTGTTCATATTTAATAGAAATCATGATGTCATAACATGATTAGATGACAGTATCTGGTTGACTTTGCATGGGCTCAAGACTTAAGCAGAGTAAGTCATGTTTATGGTCTGAAGGGCTTGTTAAATATAATTGACAATGAAGAAGTGGTATATAATTTTGTTCATTGTAGAACATACTGTCAACAGTGAAGGACAAGCAGTCAAGAAATACTCTATAGACTAAGACTTGAAGGCCTTGGAAAAAGTATTCAGCCCTGATATCTCTCTACCAAATTGATGGAAAATAATAAATTAATCAGTAAGACTAGAATGGGAAGTCAAAGCACTTCACAGAAGGATAGAGTGGCAAGTTTGGTACTGTTGCCAAGAAAAATGGGTAGGTCTATCCATGAAGTACTGTAACCAGAAATAGGATTTGTTTTGATGCAGGCAAAAAGAAAAACATGTAAGAATGAGAACGTGGAGGCCAGAAATATGACTAAACCTGTGTGTGTGCGCTCTCTCTCTCTCTCTCTCTCTCTCTCTCTCTCTCTCTCTCTCTCTCTCTCTCTCTCTCTCACACACACACACACACAATAGTAATGGGGGACTTTAATTACCCTGATATCAACTGGGAGACAAACTCTGGCACCAAGTGGAAGATCAAACAGATTCCTGTCAAACCTAGCAGACAACTTTCTCTCCCAAAAAGTAGAGAAGGGAACTAGGGGATTAGCCATATTGGATTTAATTCTCACTAACAGAGATGAAATGATAGAAGGTGTTGAAGCCACAGGAACCTTGGGGGGAAGTGATCATGCAATATTGGAATTCAACATTCTGGAGGCACAAGCAATAGAACACAGCCAAACTAGAGTCTTGGACTTTAAAAGAGCTAATTTCAATAAACTTAGAGAGACCATGGGAAGAATTCCATGGATGAGAATCCTAAAGAGGAAAACAACTCAAGAAGCTTGGGAAATTTTGAAAAGTGAGATAATAAAGGCCCAGTCTAGTACAATACCAACAAAGAAGAAAAATAACAGCTCTCAAAAGAAACCAGCATGGCTGCATAAAGAACTCTCTGATAAATTGAAAGATAAAAAGGACAAGTATAAGAATTGGAAAGAGGGGCACATAACTAAGGCAGAATATCAGCAAATAGCCCGTGCCTGCAAAGATGAAGTGAGGAAAGCTAAGGCTCAAAATGAACTAAGGCTTGCGACCAAAGTCAAAAATAACAAAAAAAGCTTCTTTCAACATATAAAAAACAAGAAAAAAGTTAAGGAATTGATTGGTCCATTAGTGGGGGAAAGTGGCAAGAAGGTGACAAGCAATAGGGAGAAAGCAGAACTATTTAATTCGTTTTTTGCATCTGTCTTTACACAAAGGGAAAAAACAGTCCAACCTACCCAAACCAGTGCCATAAAAAACAGAATAGAAACGCAAGTTAAGATAGGCAAGAAAATGGTAAGTGAGCACCTGTCCAGCCTAGACGAGTTCAAATCACCAGGACCAGATGGATTACACCCCAAGGTTCTCAAGGAACTGGCAGACGTGATCTCAGAACCACTGAACTATATTTTTCAAAGATCCTGGAGCACTGGGGAACTACCAGAGGACTGGAAGAGAGCTGATGTAGTTCCCATCTTCAAAAAAGGAAAAAAAATAGACCCAGGAAACTACAGACCTATCAGCCTGACCTCAATACCTGGGAAGATTCTGGAAAAGATAATCAAACAACAAATCAGCGAACACCTTGATGCAAACAAAGTCATCACTAAAAGTCAACATGGGTTTGTCAAAAACAGATCATGCCAGACAAATCTTATTACATTCTTTGACCAAGTGACAAAATTAGTGGACCAGAGGAATGCTGTAGATATAATTTACTTGGACTTCAGTAAGGCATTTGATAAAGTAGATCACAACCTACTACTTGATAAGATAGAAAAATGTGGGTTAGATAGCATTATTTTATTTTATTTATTTATTTTAATTCCATTTATATCCCGCCCTTCTCCGAAGACTCAGGGCGGCTTACAAGCTTAGCAGTAGCCTTCATTCTCTGTATATGCCTGCTTGTTAGGGCTTTCACACACACCCCCAAGCGGCATTATTACAAAGTCAGCTTATTGCCCCCAACAATCTGGGTCCTACATTTAGGCAGGAAAAATCAAATGCATAGGTATAGTATAGGTGGTACCTTGCTCAATAGTAGTAACTGTGAGAGGGATCTCGGAGTCTTAGTAGACAATCACTTCAATATGAGCCAGCAGTGTGCTGCAGCTGCCAAAAAAGCCAACACAGTGCTAGGCTGCATTAACAGAGGGATAGAATCAAGATCAAGTGAAGTACTAATACCACTTTACAATACTTTGGTAAGGCCACACCTGGAATACTGCATCCAGTTTTGGTCACCACGATGTAAAAAAGATGTCGAGACTCTAGAAAGGGTACAGAGAAGAGCAACAAAGATGATTGGGGGACTGGAGGCTAAAACATATAAGGAACGGTTGCTGGAATTGGGTATGTGTAGTTTAATGAAGAGAAGGGTGAGGGGTGACATGATAGCAGTGTTCCAATATCTCAGGGGCTACCACAAAGAAGAGGGAGTCAAGCTATTCTCCAAAGCACCTGAAAGCAGGACAAGAAGCAACGGATGGAAACTAGTCAAGGAGAGAAGCAACCTAGAACTAAGGAGAAACTTCCTGACAGTTAGAACAATTAACCGGTGGAACAACCTGCCTCCAGAGGTGGTGAATGCTCCAACACTGGAGGTTTTTAAGAAGAGACTGGACAGCCGTTTGCCTGAAATGGTATAGGGTTTCCTGCCTGAGCAGGGGGTTGGACTAGATGACCTCCAAGGTCCCTTCCAACTTTATATATATATATTATTATTATATTATTATTACATGCATTTGGTTAAAATGCCATCATTTTATTCTTTTTGTTGTCTCTTTCAAGTAAACCAGCAAAGTTATTATAGGTAGTCATTTGATAGGTAAGTTTTTCTAAATTCTTTGAAAGCTTCCATGCTGTTTTATTCTTTCTTCATTTCATCTTAGGTGCCATGATTTCTAGATGTGCTTTTATCTGCATATGCCCTGAAAGAATTTGCTCTTGGCTATCCATAAAAATTAAAATGCCATTTCTCTAAGGCTGCTGGTGAAACAGATCAGAGGGATGGTAGATTTATGTTCCTATATTAAAGTATCTTTTTACTGACTTCCAATTCTCTGTCATACCTGGATTAAGGATTGGAGTCTTACTCTTAAAATATGAAGTAGCTGGTGCTATTTCCATCTTTTCCTTCTCATGAGATCTATATGATATCAACAGCTCTCCTGCCTGATTTTTAATCAGTTACACTTAGTGAATCTTCTTGTAGAACCATTATCCCTTTTGAATGTCCTCCTTCTGAAGGTCTATCTCGATTCAGTCCTATGACTGTTTCATTATTTGGCACAAGCATGGTTAAACTGAGGCAGGTTTGGTGATGACTGAAAGCTTGACATGACTATGTGTAATGCTGAATTAAATGTAATGCAGAAACTGGCTTCTTTTCTTGTTCTATGTTTGTTTGATAGATTTCATTCAAAAGTTCAAGGTGGCAAATACCTCCTGGTTGGGTTGAGAGAGTGATTGGTCCAAAGTCATCCACTGAGCTTCCACAGCTGACAGCAAACTTGCTGGACTTGGAGCTAATCCACCCTTTAATCTCTACACCACGCTAGCATTGAGTTATTTTATTGCAATAAATGTAGAAGGTTGTTAACTGCAAAAGATTGCTTTAGTTGGCTTGCATTGAGTTGGCTTAAATTTTGCTGCTTAGAGGTCTCATATTTAAAATAAATATAAATACTGGAAAGTAATATTTTGAAAATGATCTTGTGACTCCCCACTATCCTTGGTTATTTAACATTATTTGATATAATTTGTTCATCTGAATATGAAGTCATGCTCAGTTCTTAAATAAGGTTGCCAGACTGCTGAAACCAATCCAATCACTTTAGTAATTGTATAATAAAACTATTTCTAGCATTGTTAACAGTGCTCAAAGTGCTCTTATGCCACCTACAGACAAATCAGTTACATTTCAAAGCACAATTCTCTTTTTTTTGTTGGAAATTCAAATTCAGCAAGAATTTTTGTTATAGGATATGCTCCTGAACATTAGTCAGAGTGGTGAAAGAAGGAGCAGGATGTCCATTTAAAAAATGTTTTTATTAGGATTGTCATGGATGTGTAATTTGGTCTTGGCTCATATCTTAACATTTAATGCTAACAAACATTCATTATAATTGAAATAGAAATGAATGAGTTGGCATTTTGGACAGGGATTGGCTTCTACTGAAAAGACACCAATAGCTTTATCAGATGGCATCAGAAGACAATAGCAAAAGACACAGGAAAAAGTTAATTCATTACACTGCTACTGCATGACCAGCAATGTTAGGTGGAATTATTTCATAGATTCAGGTTGTCCAAGCTTCAGTAGAGGGTAAAATAAACATTTCTTAAAAATCCTTGTGGAATTCTTTCTTAGCTACTGCAATTAAGAGTACAACAACTGCTAGAGCATTGCAAGCCAGCTGGAAAACTATCCATTTTTAGTTTGTGGGTTTGGCTGATGAGGTATATAGGGAATTACAGCAGAATTGAAGACTATTCCTTGGCTCCCATTCTGTCCATTTTAGCTGTGATGTGACAATGCTTTTGATGCTCTGGTGGCAATGCCAAAAAAAATTACATCTAGGTTCCATGATTTTTACTTCTATCCAGATGGTGATATATTGTGTGTTCCAAAAAATTAGTTTTCTCTACCACTCACTGAAACACAATGTTGTATACTTTGACCCCAAAGTGCTCCCTTTATTGCATTGGTTTTAAATATGAAAGAGTGAAAATGCTCTAGTGACAGCATGCTGAAATTTGAATTTTCATAATTTATGTATTTCTTCTGATATTCTGTCCTTCCTTTGGGAAGCTGACAGAAAGATATAAAAAGCTCCCAGTTGTCCAGCCTGATACCATTTACATTCACACCTGCTTAACTTCAGCAAAGCTACATGATTACCCATTGGGATGTGCTGTCAATACATCTGTGCTTTGTGCCTGGATTGCATTTCAACATGAAAGAATTAGAGTGAAATTAAGAAGATGAATACCAACAGCCAAAACCTGCATATGCAACAATTCCCTGCCAAGCACAGGCTGCAGCAGTGTTACGTGACACTTCAATCATTCCAGTTTTCCATTTTTTTTTCTTTTTTGCTTCTTCAATGATAAGAGAAATTAGGAAAGAGCTGTAAAATTAATTTGAATCCCTACATGATGCCATGCATGAAACATCAAATCCACACATAAAGGTCCAATAAAACTGATTTATCGCTATTCATACCTATACACAGGAATCTTCTCAACTAAGGTTAGCACTTGCTAAGAGTTATATAAGGGCCAAAAAAATTCAAGAGGGATTGATTTAGCTCCCTTGTGATATGTAGAGCAGGGCTTTTCAACCTTTTACCAATTGTACCACTTTTAGAATATGGCAACATTCGAGTACCACCAGTCATCTAGCAAGGTGTCAAAAACTTGATGACCAAGAAAAAATAAAAATGGGAAAAAGTGATAAAGTACAGGTAGTCCTTGACTTACAACAGTTTGTTTAGTGACTGTTCAAAGTTACACTGGCACTGAAAAAAGTGACTTATGACCATTTTTCACACTTATGACCATTGCAGCATCCCCAGGATCATGTGATTTACATTCGGATGCTTGGCAAATGATTCATATTTATGATGGTCATTGTTCCAGGGTCATGTGATCACCTTTTGCAGCCTTCTGACAAGCAAAGTTAGTGAGGAAACCAGATTCACTTAACAACCATGTTACTAATTTAATCTCTCTCTCCCTTTCTCTCCCTCTCTCTCTCTCCCCCTCTCTCTATTTCTCTCTCTCCCTCTCTCTCCCTCCCTCTTTTTCTCCTTCTCTCTCTCTCTCTTTCTCTGTCTCCCTTTCTCTATCTCCCTCCTCTCTCCCTCTTTCTCTCCCTCTATCTTTCTCTTTCTCTCTCCCTCTTTCTCTCCCTCTATCTTTCTCTTTTTTCCCTCCCTCCCTCTTTCTTTCTTTCTCTTTCCTACTCTCTCCCTCTCTTTCTCTCTTTCTCTCTCTCTTTCTCTCCCTCTCTCTCTTTCTCTGCCTCCGTCTCTCCCATTGTCCCTTTCTTCTTTGCTTCCTTTCTTCTTTCCCTCCCTCTTTGTCCCTTCCTTCTTCCCTCCCTCCCTCTCATTGTGCCTTCCTTCCTTCCTTCCTTCCTTCTTTCCTTCCTTCCTTCCTTCCTTCCTTCCTTCCTTATCCATTTTTAACCAAGAAACCTGATGCCCACTTAACTATAACACTTCTATCTTAATCCAAGCTATCACACCCCTTAAATCACTTTACAGACATAAATTAAGGAAAATTAATACTTGGTATAGCCCAAACTATCCAGTTAAGAAATCAACATGAGTTCATCATCACTTCCTAACTTCAACTCCCAGAATTCCTCAGTCAGACATGCTGACCTGGGGATTGGTTTGGAGGCACAGAGGGGAGGGGAGCAGCTGAGGGCTGCTCATGTGACCTTGAAGCGGCCACCTTTGGAAGTACCGGGCAGAGTGAGCGATGGGAGAGGAGTAGGCTGATCGCCTTACTGGTACCTGGGACTCCAACGCGCCTTCCCAGCCATGTGTGCCTTGGACAGGGCTGCACTTCTCCCAGGGGGCGGGGCACCTGGGCGCAGGGCCAATCAGGAGCCCTGTTAGGGGGCAAGCCGGCATGAAGAGAGAGAGACAGAGACAGAGAGAGAGAGAGAGAGAGAGAGAGAAGGGAAGTGGAAGTGCCTCTCTCTCTCTCTCTCTCTCTCTCTCTCTACAAATGGTGGAGGACTGGGAGCCATAGTTGAGGGCTGAAATGCCTTCAGCTGTAACTGCTCACACATGTCTGTGTATGTGTGAGCAAGGATCAATGCTCCTTTCCAGGTGATAAGTGCTTATTCAGGGCTCAGCAGAAGGACCAGGATCAGTGCCAGGCTCCAGATGGCAAAGCGGTGCTGATCCTGGTGCTTGAGTCCTGACAGCCCCAAAGAAGCTCTGATCAGCTGCAAAGCGGCGCTGATCCTGTGTTTGAGCCCTGACAGCCCTGAAGAAGTGCCAAACAGCTGATCAGCTGCAAAGCGGATGGTCACGGACCACCTTGCAGGTGCTAATGTACAACTGGTGGTATGCACCAGTTGACAAGCCCTGATGTAGAGATTCTAGGCTGATCCCTTTGACCCCATCACCAGGTTCTGCCATGTATGACCATGTTGACAGGAGAGGGCTGAAACTCAAACTCCTGATGGGCATCTTGAGGTCATTTCATGATAAATTGGAAGAGCAGGGCATGTCCACATGCCCATGGTTATATTTCTTGAAAGGTTTAAAAGGCTGGGCAAAAGGGATACAGCTCCCTATATCCATGCTTAAATTAACCTAAATTTGGCCTTTTAAAGCTATGTTATGCAATCTTGAGAAGCTGGGGGTACTGAGCAGAAGCATTTGTTTAAAAAAAGGATCACCAACAGGAAATATTAAGTGCAAAACATTTTAGAATCTGTTGTTTGTGTTGATGTATGGCAGAGACAAATATTATAAGATGAAAAGAACCATTGTAGGCAGAAAATATGTTCATTCCCTCTCTTAATTGTATAAATATGTATCAATATTTCATTTCCTTCATAGAAAACATTGCAAAAGGGGGAAACTTTATATGCTTTAAAAGCATATAAACTGAAAATACAGCAAAGAAAGGAGATTCTAACATGCATTTACCAAAAAGATTTATTTCCTAAAAATAAGCAACTTTCTAATTTTCTACTGGGTGGTGCAAAACCGTTCAACAGAAAATTAATGTTATCATACCTAATATAGACATTGAAAATCCAGGGAGAGGAGCTGCTCGGACATCACCCCTGAATTGTATCGGAAGAGGAATGGGAGGGAAGAAAGGAGAGGAGAGAGGGAAGAGAGTAGAGGAGGGGGAAGGAAGTAGGAAGGTTGCAGGGAAAGAGGAGGAGAAGTGGGGAGAAACGGGAGGGGAGTGGTGAGGGAAAGAGGAGAGGAGAGAAAGAAGAGGGAAGTAGGAAGGAAAGGAGAAAGGGAGAAAGAAAGTGGAGAAGAGGAAAGAGAGAGAAGGAGGGTGGATACAGTGAAAGGGGAAATGGATGAGCAGCACCCAAACTTACGTGTATGTATTGGGATATATTTGTTGATTTGTTTGTGGAAGAAATGGAAAAATAAAAATGAATATAAACACAAAAAACAAAAACAAAAAACAAAATCGTACAGCAGAGGACATGTTGAGTTTGGCATCCCTTTGAGGATTAGAGGAATTTTCTGTAACTCTGTTGTCATGTACAAATTATTTTTTATCAGTTCTAGATGAGTGGCTGCTACAAACCTCGGGAAGAATTAAGGACAGTTACAATGGCCTGACTCTGATCTGGTACCTGATGGTTTCCTGAATGCAATGTTTTCTGGTTTGTTTGTGAAATCAGTTGGACGTATTTGTACATTTATTTATTATTTACATCCTCCTTTTGTTTTCACAGCTCCCTCAAGGCAGAAAACATATCTAACACACCTTCCTCCTCCTATTTTCCCCATAACAACAACCTTATGAGCTGGGTTCGGCTGAGGGAGAGAGTGCCTGGCCTAAAGTCACCCAACTGACTTTCATGCCTAAGGCAGGACTTGGTCTCCGGCTTTCTACCTAGTGCCTTTATCCACTAAACCAAACTGGCTCTCACCCCAGTATCATCCCAAAACACGCTGGTCCCTCTGGCAGAGCTAAATAGGCACTTTGGTTTATCAGGCAGCTGAAAGCAATGTAATGGGTAGAAAGCTGAAGCAATCATAAAAGAGAAAAAAAATCTTAGAATGGAATAGATCAAATATACGTAAGCAACCTCCTTTTAAGATAACCCAAGGCAGTGGATGGAGTGAAGAGTATTCACTGCACAAAAAAGGGCAAAGATATATTTCTGCATTGTGCAGCATCTTTATCAAGATTTTGGGAAGTGACCCAGGATACTTAAAAGATGTGCTCCTGTAAATTCGTATTGTTCTTTGAAGACCAAGTTAATTGGGTTTTCCCTTAATTTGGACTTTGGTGTTGGAGCAAGTCACAGAAACATGGAAACTATTTGTCCTATATGTATAGATTCTATTTTACTTATGGAACTCAAGGAAAATGAACCAGGTGCATAGAGAGATGCAGGCCACTAACTGCTTACTTGACCATTTACTCTCCTGGTTGATAACCATTTTCAAGAGTTATGAAAGTGATTAGTGCCTCCTTATCTATGCAGAATGGATTCCCACCCAAAAATGCTCTCTTTCAATTTCTGAATAAACAAGTCAGGTACACTTTGTAGTACCAGGTATTTTTAGATGAAACTGATTATCTGAGTCCCTAGGGAGAAGGGCGGTATACAAATCAAATAAAAACTAAAAAACTAAATTTGAATTCAGATTTTAGTTCAGATATATTATTGAGATTACTTTGATCGCCCGGGTGGATAATTTATACAAACCTGGAAGAAACATTGTCTGATTCAGATAAAAGCCAGATGATGGAGCTCAAGCTGAAATCAACCCAGATGAAATGGAAGTTTTATTGGTAAATACAGAACTGTTTTAAGGTAATACCTATTCTGGCTGGCTCTGTATAGCCTATGGTCTAGAGCTAAGTCCACAGATAATGTTGGATATAGAAACAGCAGCTGTGAAAGGAAGAATGTTTTCATAATTTGCAGAATTACATTGAGAAAGCAAGCAATTGCTTTCTTGAGTTGGCTGAACTCGATTATTATCCATGTCACAATTATTGCAGTGTATTTTGTAAGGGGTTAGATAAGTGTCCAGAAATGGCAAGGACGAAATCAATTTTTGTGAGCACTGTTGTAACTCTGAATGGTTGCTAAATGAATGGTTGTAAGTTCCTGTACATGATATAGTTGAAATATTTAGGCAGGTTTTGATACCAAGTGTTGAGACATCCAGATTGGAAAGCACATTTTTAGTTATGCTGGTTTAGGAATCCTAGGAGTTGAAGTCCACAGGTTGTAAAGGGGTCATTGATCCCCAACCCTGATGTAGACAAACCGCAGTTGAAAAGGTGTTTCAGCAGTGATGATGCTGATATTTTATTTCACTTTATTTATATATAAAATTTTACAAGGAACCATACTAATGGAATATTTGATGTAAGAAGAATGAACCAAATTGTAAATTGCAATAGTGGAATAAGTGCATTAAATTTTATGAAAAAGTCACATAATAATAAGTGAACTAGAATGAACCATATTAACTATTGAGGGCATTGCACTATAAGATTAAATGGACTAAAATGAGCCACTTTAACTATTCAGGGCATCTGACTATAAGAATAAATGGAGTGACAATGTTACGCAAAAATGGCATAATTAAGAAAGTGCTTAGCTATAACCAAAGGATTATAGATATTACAGTCAGTGGACACCCAACCCATATTCAGGTTTTACAAGTTATATAATATTGGAAGATATTGAGGAATTATGACAAATTGCAAAAGGTGCTAAATGAAATGTCAAGAATACAGCAACACTATTAATTGGTGACTGGAAATTAAAAGTTGGGAAAATGCAGCAACCAGTAGGGTTATTTCAATTTGGTAAATGTAATAAAGCAGGACATAAGTTAATAACATTCATGCAGAGAATCCTTTGTTTATTAGTAACACTTCCTTTAAGCAACATAAAAACAGATTTTTCTGCTTGTGTGCATCATTGGATGTACCACAATAAAATAAATTTCTAAAGCAAAATATGAAGAAGTGAAATCTATTAAGCCAATTAGATTAGATTATTATTATATTTATTAGACTTGTTTTAGGGTACATGGAGTAACACAATGAAAAACAAGATGCCTTAATATTTCTTGACACAGAGAATGCTTTTGACAATTTAACCTTGACTTTTTGTTTAAAATTTTGGAAGATATGGATTTTGGAGAGAACTTATTACATTGATAAAAATGATATGCACTCCCCAAAAGCACAGATATTTGTGAATGGGAAATTGACCAAGTCCCATGAATGAGTCAAGGATGCCAACTTTCTCCATTCTTATTCATTCCATGCCTTGAAGTTTACAATCCAGATATAAGATGAGATGACAAAACTGCAGGAATGAAGTAAAAAGAAGTTTATAAACTAAGAGCATTTGCCAATGATTTGCTTTTAATTTTGGAGAACTCTTTGGGAGTGATAGATTTATTAATGGAAAAGCTAAAGAGAATTTGGTGCATTGCCTGGAATTAAAATTAATAAAGAAAAAACAAAGATGAGTAAGAGTCATTTAGTCTGATTGGTGGGGGAGATGTCTGATAAATAAATGAGCAAAATAAAAGAATATAAGGATAGAAGACCAAATCATTTTTTTTGTGAAAACTGATTTTCATATTGAAGAAAAATGTAAAATAGTTGGGTATCACTCTAATTAACATGAACTGTATTCTACTTCAAAATAATTATGCTGAGGTATGGAATGAAATTAAAAAGGATTTTAAGATGGGGAAAATACAATTATCATTTTTGGGAGGAATTTCTATGATAAAAATGGATGTATTGACTTCCTGTTCCTGTTTTCCAGCAAGCAGTCTGAAGATTCGGAATGCCAAACTCTTCAGCTGGAATTTCTTTCTGTTGGCGACCCTAAGGGGCCAGAACCCACCCTGAAGGGGTGGAATGAAGGAAGGAAATCCCAGGGACTTAGGAGAGATGGCAGTCTCTCCAAACAGTCCAGGAGAAGCCTCCCAGAAACCAACATAAGTAAAGGCTGACTAACTTCATGTCCAGTCATAGTTGGAGACAACAGAAGTCATAAGCATTTAAATTAAGCGGAATTAAAACAGCATGCTTGAATCTGGGTAAGAATATTGATTTTCTCTATCCTATCTATTTTCCTGAAGAAGAAAGTCCCAAAAATAAGTGATCTTTGGGAAAAAAAAGAGGAGGGGGATCCTACTCCCTCCTTTTGGTTACTGGAAGTGGCGAAACTTACCCTTTAGAGAGAGAAAAAAAGACTAGAAAGACCTGAAAAATGAGCAAACGCTGACACCTACTGGTGGGTGAGGATATTTTTTTTCTCTGACCCTCAAAGTTCTTAGAAAATGCAGCTGTGTAAACAAAGTGAGAGTAACAAATCTGAAGCAATGAATACTTTACAGAAAGAAACATATGATAAGCTGAAATAAGCACGGTAACAGGATTCACGATAAGGCAACTAAAATGACAAATAGGATTATTGAAACTATATACTTAATTCTTGTTAATCAAAATAATGAGAATTGTCTTAATCTAATGTTTTGCAAAGAAAGATACTTTGGGGAAAGGGGAAATCAAATGAAATTAACATATGTAATATAGATCATAGAAATCAATTGTTAAAGATTGTGTTATAAATGTTACCCAGACAACATACTGTTTACAAATTACTGAATGATTTATGTTATGTTAAAAAATACCAATAATACATACATACATACATACATACATACATATATATACACTACTCACTCCCAACACACTCCCACCCAATCAGAACACACTTGGTCCCCCACCCAATCAGAGCACACCTCCACCCACAGAACACACCCCCTCTGGCAGTTTAAAAAAGAGGAACAAACAGCCACATGCTTCTCCCAGAAGAAGGAAGCTAAAGCCACCAGCCTGATGATGACGGATGGGATTCCGTCGAAACGTTGCGCCTACACCTTTAGTTCTACGCGGGGAAAAACCTGAATAACCAAAGATCCATATATATATATATGGTAAGCAGAAGAACGCACACACGAACCTGACTGACCCATACCAGAGATGCATGGCGGGTCCTCGAACTCGGAGCCAAGCCAAAGCTCTGGAGGCCACTACACAGCCCACTCCTCAGGACACCAAATCACAACACTCAGGATATTACGACACAACAAAAAACCCCACCCATTCAGAACACACCCCACCCAATCAGAAGACAGCCACGCCTCCAACCAATCGGAAGACAACCACACATCCACCCAATCAGAAGACAGCCACGCCTCCACTCAATCAGAAGACAACCACGCCTCCACCCAGTCGGAGGACACCCCCACCCAATCAGAAAGCAGCCACACCTCCACCCAGTTGGAACACAGCCCCACCGGCAGTTGGAAGGAAAGGAACAGACAGACCACGCATTGCTCATGAAAGCAGCAGGAGGAACACTCCGGCCTGATGATGACGGATGGGATTTCGTCGAAACGTCGCCACAACTTTCTAAAGATGAAAGGAACGCGGGAAGAAACCCGAGACTCTAGACCTACACATACAGACACACCGCGAGAATCTACGAAAACAAATATATATATACATATATACATATAAATACATATATACATATATATATACATATATATATTTGTTTTTGTGGATTTTCACAGGTACAGGTATGTAGGTCTTGGCGTATTCGGGTCCTTTCCCGTGTAAGATTGATAGTGTCTTGGCGACGTTTCGACGAGGTCCCAGTCGTCATCTTCAGGCTGGTGTCTTCGGCTTCATGCTTGTGCGAGCAAAGTGTGATTGAAGCTGCCGTCTCTCTATAAATATTGGTGGGGGGTGGGGGGTGCTGGCTTTGCTGCTGTAAGCAGGTTGGTTGGCTGTGTAGTTACATGTTGATTGGTTGATGGGGTTATTGTTTGTGGATTAGTCGGCTGTTTTGTAACATCCTGTGTGGCTGAGGTGTTGGCTGTGTGCCCATTAGTCTTTTGTGTTGTAATGACCTGGATAATGGACTGTATGATGACATCCTGAGCTCTTGTGTAGTGATATCCTGAGTTCTGTGCTGCAACATCCTGGGTGGTTGGCTGTGTTGTGACATCCCGAGCTTACAAAGAGCTTTATCTTGCATGATGGACCTGTGAAAAAGCAAATCCATATGATGATGAAGAAAGTTTTAAAATTAACATTCAAATGAAACTAGAACTTGTCTTATTAGGGCTTAATTAACTAGAAGAGATTCATGGACAATTGGTATTTTATGATAACTCCAGCAAGGCTATTATAAGCACATAGATGAAAGCCTACAGAATCACCAATAATTCAGGATATCCCACCCCTCTCTATGGGGGGTGAGTTATTACCTCCTGTAGATAGGGCTCGCAACTTGGGAGTCCTCCTAGACTCACAGCTTTCCCTAGAAGACCATATAGTAGCTGTGACTAGGGGGGCTTTCACCCAGGTCCGCCTGGTGCGCCAGTTGCGGCCCTATCTAGACCGGGATGCCTTACGTACGGTCACTCATGCGCTCGTGACCTCTCATCTTGACTACTGCAACGCTCTCTACATGGGGCTACCCTTGAAGACCACTCGGAGGCTCCAACTGGTACAGAATGCAGCCGCGAGAGTTGTGTTGGGAGTTTCCCGACACTCCCATGTCACACCTTTGCTCCGCGAGCTGCATTGGCTTCCAGTTGTCTTCCGGGTGAGGTTCAAGGTGTTAGTAATGACCTACAAAGCCCTACATGGCATGGGTCCGGAATACCTTGGGGAGCACCTGCGGCCGGCGTCAACTTCCCTCCGCCCAGTACGCTCCCACAGAGAGGGCCTCCTCAGGGTGCCACCGGTCAAAGAATGCCGACTGGTGGCCCCCAGGGGGAGGGCGTTCTCTGTGGGCGCGCCGGATTTATCGAACCATCTTCCGGTCGAGCTCCAGATGGCGCCTGATCTCTGCTCCTTCCGGCGCGATCTTAAAACCCACCTTTTTGAACAAGCCGGCCTGGCCTGATGGGATGGGGTTGGGTTTTATAAATTGGTCTTAACTTTTAATCTGTACTAATTTATTACGGGCATTGCTGTTTAATTACTTTTTAATAATTTTTAATTTTGTATCTTATTTTTATTAGGTATTGCCCTGTTCACCACCCTGAGTCCTTTGGGAGAAGGGCGGTATACAAATTAAATTAATAATGATAATAATAATAATAATAATAATAATAATAATAATAATAATAATAATAATAATAATAATAATAATAATAATAATAATAATAATAATAATAATAATAATAATAATAATAATGGGATTGTGAAGATTGCTAAATTGGGCTAAGAAGGGCTAAGTTGACTAGTTTGATTAAAAAGGGAACTAAAACTACTTTTATTTTTTAAAAAAACCTGGAAACCATATATATAGACTTTTTTGGCTGAAAAGGGATCAAAATAAACTGATGAATTAATTTAGTTACTTATTAAATTTGTATGCTGCTCATCTGACTATTGAAGTTAATGGCTTGGGAATTTCTTGATTAAAAAGATTTGTTTATGGGGAAAAGAGAACTATGATATGCAATAGCGGAGGGTGGAGATGGTAACAAAAATGTCTGTAACTGCTGCAAAGAAGATCAGAAGTGGCTCCATTACACATCTTTGCTTTTGCTTGCTTTTTTGTCATTCTTCCCTTGGGATCAATATAAGATCAGATGCATATAAGAACAGATTTAGCAAATTCCGTTTAATACCTGCTAAAAAGAACTTGAAGAGTTATGAGACAAGATAAGAAACAGAATGAACTCCCAGAATGAACCCCATCCTTCTCCAAAAGAAGGAGAAAAATCTCAAAATGCAAAAAAAAAATCTATTAACAAGCTATCATGATAGCTAAAGGGGGGTGGGGAGGATGAAAGGATTTCAAATTAAAGAAAGTAAACTAAGTTTAAAAAACAGTAAAAATAAAAAGTAAAGCTAAGTTAATCAAAAGTAAGGAAACCTAAAGTAAAACTACGGTAAGTTAATCAGGAAAGATAATAAGTGGCTGCAGAGAGAGAGAAAGAGAGAAAGAGAGAGAAATTAAAGGTATTTTTAACAATATCATAGTAATAACAGGAAATTGTCTAATTAAAGTAGGAATAATTAAAAGTAATTGCAGAAGAAATTAATATAGGCAAACAAGATAAAAGGAAGATGAAAGACTATAATCTGTTTGTCTTGAATCTGATTACTTTATTGGGATTACTTAGTGAAATTTCTACTATTGACTTGAGACAGAGCATTGCTACTGCCCTCTGCACCTTTTCTGAAAAGCTTGGGCATGATTTAGAGATGAGTAAACAACAAGAACAGTTTTTATTAAGAATTCTAACTATCAATATTGTTTATATTTTTCACAGGCATTCAGTAAGGCCAAGAAAAGCATAGTTCTGATGCAAATGGATGATAAAGTAGAAAAAAGTATCATGCTTCCAAGATTGAAGGGAATATAATCAAGGAAAAACAGTGGATAAGATGGACAGACAAAGGATTATAGATTTTTTTTTAAAAAAAAAAGAAAATTGCCACATTACTGGAGAAAAGTCAAGATGGCATTAATTTGTCCATGAACTTGTCATGAGCTAGGACTCACTCAGTGACACTTACCTAATGAGCTACTGCGGGTAGTGGATAGGCTATAAATATTTTACATAAGTAAATATGAAGGAGGACATGCATATATCAGCAAAGCATCATATAACAACAGAAGAAAATAAGATAAAACATGGTGGAATGTGCATATAATTTTCCAAAGGATGGTGTTTTTTTTGTTTTTTTTTGGCAATTCAGCAAAAAAAACCATTCAAGTCAAATCTTTATTATGGTCATAGACCAGCTTATATTAAGAAAAATGCTATCACAATGCATATATTAAGGGAAGAATGCAAATGCAGCAGACTTGTCATGTAGCTAACATAAAGTAGGTTTATGCATTGGCTGAAATGTGTACGCCTTTGAATAACTATGAGAGAAATCCATTTATTTAGTGTTACAATACAGAGACTCAACATTGTTCATGGCACTTTCATAAGTTTATTAGGACATTTACATGATTAAGATAAAACATTTCACCACTATTTATTCTTCAGCAATTGGAAAAAGGATTATCTAAGTAAATAATTAGCCTACTCCTAGAATTGTTGACTGTTTGTTCATAAATGAAACATAATAAAGTCAACACTTCGTTCTTGATGGGATTGAAATTTGTACATACATATTTAATAATGAATAATTGCAAATAGCATGTTTTATCTAGAAAGACTTGGGCCAGTGCATTTCTATTAATTTCTGTGGAGAATATTGAATCTAGGTTACCTAAGTCAATTAAGATTAATTTTATATAGGAAGAGCTTAAATTGAACTAATGATATCTTTTATAAAAATTAATGGGAAACAAAGTTATGTTATGTTGGATCGAATTCCCATAATGCCATGCTCAGAAATCTACCAACAGGCAGATAGGAAGGAAAAAAAAATGCATGAATTTCCTCTTCACTCATTTCACTCCTACATATCAGAGAGAAGAAATATTTCAACTTTAACCTAAACCTATGGTTGTAGTGTCCAGACTGTCCAACAGTGACCATGTTACTCAGAGAACTAATCTTAAACAAGTGACAGAAAGCAAGCATGTTCCCAGGAGCATCTCAAAAAGATCTCTGCTGGGGTCTCTTACAATTGTGGTGTTATTGGGAATAGAAATGTTTTGGGTTTGCTTGTAAGATTCCTGACAGTGGGAATCATATCTATTGCTGAGCAATGATTAGTGAAGTAGACTTGATAACTATAACAGGAAAGAGCTTTATTTACTGGAAAAACATTATGGGCAAAGCGAGCACATTAGCACCTATATCCTACAGAAGGAGTCAAAAAGCATGTTCTTTCTTAAGCAAAAGGAAAGCATTTTAGATTAATAATCTATTAGAGAAAGAATAATTAGAAGGATGGACGAAGAGTGGACACAGAGTAAATAATCTCTATGTATACCAACAACTCTATTATGATTGATAGATTAAGAGACGGAGATGTTTATTCTGCAATCGGTTTATATTTCCTATATTAGGGAACTCACTTTGAAGGGGATAAGAATTTAGGAGCATCTATGGAATTGGTAATATAGTACTTAAGAAATAATTTAAAAAATGTGTTTTCGAACACAAGAGAGCAGCAGCAGCTGGATCAAACTTTGATGCTGCCAAAATGATGACATATGTGTGATAATAATCACTTAATTAATAATGATTATACCCTTTCTGATGCAATAAGGATATCTGATACAAGTCACAAGCCACAGAAGATGGTTGAAGGAATCTGTGAATGGTTAGTCTTCTAATCATGCTATCATTTCTCCAGATGTTCAGCCTCATTCAAAGTCCCAAAATATGTTTTTTATAAAGCAGTTTAACCCCAAATTATGAAAAGTAGACAGCCTCAGACATAATTGAATAATTCAGAGTCATGTAAAAGAAACCATATACACATATCCTCAACCACTGATGGCAATCAGATGAAGTCAAACCCACCACCAAAATAAATTCAATAACAAATTATGAAGCCCCATGAGAATGGAGCAGAAAAGCAAGCAAGCTTTTTTCACAAAAGAAGAAAACGTTCAAGAAATCAGAGAACACATTTCTATACAACACTGTTGTTAACTAGATTTATCCTTGGACATACCAATTATTTGCAAGGTGTTTATATGATTGGCAACCCACTAATTAGCTTTAGAAGAAGATGGCAGAGAGAAAAGCAGATGCACGTACCTAAAAAAAGACACACAAAAAATCATCCTCTGTGTGCAGAAAGAATGTTTTTTTATCACACCCAGCTCTTTGTATATGGCAGGTAATCTAAAGGGATTTTTCAGTTGTTAAAATGCCTTTGCATCCCAGTACAGACAAACATCAATTAAATGACAGCAGTGCTATATGATGGCTAAATCTGAAACTGTGTTACACCACCTGTTGCATTGGACAGGTATGTTAATTGAGGATAAGCCGATGCAAAAAATCTCTTTGGAGATGCCATCAAAAACTTACTTTTAGTCCGTTAGTATTATATTCTCAGTATGTGTTTTATGAATACACAGCTGTCGGAGTTCTGACTACTTATCAGGAAAATTAAGGACAACATAAATGAAATAAAACTAGAAATAGCTGCCAAAGGGGGGGGGGAAACTATGCAAACTTTTTGAATCCTGGGCTTTGAGGGATTTATCAGGAGCCACGTTCCAAAAACAGTGAGGGGACAAAAATAAATATTGCATGTGATTAAATTTGATTTGATTTTGCTCCAGGAATTTGTCAGGAAATTTTCCTCTTGTGCCATATTAAAAAAAATAGTAATCACTTCAGTCAAACTCTGGAGAATGAGACCAAAGCTTGGGGATATTTGATGTGGCTTCAGATTGGTATGTCTGGCACCAAGTGACTATTTTGATAATGTGGGCACTAGAAGCAAGATAGATTTGCTATTGGGTGTGGGTCATGTGAACAACAAAATTAATAGCTCCATTTCTGAGGAGACACTGGATAAAGTATTTATTTGGTGCCCTCATGCAGAGAGTAATGAAGATAACCATGATGGAGATATGCAAGGTCTGTTGCTAGGATAACAAGGGGCAAAAATATTTCATCAGGATACATCAAGATATATACCAGGAGAGTCAGTCTGGTCTAGTGATTAAGGCACCAATATAAAAACCAGAAGACTGGTTTTTAGATATGAAAACCATCTGGGCAGCTTTAGACCAGTTACTGTCTCAGCCCAACCCACTTCACAGGGTTGTTGTTGTGTGGAAAATAAGAGGAAGGAAGTTGTGTGCCATTTATTTAAAAAAACAGTACAGTAGTTTTAAACCAATCAATCAATTAATCTCTGTCTGGAAATCATTATAGATAAATTCCAATTTAGTTGCACCCAGCACTCTCTCAGTCCTATGTATATCCTGAGCAAACTTACACACTGTGCAATTCAGCTAGGAAAAATTATAACTTGATGTTTACTTATTAAACACCAGTAATGTCCATAGGGCGGAAAATTTTATTTTTTTTATTTTTTATTTTAATTCCATTTATATCCTGCCCTTCTCCGAAGACTCAGGGCGGCTTACAAGCTTAGCACAAAGGGAAAGAAAAGCAGCAGGAAAAGACATAAACAACAGGCAAAAAATTGTCAGGAGCAAGTAACCAGGAGCAGGAATTGAGTTCAAAGCATTAAAAGTTTATTGCATACTATCTATACACTAGAATCTGATCTACTAATGGTTAAGCCAAATTGGCACTAGATAAGGGTCAATGGAATCCTCTGTGTGTGTGTGTCCGTGTGTGCGTGCGTGTCTAGACTTGACTTTATTGTAGCTGCACAGCCATTTCAGACTGGTGACACATTTAATTCCACCCTTGGGCTCAGGCTAAGGAAATAAGAGATTAAAGGACTTAACAACATCAGTTCATACTATCTACATATCTACATGAATTGACCCAGAACTTTCCAAAGTTACTAATACAGGTAATTAACATAGGCAAAAGGAATGGCTTTTAGTTGTTCCAGATTTAACTCTTTTATTCCCACAAAATCTGAAGAATAGAGGTGGGATACAGAATCCCTCTTAATCTGCACCAAGAAGAAAATTATCTGGTGGATGGGGATAACATATTCCTGAGTATTTGGAAAGCTAAAATGACTCCTCTTTTTTTTTTACACTGCATGCAACCACCCGAAAAACCACCCATTTCTCCATTGTTCTGAAAGTTGAAAGCTAAATGTTACAGAGAACACATTGGCATTCCAGTTCCATCTTCTTGATTGGATTATCATGGTGAACCACACAATGACAGCAAGGGTTGAAGAGGTCTAGGAAAAAAATGGTTACTGGTCAGCTCCTTCCTCTGCCAATAATGCTAAGTACCACCAGACGTCTGAGCATATCAGAAGGTAGGGCAGATGACATTCACATTTCAGAGGTCTGTACCAGGATACTGAAATCCACGTGGAGACCCAAAAATGTCAGAGGCTCTGCAAAATTCATACAGTAACATAAATATTCTTTCAAAGAAAAGCAATGGCTGCCAAAACACTTAAGCACCCCAATATCAGCTGCTACTGAGGTGGGATGGAACATTGTTTTGTGACATCAAGGGACAACAGGGCAAATGCATCTGCTTGATATGAATACATGCCTTACTTTTTAAATTTTATCTCCAGGTTCAGAGACTGGTCACTGTTTGTGGGTCTCTTCTCCAAGGAAGCAGCCTTTCAGAACAGCTCCCATGAGACAGTTGGGAAAAGAAACGAAATGTTAACTTTTGGTCCCCAAACTACCCACCTTTTGTCCCCTTACAAATGTTATGTTCAGAATATTTGGGATGGATATACTGAGACAGTCCAGTGGCTAAGAAGTCATTAGGAAGTTGGAGAGATTTTTTTTTTGAAACTGATATTTCTAGGTGTTACTTTGTGATTTATGATTACCTCTTTCTAGCTTCTGTTTACCCATAGCTGGAGCCCACCATTTTGCACTTTATTGTTAAGCACTTTACTGCACTCTTCAAATGTTTTTCAAGCACTTTATTACTAAGCCTCCTTGCAGTGTATCATACTGCCTCGGTGTTTCATTATTGCACGGTGCTTTGCTTTTTTTTCTTCTCACTCAAGGTCACCCAGCTTGAGTATCCATGCCTAAAGGAAGATTAAATCCTGAGTCTCATTGCTCCTAGTTCAGTACCTTCACCGCTCTAACATGCTGTTTCTCTTTTGAGACATACATTATTTATCTTCAAATCATTATCTAAGCAAAAATATATTTGTCTCATTTTATTAAAACCATTGTTTGTATGTAAGTTGCATCATAATACTGCATATAAAAAAGCATTCATATAACCGGAGCATTCCTATACTCTATTGTCTGTATAAAAGCCTTTTCCGGTATTTGCCTAATAAATCTATCTCAACAAACTCTCAGTGCTATCAATTTCAAGTAGCACAAAATGCTTTCAGCATTAGTTGTCCTTTTCAACTCATGTTAGTCTAATTGTTACTTAATTATTCATATCTGATGTGAGATAGACATATGACTAGATAACTGCATCTTTTTCTTCTAAATTGTAAAACATTTTTCTGTCAGATCTCTTTATCATACATATTTTCCTGAAAGAGACTTAAATAGGCCATTGAATGCTCTTCTCTAGAGATGCTCAGTTTGTCAATCTAAACCTAGATAGTACAGTAGATGTAGCATAATTGCTCTTTCTTTAATGAGACCTAGCATTGAAAGTGAGCCCTTACATTGGACAAAAATGATGGTGGGGCCAAAGTCTTGGACAGTAGGAAATCTTAATCCCTTTTAACATCTTTATTGTGAAATAAATATATAGTTCAATAGAAGAGACCAGTGCTTTTGTAAGAAAAAAGGTGCTGGAATTCACATCTTGTTAATCTTTTATTTACCTTTCGCACATAATCAATCACTGTACACACGCACACAGATCAGTTGTGTAACAAAACATAACAGTCATTGCCTGCAGTAAGCACTCAGCGCGTGACCACCTGACCAATCACAAGCCAAACAGTGACCCAAGCCAAGCAGCTGGATGAAGTATGTATGCATTGAACTTGACACACAAGCAACCCGCATGCACCATTTTAATGATTTTGCCACCAACCTGCTACGCTCGACAGGGCAATTCAGGTCCATGTGGGCCAACATCAACTTTTCAAAAGTTACTTTTAAAACTTGGAAAATCTGTCAAAAAAAAGGTGCTGGAACTCTGTTCAGGTGAGTTCTATGAGAAAAAAAACACTGGAAGAGACTATGTAGCTCAGAGTTCTATTGTAGAGTCCTAAGTGTTTTCTGAGCTTGGTTGTTTGCTTATAGATAGCTTATTATCCAACTAGGTAACATTATCAGTGCTAATGAATATTGATTTGCTCCTTATTTATGTGCAGTAATTTGCCTTGCCAGTTTTGGTGGGGATATCGTTTTCTCCTTGGTAGTTTCTTGATTAAGTTATTGTTTTCTGTTTGATTATTTGTCTGGTGTTAATCCCTGCTTATCTGGGGGTTGGCTGCTGGATGGAATATGTTCTAGTTTATTTTTTTCCTAGCTTTTTTATTTTCTTTTTTTTTGACCTGTAAATATGGTTTATCTTTATATGTCTATTAATGGCTGACTTGTCTGAATGCCAGGGTTCGAGGAATTCCTTAGCATTTTGTATTTAGTTTGGTCTAGGACATGGGTCGGCAACCTGCGGCTCTGGAGCCATATGCGGCTCTTTCAGCCTTCCCCATGCGGCTCCCAGTTTGCAGAGAGAGAGAGACAGAGAAAAGAGAGGCACTTGCGCTTTCTCTGTGTGTGTGTGTGTGTGTGTGTGTGTGTGTGTAACTCATGCTGTTCTCCGAGAAGCTGACAAGCTTATTGGACAAGAGCTCCTGCCTTTGCTGCGTCTCCACAGAAGCAGGAAGTAGCAAAAAGCAGCAGCAGCAGCAGGAAAGCCAGCCCAATAAGAATGTGCGTCAGTTTGTCCGAGAACAGTGTGAAGCCAGCTTGCCAGGTGAGCAGAAGATCAGAGAGAGGGAGGGGGAGAGAGAGAGAGGGAGGGAGAAAGAAGAGGGAGAGAGAGAGAGAACTCATGCACAGCAGCCTCTATTTCTTTTTAATTAAACTCTTCAATCAAGTCCCCCTCACGTGTGTGTGTGTGTGTGTGTGTGTGTGTGTGTGTGTGTGTGTGCACATGTATTTTGCATCTCCCAGTGTTTTTTTTTCCCTCTGGGAAATGGGTCCAAGTGGCTCTTTGAGTGTTTAAGGTTGCCGACCCCTGGTCTAGGATACTCACAGTTTCCCAGTTAAAACAAAAAGTTGAGGCTGTGTTGTGAGTCTTGCGGTGAGATTGAGGAATTTTCATTGTGTCTTCTAGCTCGTGGGTGCATTTTGCTAGTCTCTCTGTTCTATATAATGACTGTTGCAGTTTTTACAGTGTATTTTGTAGATGACTCCTGTTTTTAATTCATGGGCTAATGACTACTGGGTTTGGCTTACTTAAGATATTTTTGAGGGCTTTAGTTGGTTTGTGCTATGTGATTATAATAGTCTCTTGACTGTTTCTGAGAAGTTTTTAATATTTGGTAGTGTTATCCTTTTCATAGCTTGTATTTGTTACTTTGTATTGTAATCGGTCAAGTGGCCAGGCACTTTTTGATAAAGTTATGTTTTCCATTTTGTTGGAAAAGGCTGTATAAGTAGTCTGCTTCCTTTTTGGTATTCTGGGTTGCTGCAGTGTGTTTGTACTCATCTGAATAATATTCTTCCACAACTGCTCTTGTGCAAATAAATATATGGTATATACCCAACCTGTTGATTTGGACTTTATGATTTATTGAACAGTGATACTCAAGCTATATGGCTAAATACTTATAAAACTGAATTTGTTTTGAACAGTTTATGATCTGGCTTGTTGCTCTATTATTCAGAAAAAAGAATATCAAAGAATATTTTTGATACTTGGGAGATAAAATTGTCCAATTAGAGTTGTCAAGAGAGTAGCATTTAATTGCCTTGTCTGAGCTCAGGAAAACAACAACAACCATGGATGGGTCTGTTAGTACTTGGATGGAAAGCCAGAAGGGAATTAAAAAACAGTAAGTTTAATGAGAAACATCCTGGGAAAATGCATCGGCAACTACTTCCAAACTGGTGCCAAGAGACTTTCATGGATATAGCAAGAATTTGTCTTCACCTTTTTGATAGAGGAATGCCTTATTTGAGGAAAAAAGGAGGTTCGTGTGCCTGAGGGTGCACTCCCATATATTTTACCAGTGATTCCTTAAAGCAGCTAAAAGTTTTCCCAGCTCAGGAAAATCTGAGTCTAGTTTAAGGAGTTGCTGATAGATGTTATGTGTCTATCTACATATTCCCTAAAGAACCTTTTCCCTTTGAATTTTCAGTATAGTTAATAATTTAATTCTCATATCAATCCCAAACACTGGTTATGTTACCTAGTTTAGGTAATGAAATGTCTGCAAGAAAACAAGCAAGCTCAGAGAGGAGGAAACTCCTAATCCCAAACAGTATCCATAAGTAGGTATCCAGGCCTTATGATCTAAAGAAGTAAGCTTGACTTCTAAACATGTTCAAGGCAATCGAAAACATGCAGGAAGTAGAAATGGATGGAATAGATATTTTTTTTTTGCTATCACACTGCTTTATTAATTGGTAGATCTCCTCCTCCTCCACAAAAAAATAATAAAATTCAAGTATGTGCTTTTAAGTGTATGTTCATAGAAAATATACATTTCTATATTTATTTTCTCATAAAGAATACCTTTCTAAATTTGGAGAGATGGAAATTCCATTACATAAAACCAAGATATGCAAAAGCTAAAGAATGATTCTGCTCCAGTCTACCCATCATTTAATATTGTACAAAACTGGTCAGTTCTACTGAATAATTCATCTGGAAGATGAAAAGACAGATATTTCCAGTAGTGAATGATGACCCATTCGGTTCATTGCAATAGTCTGATATTAGGTAATTCTGAGAAAATCAACATTCACTGTGGACAATCGACTGAAGGTAAACCATCATTGAGGACAACTGATGGGGCAGAAGTGGACAGGACTCTTTCAGGGAGGTGAAGTTTGCGCAGAAGGGGTTGAGGGAGAAGGTGCTCTTGTTTCAGCAAATAACAACACACAATCAAGCATGAGCGGGAGAAAAACCAGTTTATTTTATCTTCATCAGTAAGTTTTCTTTTAGTACAGGCTGTGGCTTTCTTTCACTCAGACTTTTATTAGGTAATTGGATTTTATGTAGACACATTATTGCAATTAAATGGGCCATTTTTCATCCTTTGCTACTTGTATTTTTCAAAATGCTCTGCTTTTTGAATCATCTATTCAAACAACAACAATAAAGCACTCTACCTTCTAGACATGAAGAAGATTGCTACAGGCGTGGGGCACTAATGAATCAAACCTTGAAAATCTAAAGGAACATAACAGGACTCTTTTTATATACATGATCAGTTATAAGGATGATGGTATCCTGGTACTATTTAATGCAGCAGTCCCAACTTTTTTGACAAAAAGGTCCAGTTTTGTGATTTTTTTTCCATAGATCAGGAGAATGGTTTTAGTTTCACACATTCACCCGCCACAGACTGGGTGGGGGAAGATGGTTTCACTTTTGCTTGCTTGCCCACCAGTCACTTCCGGCTGTGTGGCCCTGTTCCTAACAGACCACACACCGGTTCCAGTCCCAAGCCCAGGGGTTGGGGACCCCTGATTTAGTGTATTTCCTACATTTAACTCCTTCAGATATGTGTGTGCATATATTAACTAATCTCCTCCCATTTATTTGGTATGTGCAATTAAGTTAATGGCAATAGAAGAGAATATTTGTAGCTCAGGATTGAACTGTAGAGCTCTTGATGTTCTCTCAGCTTGGTTGTTTTTTTGCAGATATTTCATTATTCAACTGGGTAACATCTTCGGTCCACAACCAAGCACCAAGGTCTCCACAATTAAGTTTATGTATGTGCTTGGATTACCATCTTAACTTATCTACTCTGTGCGTGGAGAACTCTATCATGTATTTAATTCTTATTTTGGAAATAACCACTTTCAATATAAGCTTGTTATTTTAAAAATCTTAAATTTTCTAATTATATAAAGGATAACTCCAATTTGTAACCATTTCCTGTGGAGGAGTACAAGGTAGTATAAACTGTTCCATGCTCTTATTTTTCTCCAACAACCCTGTGAGATAAATTGGGGTGGGTAAGAATGATTGGCCCAAAGTTTCCCTGTGTACTTGCATGACTAAGGGTAGGCTACAACCTGGATATTGTAGTCAAGTATTGTGACCTCACCTCAATCATTCTATGAATGACAGCAGGAGCATCCACAAGGAGTCAAAAATGTAAAGACTCTGGGTACAAATATGTGTCAGAAGCCAATCCCTTAATGTATGCCTATCAACATACAAAGAGGTAGAATTTCAATTGGCAGGTCTCCCTAACCCAGTGGTAGGCAACCTCAGCTCTTTTATGACTCATGGACTTCAACTCCCAGAATTCTTGAGTCAGCTATGCTGATTCAGAAATTCTGGGAGTTGAAGTCCATGAGTCATAAAAGAGCCGAGGTTGCCTACCCCTGCCCTAACCTTTACTTTTTTTATCCTCTCCCATGGATACTTCTTTTAGTAGGTTTATTTTATTGTCTCATCCAGTGCTTTTTTTGTAAAAAAAAATGCCGGAACTCACACATGTCATACAACCCACCTTGCCTACCCTACAAGGTTCCATCCCAAAAAGGTGCAGGAACTCTATTCTGGGCAATCTATGACAAAAAAATTCCTGGTCCCATCCATCTTTTTTACCTTTAAGATATTTGCTACTCTTTTTATTACAAACCTTGAATATTGAGGCTGGCGATCTACAAACAGACCTTCCTTTGGTACATATTCTATTTAGAATAGAATAGAGCTGGAAGGGACCATGGAGGTCTTCTAGTCCAGCTCCCTGCTCAAGCAGGAGAACCTATATCATTTCAGACAAGTGACTGTCTAGCCTCTTCTCAGGGTAAGCTGTTCCACTGGTTGATTGTCCTCATTGTCAGGAAGTTTTTCCTTAATTCCAAGTTGCTTCTGTCTTTGATCAGTTTCCAACCATTGTTTCTCATCCTTCCCTTGGTGCTTTGGTGAACAACGTGACCCCATCTGCCTTGTGGCAGCACCTCAGATACTAGAACACTGTTATGATGTCTCCCCTATTTCTTCTTTTCTTTAGACTAGCCAAACCCAACTTATAGATAGTACCCAACCTATGATCACTTGCTTAGTGACCATTCAGAGTTATGAGGAAGCCCACAAAAGGTACTTACGACCTAGATTCCAATGGCTGCCTGCTTCCCCATGGTCACATGACTACACTTTGGGCAGCCAGCACCTGGCCTGCATTTATGGCATTTTACAGTGTTAGGTGGTCACACAATCACATTTTTTTCCTCCAGAAACAGGTGTTTACTTCTGGTTTCTGGCAAAATTCCCCATAGCAAAAAATGGATTTTTAACAGCTATGGTGTTTGCTTTACAATTGCTGCATTTGCTTAACCATCACTGCAAAAAAAGGTCATAAAATTGGGCACGGTCACATGATGACCCACTTAAAAACCAACAGGACTTACAGTGGTAATTGTGGGCTCAGTTATGGTCATAAGTCGAGGACTTGTATTCTCTTGCGGGATGAACATGTTCCAATTCACTATTAAGTTCCAGAGATTTTTTTAAAAAGTTTGTTTTGAGACAAAGCACTATACTATGACTTTTATAGCAATTGGTATAGAAAAGAGAAAACATTCCTTTTATGCATTTAACTCTTCCACTGGCTGTTTCCGTTAAAAAAAAAAAATTAAATGTACTTTATCTGAAAAGCATAACATCAGATGTCATGGCATGATTATATTCATTTTATCTCAGTGATATTTCATTATATCCATTTTCCCATATATTATGAGATTGGGACAAATACAGCTTAATAACCTACCAAGAAGCGTCTTAAAAGATTAGCTAGATAATTCTAGTATGTCATTTAATATTGAGGTTATTTGGGAGATGGAAAGCATTGCAAGTGGAACCAACTTCACATAATAAGTCAGCATAATACCAGTCATTGGCACTGTCTTAAATGACAATTGCAGCATCTACAAAGCGGATGATAAGAATATCCTGTTACAAGTGTGAACTGTTATTATTATTTACCTCATATAACTTTTAGACTTGCCTCAAGTTTTGCTTTTTCCAAGTATGTGTATTTCATTTTGGGGGGAAATCCATGTTTAACTACATAACATTAACTGGTCCAAATGCTTAGAATGCATCAAGCTTTCCCACACAACCATTATAGTTCCACACAGAGGGAACAATTTTTGAGATTTTCAATCTTTGTCCTAACAATGACCACTGAGTTGAAAATCTTGAAGAACCATTTTGAGCGATTATAAATCCTGCATCTATGTATTACCTAACCCCAGATAACAATAAGACCATCCTTTATTTTAGTATCATTTCACTTTTTTCCATATCTCCTTTCTTGTTGTTGTTGTTAGTTGCGAAGTCGTGTCCGACCCATCGCGACCCTATGGACAATGTTCCTCCAGGCCTTCCTGTCCTCTACCATCTTCTGGAGTCCATTTAAGCTCACGCCTACTGCTTCAGTGACTCCATCCAGCCACCTCATTCTCTGTCGTCCCCTTCTTCTATTGCCCTCAATCTTTCCCAGCATTAGGCTCTTCTCCAGTGAGTCCTTCCTTCTCATTAGATGGCCAAAGTATTTGAGTTTTAGCTTCAGGATCTGGCCTTCTAAAGAGCAGTCAGGGTTGATCTCCTCTAGGACTGACCGGTTTGATCGCCTTGCAGTCCAAGGGACTCGCAGGAGTCTTCTCCAGCACCATAGTTCAAAGGCTTCAATTCTTTGGTGCTCAGCCTTTCTTATGGTCCAGCTTTCACTGCCATACATTGCAACTGGGAAGACCATAGCCTTGACTATACGCACTTTTGTTGACAGGGTGATGTCTCTGCTTTTTAGTGTGCTGTCTAGATTTGTCATGGCTTTCCTCCCCAGGAGCAAGCGTCTTTTAATTTCTTGGCTACAGTCCCCATCTGCAGTGATCTTGGAGCCCAGGAAAATAAAATCTGTCACTACCTCCATTTCTTCCCCATCTATTTGCCAGGAATTGAGAGGGCCAGATGCCATGATCTTGGTTTTCTTAATGTTTAGTTTCAACCCAAGTTTTGCACTCTCCTTCTTTACCTGCAACAAGAGGCTCTTTAGTTCTTCTTCACTTTCTGCCATTAGAGTGGTATCATCTGCATATCTTAGGTTGTTGATGTTTCTTCCAGCAATCTTAATTCCAACTTTTGATTCATCTAGCCCTGCCTTTCTCATGATGTGCTCTGCATATAAGTTAAATAGGCAAGGTGACAGTATACAGCCTTGCCGGACTCCTTTCCCAATTTTGAACCAATCAGTGGTTCCGTGTCCAGTTCTCACTGTTGCTTCTTGGCCTGCATATAGGTTTCTCAAGAGACAAATAAGATGGTCTGGTATGCCCATCTCTTTAAGGACTTGCCAGAGTTTGTTATGATCCACACAATCAAAGGCTTTAGCATAGTCAATGAAGCAGAAGTAGATGTTTTTCTGGAACTCTCTAGCTTTCTCCATGATCCAGCGTATGTTAGCAATTTGATCTCTAGTTCCTCTGCCTCTTCGAAATCCTGCCTGTACTTCTGGTAGTTCTCGATCCACATACTGCTGGAGTCTAGCTTGTAGAATTTTAAGCATAACTTTACTAGCATGAGAAATGAGTGCAATGGTGCGATAGTTTGAACATTCTTTGGCACTGCCTTTCTTTGGAATTGGAATGTAAACTGATCTTTTCCAATCCTGTGGCCACTGTTGAGTTTTCCAAATTTGCTGGCAAATTGAGTGTAGCACTTTTACTGCATCGTCTTTTAAGATTTTGAATAGCTCAGCTGGAATACTGTCACCTCCACTAGCTTTGTTGTTGCTCAGCTTTTCTAAGGCCCACTTCACTTCACATTCTAGGATGTCTGGCTCGAGGTCAGTGACCACCTCATTGTGATTATCAGGGACGTTAAGCTCATTCTTGTATAGTTCTTCTGTGTAATTTTGCCACCTCTCCTTAATCTCTTCTGCCTCTGTTAGGTCCCTGCCATTTTGGTCCTTTATCATGCCCATTTTTGCATGAAACGTTCCCTTCATCTCTCCAATTTTCTTGAAAAGATCTCTGGTCCTCCCTATTCTGTTGTTTTCTTCTATTTCTTTGCATTGTTCATTTAAGAAGGCATTCTTATCTCTTCTAGCTATTCTTTGGAATTCTGCATTTAATTGGGCATATCTTTCTTTTTCTCCCTTGCCTTTCGCTTCCCTCCTTTCCTCAGCTATTTGCAAAGCTTCCTCAGACAGCCATTTTGCTTTCTTGCATTTCTTTTTCTTTGGGATGGTTTTGGTTGCTACCTGTTGTACAATGTTGCGAACCTCTGTCCATAGTTCTTCAGGCACTCTGTCTATCAGATCTAATTCCTTAAATCTATTTGTCACCTCTACTGTATATTGAACAGGGATATGATTTAATTCATACCTGACTGGCCTAGCACTTTTCCCTACTTTCTTTAATTTAAGCCTAAACTTTGCAACAAGAAGCTCATGGTCTGAGCCACAGTCAGCTCCTGGTCTTGTTTTTACTGACTGTATAGAGCTTCTCCATCTTTGGCTGCAGAGCATATAGTCAATCTGATTTCTGTGTTGACCGTCTGGTGATGTCCATGTGTAAAGCCGTCTCTTGGGTTGTTGGAAAAGAGTGTTTGCTATGACCATCGTATTCTCTTGACAAAATTCTATTAGCCTGTGCCCTGCTTCATTTTGTACTCCAAGGCCAAACTTGCCTGTTATTCCAGTTATCTTTTGGCTTCCTACTTTAGCATTCCAATCTCCCATGATGATAAGGACATCATTTTTGGGTGTTAGTTCTATAAGGTGCTGTAGGGCTTCATAGAACCGGTCAATTTCATCCTCTTCAGCACTGGTGGTTGGGGCATAGACTTGGACTACTGTGATATTGAATGGTTTGCCTTGGATTCGAACTGAGATCATTCTGTCATTTTGAGGGTTGTATCCCAGTATTGCTTTTCCTACTTTTTTATTGACTATGAAGGCTACTCCATTTCTTCTGAGGGATTCTTGCCCGCAGTAGTATACCTGATGGTCATCTGAATTAAATTCACCCATTCCTGTCCATTTTAGTTCGCTGATACCTAAGATGTCGATGTTTAGTCTTGTCATCTCTTGTTTGACCACGTCCAGCTTGCCTTGATTCATGGATCTTACATTCCAGGTTCCTATGGAGAAAGAATCTTTACAGCATCGGACTTTCCTTTCACCACCAGACACATCCACAGCTGAGCGTCCTTTCGGCTTTGGCCCAGTCGCTTCATTCTTTCTGGCGCTACTAGTACTAGCCCTCTGCTCTTCCCCAGTAGCATATTGGACGCCTTCCGACCTGAGGGGCTCATCTTCCAGCGTCATATCGTTTTGCCTTTTGATACTGTCCATAGGGTTTTCATGGCAAAGATACTGGAGTGGTTTGCCATTTCCTTCTCCAGTGGATCACGTTTTGTCAGAACTCTCTGCTATGACCTTTCCGTCTTGGGTGGCCCTGCACGGCATAGCTCATAGCTTCATTGAATTACGCAAGCCCCTTCGCCACGACAAGGCAGTAATCCATGAAGGGGATCTCCTTTCTACATCTCTATTATTTCAAAGATGGCTAAATTCCTCCACCACTCTTCAAACTCAGAAATTCATTAATTTTGCCCAATATGTCTTACTAACATCTTATTATGTGGTCTAAACATTATTCTGAAAAGTATATGGCATCGTGACAGAGAAAAGTCAACATTCAAGCACACAGGCTTGTAATGATTTCTAGTATTGTGTTGAACTATCTTAAAATTTTTCAGAAGAAACTTTAAAAATGTATTTCATAATGAAAACACTTCAGTTGTTCTATTTCATTCTCAGGAGTCTTTTGTTTTGGTTTTCCTGACAGGGGAAAGGATGAGATAAATTGTGACAGAGACGGGTTTTTTTTTTCTTTTAAGCAACTTTCCATCACTCTGTTGCACTTCCTAATTTGAAAGAAAAAGTTCCCTGAGGAAAAGATTCCTCATAATGTTTTTCTTTGTGATTTAATTAGAGTGCTGGAAGCCAAGAAAATTCAGGCAAGTGTAGGGAAAAAAAATAAAGAAAACCAAGGCCAGATGTTTCCAGAAACCACAACCTTCTTATGATTTTCAATACATACATACATACATACATACATACACACACACACACACACATACACACACACACACACACACATATATATGGGGGGAGGCCATTTCTTACTTTCCAATTGTAAAGATTGGGTCAGGAAAAAAAATTGCAGATTTTTTTTTCTTTAGCAGAGCACTAATATTTTTAGCCAGAATTTTCATCAATCAAAAAAAAATGTAATAAAGTTTATGAAGCAGAGAGCAAGGACAGATGATAAAATAAAGCGACTGAGCTATAAAGGAAAAGCATCACTTTTTTTCTCCTTTAAATCCATTGGGGAGTTTCCGCACAGGAAAGAATGTCAAGTTGCAAGGCTTGTGAATGCAGGTTTTATCTTTCTGGGTTGCACCAAAAGTTTTCAACATTAAGATTGAACATTTTTAAGCAGCTTGAATGGAATTTATACAGACAAATTGAGTCAATGGCTATCTGTTTTCCACAAATATATTCCTCCTTTGATCAGCCAGAGGATTACTGCTAAGCTTGTAAGCCGCCCTGAGTCTTCGGAGAAGGGCGGGATATAAATGGAATTAAAATAAAAAAATAAAATAAATACTAAATTAGGATGGGAGGATACACTCTACATTGATATGACTGCCCTAGATGCTGAAATCAGCTAGGATTTCAGATCTAGTTTGCCAGCTTCAACACCAGATGGAAGCAGAGTTTTTTGTATTATTTTGCTGCCATCTAGTGGTGAATTAGATTTTTATAATTGTGATATGATAGCTACAATGGTGGGTTTGTGTCACAGTCAAAACTGTCTATCTTGCTTTTTTTTAAAAAAAAAAAGAATATTAATTAGATTTAGAGACCTCCCTATTACAGAATGAAGCTGGATTTATATACATTAATTTATTATTGTTATCTTGATAATTGTTTCTAGTTAATTATCTTCATGATAGTTGTGCTGTTTTCATTTTATGAACTTTCATTTTATGCCTTTGGATCTTCAGTGGATGAAACATACATTTAAATAAGATGTTAAGGGATCAAAGTCACACATGAGTTCCGATTCAGAAGATTTATTGTTCAAGACCAAGCACAAGGATCTAGTCCAGTGGTGGCGAACCTATGGCACGCGTGCCAGAGTCGGCACTCAGAGCCCTCTCTGTTGGCACGCACACCACCACCACCAGCAGCAGGTCCATCAGGCCACCACCATTGCCCAGAGCAGGAGGCCTGCCCAGCACAAAGGAGGCGAAGCAGCCAACTAGCAAGCTTGAACAGAGGTAGTAGAGCAGAGGTCACCAACCATTGTCGATTGATGGACTGGAAGAAAAGGGAGGGGGAAGCATTTTACATGCATGCATGTGCGCATAGGGCTGCGAGCACACACACGCTGCAAATGGGGTGGGGTTAATGCCTGCGCGTTACTCACTAGCCCTGCCCCATTCTTGCATGGTGCAGCATCTTGTATCTGCACCCTGCAGTGCTGCAGTGGCCATTTTTGTGCCTTGCAGCACAGTGGCCCATTTTTGTGCCCCCAGGTTTTGCATGCCAGAGGCGGCACTGGGAGGGACCTCCCTGCCCCACCGAGGGCACCACAATGCTGATGCAGCCCTGGCACTTTGCAATAAATAAGTGGGTTTTGGGTTGTAGTTTGGGCACTCAGTCTCTAAAAGGTTCGCCATCACTGATCTAGTCAATGAATGTACAATATTAAATTGGCACCAAATAAGGGTCTATGGAATTAAGAGGGGTTGGACTATGCTCATTTGTGGGAATGTAATAATTCTAGGCTGATGACTCACTTAACTTTATAAAGAGCCTTGGTGGAGCAGTGGGCTAATGCCTCCTTAAGTAACACCAGCTGCCTGCAGTTAGTGCAGGTTCGAGTCCCACCAGGCTCAAGGTTGACTCAGCCTTCCATCCTTCCGAGGTAGGTAAAATGAGGACCCAGATTGTTGGGGGCAATAAGCTGACTTTGTAATAATGCTGCTTGGGGGGCCCCAAAAGCCCTAATAAGCAGGCATATACATAGAATGAAGGCTATTGCTAAGCACATTGATTTGTGCTTTAAATTGTAAGCCGCCCTGAGTCTTCGGAGAAAGGGCGGGATATAAATGGGATTAAAATAAAATAAATAAAAATAAAATAAACTTGGCCCCCAGCTTTGCCTGCTCTTCTCCTAGATAGAAAGATAGATGATGGAAGATAGATAGATAGAAAGATAGATAGATAGATAGATAGATAGATAGATGATAGATAGATAGATAAATAGATAGATGATAGATAGATAGATAGATAGATAGATAGATAGATAGATAGATAGATAGATAGATAATAAATGGATAAATAAATGCCACTTGACGAAAACTTTTGAACTGTAATTTACCACTTTGGTCCACTGCAATTTGGTTGATTCTCTAGATATTTTTCCATTGCTAAAAGAGAATATCTGGCACTCCAGTTGGTGCCTAAAAGTGTGGGGGGTGTATGGGTGTGTCTGTGTCTATTTGATTCAGTAAAAAGACAAAAAAATGAATAAAATAAAAAAAGAAATAAAAGTATGTGAGAATACATTCATAGATACAATTAACATATAGTATAAGAAAGTTTTACATTAGCATTTCAATAAATAATAGCCATATTTCCTTATAATCACCCATATCTAATTTATGTCAAACATTTATTTGTAAGTGGTTCCTTGGACATTGAATAGCAGGGTCTTATATTTATATTTCCAATGCTAAAAAATAAGAGGAGTTCTTGGTTCTTTTTTTATTGAAAAATAAATGTTTTAGCTAAAAATAGGGCACGGAGAATCCAACTTCTTTGTCCAGATGTCAATTTCCATTTAGTAGGAATATAGTTCAAAAGAATATGAATATGTGAAAATATGAAGTCTTGTCTCAAACGTTAAGAGTTAGTACCATCCAGGCTTGATGGTAAACCTGGTAGTTTAGTTTAGTTTAGTTTAGTTTAGTTTAGTTTAGTTTAGTTTAGTTTAGTTTAGTTTAGTTTAGTTTAGTTTAGTTTAGTTTAGTTTAGTTTAGTTTAGTTTAGTTTAGTATTTTATTTATTTAGATGTGCAGATCTGCACTTAGAGATATTTTTTTTTGGAACAAAGAAAGAAGAGAAAATGTAGAGAAGCATTTGTCAAAATAAGACAAAGGAAGCAGAAGTAAGTTGGACAAATCCACTAGAACAGCAGAAAAGATGATTAGCAGTTCCAAGTAGACAGTCTTGGTACCTTAAAGAATGGACATTTCTGCTCAGCTTTCATCCATCTGAAAGATCAGACTGAAGGACATTCACAATTATAATCAATTTATTTGATACATGGTGGCTTTTGGAAAATATATCTGTCACATGATGTTTTGTAACGTTTTTTGCCTTTGTGGAGCTGGGCTGGGCGTGGCCTGCATGTGATGCATCCAGCCCTTAGGCTGCCAGTTTGACACCCCTGGTATAAAACATTGTCAAAGACAGAATTTAGGCATCCTTGGATTCATTAATAAGAGTAACCAAATGTCTATGTTTGACAATGCACAATGTTGGTGCATTCATAACTAGGGGAAGAAAAGGTTGATATGGGAGCCAGACATTATAAAAGGATATATGAAGCAATATATAGGTTGGAACTTAAATCTTGTCCCTCTAAAGTAAGGGTGTCAAACTGCCGGCCCGCAGGCCTGATGCGTCATCTGGAAGCCAGACCCACCCCATTGCCAGCAATGGCAAAACAGTCCCGATACATCTCGCAACGTCACGTGACGTTGCGAGTTTGCCATGTCTGCTCTAAAGTTAACCTTACTTTCTGTCGGTAAAGCCCTAATTATTTGGCTCCTTTAAAAAAAAGCAGAAGTCACTCTGAGAAGATATCCAGGAGTTACCTAGTTTGAGTAATGAAACATTTGCAAGAAAATAACCAAGATCAGAGAACACCAAAGACCCCTCATTTCAACTCTGAGCTGCAAATATTGTCCTTTATTGATATCCAATTTCTTCCACACATCCTGGTACACCTGGGTCTTGCACCTTTATCCTCTTGCAGAACATGAAATGCAGAAAGGGGCAAGGGCAGAATTCTGGAAACAGATTCAGGTCAATATAAAACAGTTAAACATTATCTGTCTCAAATGAGGAAAAGGAGAAATGAAAATGAATATAATTTGTTATAAGAACTTGGAATATTTTACTTACTATTGAAGTGGTCTACTGCTACTGATATCATACCTGCTGAACCTGTCATTTGGCTTTGGAAAGCTCCTTTTCAAATTAACTTCAAATAAGCAGGAGTTAGTAATTCATTTTATCAGGAACCTTCATGAAGATTGCAAATATTCTTTACAAGAGGAAATGACTAAGATGTATTACTCTAATTCAGTCATGGAAGAAAATATTCCTTTATGGTTTGTTTCCGTTCACAGAGAATGCAGTACTAAATTATAGATAACACTGCTGAAATTCCTGTATAAATTGGTATCTTCCAGCTATCCACGGGGTAACAACTCCCACACATTCAGATCAGCACAGTAGAGGCCTGGATTCATTTATTTATAATAGATAATGAATAAATCAATTTATAAATGGATTTCCCACCAGAACCATGTTTCCTATAATGCTTACGGGAGTCTCATAATACTCTTACAATACAAGAAAACAGAAACAAAACTTGCTTGCTTTTATTTGAAAGATTTTATTTAACCGTAGAACAAGCAATCATACCAACCATACATCAGTAGGCAAAGGATTCTGAGTCTTTTATAAATTGAAGGGTTGAAGCTGGAACCTACCAAATTGGAATTGCAATTGTAATGGCAGCTGAACATAAAACATTGAGTTTTCTTTCAAATCCAGCTCAACTGTGGGTATCCTCAGGTCATTGTAGAGTTTTCTAGGCAGAAACCCTGAATTGATTAAATATCTGATTTTGTTGGACCAGTCGCTAAAACTAGACCAATGACTTGGTTTCCAGGAACCCTTCCCAGTTGTCCAGCAGCAACATACACCTAGCAAGAAGATCTTCTTCCATGAGCAGAGTAAAGCTTAAAATAGTCACAGTTCATGAATCAACAGGATGATATGCCTATAACAGTCATGGCCAGATTATAGAACAAGTCCAACAATTTACTAATTTTGGCAGCATTATGTCCAGCAATGGAGGTACAGATAAGGACATTAACTATCAAATTGGAATGGCAGTGGCCATGTTTCAACACATGCACCTAATTTGGTTTATGGCAGCCATAAGTATTACCACAAAGATAAAACTCTTCAAGAGCATTGCCATGCCAGCTGCAATATATGCTTGTGAAACATGGAAGAGTACAACCAAGATGATTAAATGGGTTAAATGTTTTCCAATAACCTGCTTTGGAAAAATCCTCAGTATAACCTGAGGAATATAATGGGGAGGTACTACAAAGATCAGATTTAGGCCACCAATCAAGAACTGTGAATGAACGTTGAATGAAACTTGTTGGCCATATTTTACATATGCCTAAAGACCAGCATCCAAAAGTTGCACTACATTGGATATCTCCTGAAGGAAAGAGGATGTCCTTGAAAACTTGTCCCAAACTCTTAGGGAAGATCTTAAGATTATTAATGTCCCTTGGGACAATGCTGATGGTACTGCAAATGAATGAAACCATTGAAAAACACTTCCTATACAAAGTGCTCCACACAGTACTAATGATGATGATGATTCATTGCCCTGTACACATTTTGTGAAATGTGCATGATGAGTGCAGGAGTTAGCAATCCTGAAAAGAGATCATGCAATCATTGTCTCTTGATAAGCAGCCAGTTTGTTTGATTGTTCTTTTCATTCAAGTTTGTGGTTATCTCCCAGTGTAAATGGACATGGAGATAAATGAGAAGATCTTTTCCATTTTTGACTGACAGGGGGCTCTAGTGCTTGTTAATCATCCATTAATGTGCTTTGACCTGGAAATCATTTTGTATACAGCTTGAGAGAACAATAGGGAACAGAAAGGATATAAAATGACTGAAAGCTGCTTCACTACACAGAAACTTTTACAAATGTTATAATCTTTTCTTTTCTTTAGTAATTGTTTGCCATTCAAATCAAAATTATGGGAAATACAGTCACCCTTAACAATGTAAAAGTGATATCCTACTACAGATAATCCTTAACTTGCAACCATAATTGAGCCCAAAATTTCCCTTGCTAAGCAAGACAGTTGTTAAGTGTACTGTGCCCCATTTTATGATCTTTCATGCCACAGTTGTTAAATAAATTACTGCAGTTGTAAGTTAGTAACACAGTTGTT
Organism: Vipera berus; assembly: GCF_964194415.1. NCBI lineage: Eukaryota > Metazoa > Chordata > Lepidosauria > Squamata > Viperidae > Vipera > Vipera berus. The sequence goes on along the minus strand of NC_138207.1, from coordinate 19,264,551 downwards.
AAGTGAATCTGGCCTCCCCATTGACTTTGTAGAGAGGGTCAAAAAAAGTGAGTCTGGGTCACTGCAACCATTATAATATGTGCCAGTTTCCCACCGTCCAAATTTTGATTGTGTGATCGGGATGCTGCAACAGTCACAAGTGTGAAAAATTGTCACAAGCCACTTTTTTTCAGTGCCATTGTAACTTCAAATGACCACTAAACAAATGGTTGTAAGTTGTACCGATTTTTTTCAGAATCTTTTTCAATCTCACAGCCAGCAGTTCCATAAAGACATCTCTTTTAAGTACTAGCCAGATCCAATGTTTTGATAGAAGTACACAGGGACTACACAGCAATACATGAATTGTATATATTGTAGTGTAGAGTAGCTTTGGCCAGCTGGGGATTTCTGGGAGTTGAAATCCACAAGTCTTAAAGTTGCGAAGGTTGCACACACCCCCCACCCTCATTCCCCCCAGTCTAGAGCATCAATCTATTACAAAGTGCAGATTTTCTCATTAATTTCTGCAGAATGGAGATACTTGGCATGCATGTTCTAAATATGTCCGTGCCACAACTAAAGTAGAAGCATTTATTGGCAGAGAAACTCCGCATCAGGATGGCAGAATTAATATCTCACAGACTTGTTGGATATTGCAAAGGAATGCATTAATAAGCTTCACTAAGATCAATTTTATATGCAAATTCATCACTTAAAATATATATCCAATTTGCTTTAAATTTACCATAAAGGTCACTTACATGTAGGTGTTAATGTACTGCTCCTATGAATTTTCTGCTGTTATGGTACTCACCCATCCTGCTGTCCTTTCTATGAAATTGCCTTCTGGAATACTAATCCATCTCTAACCTCCTTTATTATTGAGAATCTTGGTTTGCTTCTGATATGAAATTGTCATTTTCAATCTGCCTCATTCGACATTGTTTAATAAATATAGAACATGCTTTGTGTTTGGGGGTTGATCCCTACAGTCAACTTTAATTTAGACAATATTTTGGGTTCTATTTTTGACTCAGTCTTCTTAGCTTTCCTTTTATTCCTTTTTATTCTCTTAGCAACAAACATCCTTATGATATTTACAAGAGAAGTAATATTTGAATACTTCTCTTGCTTGGTATTTCCCTTGAAAATACCACAAGAGTCAGGTTTCCATGCTATTTCTATTCACATTAATAACACAGCAGAGAGAAGATTTTTAGGAAGAATAACATCCAAGGTCTTGTGAAATTCCAGTTTTAAAATTCCAATTTTATTGGTTGATTTAGAAACCTGAAAACAAAATGAAGGGAATGTAGAAATCAGACTATTTTTCCTAGAGTAAGTCATTAGGACCATCTCATAAAACTTTAGTATTACTAGACCAGGGGTAGGCAACCTCGGCTCTTTTATGACACATGGACTTCAACTCCCAGAATTCCTGAGTCAGCAATGCTGACTCAGGAATTCTGGGAGTTGAAGTCCATGAGTCATAAAAGAGCCGAGGTTGCCTACCCCTGTACTAGAATACATTCCAATTTGGCACTCAAAGTCAGAATTTGTAGCAATCTTCAATTCATTCTGCCTTCAGTTCAGAATCTTCCAAGGACATCTTACTTTGATACAAAGGCTGAAAGTTCAGACTACAGGAATTTGTAGTGCAATGCACCAACAAGGATGTGTTTTTTTTAAAAAAGGCTCCTTTAGAGTTTATTTGCATAATAGGAAGGGCCAAACTAGGATGTATCAAACAGTTATTAACAATTTGTTGGGGGTCAGGGGAAGGGAAGGGAGGAAGGGAAGGGAAGAGAAGGGAAGGGAAGGGAAGGGAAGGAAGGAAGGAAGGAAGGAAGGAAGGAAGGAAGGAAGGAAGGAAGGAAGGAAGGAAGAAAGGAAGGTTGGTTGTTCAGAAGTTGTGGGTACTCCAACACTCAAGTTTTTAAGAAGCAGTTGAACAAACATTTGACTGAAATGGTACAGGGCTGCCTGCCTGAGCAGGGAGTTGGACTAGAAGACCTCTAAGGTCCCTTCCAACTCTGTTATTCTGCCTTTAATTGGATAAGTGGCCTAGCTTTAACATATAGAACACTTATTCTATCCTCGTGAGCCAACGTATTTCAAAATGCAACCTATAATTTATATATAACTTCTTGAATTCCTCATACCTTACTAAATTGACTACATGCTTCCATCATATGTGTGCACCATAGTAATATGTGTTTCTTTTATATATTTTTACCACTGTTAACCATGTACTCTATGCCATACACTAAATAAATAAATAAATCCCAACTTAGAGAGCAATATGTGAAAAAAATGTCTTATAGGACTGGAGACACACTGCTACTACTAATTAGAACAGAATATGGGGGGGGGGGACTCAACTGTGGCATTAAAAACATTGTTATTGCTTTTTCCTAGTCATAGAAACATGTGAAAATGTACTGGCACCCTGCTGATTTTCACACTCTCCAATTCTCTCAAATTTACAGGCCAGTGTGCAAACTCTGTTCTCTTTCTGCGCTCTTAATTTCAACGGATTACACAACAGACACTTCTTTCCTTTAATTTTTACATCCTTACCTCAGAAAAAAAATGGGAGCAACAAGGCTATTAAAGATTGTGTGGAATCATTATAAGCCTCTGGCAGCTAAGAAAGCCATATTATTAAACCCAATTCATATGCAGAGCTGTATATCCTGTCATTCACGCTTGTGTTCCAAACTTTAATTCTATAATAACACTCTCAATCACTTAATAATGAATTTTCATGGTGTCTCCTGAAATTTCAAGTGAGGGTTTTAGGTATTACAGATTAGATTCCAAAGATTTTGCTCCTTTGCCAAACTCTTAGCCCAGATGCTGCATAAGTAAAAGAAATACACTGCATAACCGTATTAATTTAAGAATTTTGCTATGATTAATAGTGTAGAATATTTCCATGCATACTTGGAGTTCCTATGCCTTCTCAGCCCCCACTTCATGCAATTAAAGCTTTCACGTTCCACAATTCTGCATGACAAATAATTTGCATAAGCTACTTTTCTGTTCTATCAGCCTTTATTAATTCTCTGCTAAAGGTTATTAGTATCTTTGTTTTCACCTAACTTGCATTTGGATCTTTCTCTAAAGGAATATTCATTATCATGACACACTTGTTTAATAGATTCCACTATCAGCTTCACCATTCTCACTCCATATAAAAGAAAGACTAAAATATTAAGTTCTACAGGAAATCTTTCTGAATTATAAATGTAACAGCATGCATAATTTTTTATTGTCTTCAATTGATGTTATTTTTAGCTCTCTGTTGTGGGAGCTCTTAAAAAAATTGCACAGATATATTTGGAAACTCTATACTTAGTTTGCCAATTAGTGTGTCTTGGTCATTTGCTCAAAATCAATGTTTATTTGTTTTTTAGCCCCTGTGAAATATTTGATAATTTCTCTACTTTTCATGGATGTTTAAAGGGGGGAAATGACAAAAATTAAGACACTCTCAACATGTGTTGGTGATATTCTAGCATATCCGTATATCAACACTTCTAATAATAATTATGTATTTTCCCTGCCCAAAAGTAGCCACTCAGTATATTAGGAGATAGCAAGAGCACACATTGATTCTTGGATTGTAAAGTTGGAACATGATCAATGTAGCTATAAACTACATTATTTTCAGGAACATTTGTTTCACATCTATTACTTTTTCATTAACATATTTTAGACATAGTGTATCCTTATAAGCAGAGATGGTTACAGATATTGTTGATATAATGGCTATTAATTTCTGGCCCTGTTCTTTGGAGTTCTTCCTTAGCATTTCAAATGCTATAATAATTTGTGTCATTTTATAAATACCAATCCTAAAGGCAAGGGTTTTTCCACCCTTTTTGTCAGGAATTTAGTCCTCTCTAGTGACCAATTTAAATTATAAGGCTTCTTATATCTTTAAAAGTTAACTCTCTCTCCTTTTGGTTTTTCACAATGATCTACATTTACATTTACAAACAAAGAAAAATAACTTTAATATAAGGGAGAAGGAAGGTGTAATATATTCCACACAAGAATGACAGCTGTCAAAGGCCGCTCCACGTGGCCGCACTGACAGCTGTCAAAGAAAAGCCGCACGTGCAATAACAACCACGAGCTGTCAAAAGGCCGCTCCACGTGGCCGCACTGACAGCTGTCAAAAAGCCGCGCATGCACAGTAGCAGCCGCGAGCTGTCAAAGCGGCAGCAGCCGCGAGCTGTCAAAGTCACGCACGCGCAGACACATCAGCCACTGACAGCCGCTAGCTGTCAAAACGCCGGCTAGGTTTACCCGGGTTCCCAGCTGAAATGGCAGCCAGCTGACAGGATCCCCCAGCTCAGAAGCGCATGCACTATCACTGGGGAAATGTCAAAAGTTGCCAGCTGATTATTGGGCACGGCCCCTCGGCGGGAAAACACCTGTCCCTGATTTGTTAGCCTGTTTGACAGTTGCCTATATAAAGGCTGTTTGTACCATTTTGCCCCGTCCGGGCTGAGTCAATAAATGTTTGAGCTGAAGCCATCGTCTCCCTCTTCATTGCCCGAGACAAACTAGAAGGGATGGAATACACTGTTCTGGGGTTTAAAATGTTAGACTCATTCAATTAGCCATTCCATCATCCAATGTACATTTCACAAATATTATACATTTGCCTGTGAACCTTCCCGGAATTCTAGAAATCAAAACAGGGTAACTGCCACAATACAATCTGTTCAGGGATGTATGGAAATATTTATTGAGCTGCGGCAATATGTTCTTAGGAATACAATGTCTTTTGGTTTAAATTTCATAAAATGACTGCAGAGATCAATAAAATATTTATTCTACAGGAATCCTCCAGATTATGCTTTTTTAAAAAACCCTTGTTTCTAGCCATGACAGACTGTCTAGATGATTCTTATTATAATTTGAATCCACGGCTATAAATGTTTTATCCATTCAAGAGTATGAATTGCTTCTTTCTAAAAAAAATGGATACCTCTAAAATGAATTCCCAAGTTACAAAAAAAAGCATCTATGAGAGTGCATTTAGATACAATTACTTTAGATTCTGTTGAGCTTCTTTCCTAAAGGTGACTAACTCAGATTTAAATCACTATTATGCTTTTCTTCCAAAGATATGTTAACATATAATTTCAAGATGGGATGATTGATAAACAAACAAACAAATATTTTTTTAAAAAAAAATTCTGCACTCAATAACTACTTTGCAAATTAATATTTTCTCTGGTATCTTTTCCACTTTCCAGCCATGGTTTAGAATTACTACATTAGTCAGAAATATTGTATCATAAGGTTCTAGATTTTAAATAATTTATTTGAAACAGTACAGATGCCACCTTCCAATTGTTCAGAATGGAAACATCACCAAGATGTGCCAATTTGCAGGTATCTTTTCTAGTTGCAATATGCCAGATGCAAGAACTTTACATTTGCATGTTTTCTTGTGGTTGGGGCTGAACTGAATTAAGAACCCACTTCACTTTTCAAATCATCCTGATGTTATATTGGCAAACATATGGCTTCCCAATCCAGCTGCTACTCCAGCTGGACCTGATAAAACTCAGTTTTTATCAGGATCAAGATTATTGTAAATCTGAGGGGCTTATGTCAAAATCACACAATCAGTTAAAGTTTAATACCCAATCAATTTAAGTTTGACACACAAGCTGACTCACTCAAAAGATAGTATTAGTGAATAACAGAGAGCAGAAAAATCAAAATCAACATCTGAGGAATGTTTGCACCCAGGAGCATTATCTTTCATCAGGTTACTACTGTCCTTTGCCAGGTCAATTTATCTTCTACTCCTTCCTGCCTTTGATGTTCTTCATCCAGCTGCCATTCTTTTTGAAGACTGAGGAGGTTCCTGGCTTGGGTCAAATTGTTCTGGATCTAAAACAGGAACAGTGAGGCCACTTGCTCATTCTGAATTCCATTTGGGGTCTAGCACCAAAGATTCTGAGACTCCTCCTCCTCCTTCTCCATCTCTTTCTCCTCCTCCTCTTACTCCTTCTTCTTCTTCTCCTTCTTCTTCTCTCTTGGAGATCAGATCATGAGCTCACAAAGAAAAATGACTAGATGCAAAGGCTCCAACAAAGAAGTTGGATATTGCCATTGACTCCCATCAGTGATTAATAAAATAGGGATTGCTGATCCCCAAATGGTGAATTGACATATTGACATATCTTGCTTCAGAGCAAATTTCATTCAAGTAAGTCAACTTTTAATTGAAATGGAACATTATACGTATTCTAAATAATATGAGTCAAAGACACAATTCTGTTCTGCTGTGCTCCATAATTGGCATCAAACAATCATACTGTCAAACTGAAATATGAAACCATGCACTAAATCTGGCTTTTGATGAGATGGATGGTTGTGAGTTAAGTCATAAACTTCCCTTCACTGAATAGCTTACATGTCTCCCATATTTATGACTGAGTTCAAGCATTTCATATATAACCCTGTCTGCTATTCCAATATTTTAAAGTTCAACTTCTTCAAAGTTTGCAGTGTGCTGAGCAAAGAGATCAATAATATTGCCATATCATACATTGCTAGAAAGTGAAACCAAACTTCTGAATGATATAGCTGTTTTGGTGGTGGTGGGGAAAACAAATGGAACAGGCTAAAGCATGTAGAAGTAACAAGCCCATCTTCAGGCCTTATTCCTCATATCCAAATATTGGTGTAAAATACTTAGCAATAGCAATACCACTTAGATTTATAAACCACTCCACAGTTCTTTACAGTGCTTTCTGAGTGGTTTATAGAGTCAGCATATTGCCCCCCAAAATCTGGGTCCTCATTTTACTGAACTCAGAAGGATGAAAGGCAGGATTGAAATCCAGGCTGTGGGCAAAGTTAGATTGCAATACTGCATTTTAACCACTGCACCACCATGGCTCCGTATTTTTCATATTTGGTAGGGAGAAATATCTATCTATTGAAACTGGTGTGCCACAATTTCTCTGCATTCTGAAAATTGTTTACTCTGTGTTATAGAAAGTGGAGGACTCTCAATCTATGTAATTATGTAAAGTTTCCCTTATCCCATAGAACAGTGAAATCCTTCGTATCAGGGGAGGGAGGGGCTAGGAGGAAGTTGATTTCATTGTGGGAAGATTTTATGAGAGCCCCAAAGGCTCTCTCTCTGTGTGTCTCCCTCCCTCTCTCCCTTCTTCCTTCCTTCCTTCCCTCCCTCCCTTCCTCTCTCCTCCTTTCCTTCCCTCGTTCCCTCCCTCCTCAAATTAACAGCATTCAGTGTTCAGCTATGTAACACTCATGTCCAGGGAGGTGGATCCCTTGAAAAACGAACACTTATTTTCAGCACAGGGATGCTATAGCTCATGAAATTGGACTTGCTGCTTGCACATGTCATCTAAAGCTACCCAATTCCTATTTTAGGCAGGTTAAAGACCACCATCTCAGGTGCCAATACGCAGGGCTATAGAATGGCAGATTAATTTAGTTCCCTGCAGTTCCCCAAGAAATCAAAGAGATTTAAGCTATGACTCACTTAACCAATAAATTTCCATGGGATCTAAATGCAGTTGGATGCAGTTTTAGGCTTCCAAAATTCAATAGTGAGATGGGCAGCCTAAACATCTCAATTATAAACAAACAAATACATAGTGGATATTCAAAATGGATGTGTTGGTGCAAGTAAGTCTGAATTCAAATCAGTGTATTTAAAATACAAAACAACAATCAAAATCTTTTGTAATATGACTTCCTTTGTTCTGGCAGTGAAACATCAAGTCCATGTAAGACACGCATGGAACACAGGAGAGTATGGAGTGTTGAGACATTCACATTGTTTTTCTGATATTGAGAAGCCAAGTGAAATAATTCTGAATCCAGAAACAGTTGGCAAAACAGGCAGATATTAGACTATCTAGATCAGGGGTCCTCAAACTTGGCCCTTTTATGACTTGTGGACTTCAACTCCCAGAATTCCTCAGCCAGCATGTCTGGCTGAGGAATTCTGGGAGTTGAAGTCCACAAGTCATAAAAGGGCCAAGTTTGAAGACCCCTGATCTAGATTTTCTATTCTAGTCATTACGAGTCTTAATTTCATCAATAAAATGCTGTAGAGGGTGTAGATGTTGACATGTCTTTCCTCAGTTCCTAAATTATCTTTTATGAGCTAATAATGTCTAGATCTGTGAAGAGTACAATTTCTAGACACCAAATTCTACGGTAACTTCAATTGTGGGAGTTCCTGGGCCTTGATGGACTTGGGCACACCTGAAGGGCAATTGGATTGGGGTTAGTTAATTTAGATATTGCTGTTTTAGATATTTCATTTATTTCTAATCTATTTAAAGGATCCTGAATATGTTTTAGATAAGGCAGAAAAAAAATTGCAAGTCATGTTTAAACTGGAGATCTAGGCTGAAATTTACACCCAACCAGGAAATTCTACAGGACATTTAGGGTTAGTCATTATATATCCCAGAATTGCATTGGAGATAAAATGAATATCCTCACCCTATTTGCCAAAATGAGATGACCATTAAATACTAAACAAATAAATATTTGCACAATTACATGCTCCAACAATACAATCATTATATTTTCCAGTTCTGATTGAGTTCTTCAACACATGTAACACAGCCTTAAACACAGAACTATCAACATAGCACTCTTGTAGAACAAGAAGAAGAAAAAAGGGGGGGGAGGAACATGCTTAATCTAGAAAAAAGCCTTGAAAACCAAAATGATACAGATACCCAGGGCTTTTTTTGTCATAGAACGCTCAGAACGGAGTTCCGGCACCTTTTTTGGATGGAACCTTGTAGGACAGGCAAGGCGGGTTGTATGACATGTGTGAGTTCCGGCACCTTTTTCCTTTACAAAAAAAGCACTGCAGATACCATACTGTATCTCAGCATGTAGTATCTCTCGAGTGTGCCTGGGCTACACCAAATTGCTATAGATGCTTAACTGAGCTAACTAGCACTGCTGGAACGCATTTAAATGTAGCCTCTGACTCTCTCAGAATGTGTGAATTAATAACCACCTGTCTAGTATCATTTCCTTATCACTGAGCAATTGCACACTGGAACATACCAAGGAACAGAACAACAATCACCAGAATACATTAATAATTTGCCCTCCATTCTGCATAACTTGTTAATTGTCCACAAAAGAGACCTAAAACAAGACAGAACAACGACATCAGCAAGTATAGCCAGCCCAATTGGCAAAAGATAGCTCAGCACTGTATTGGTTGGAAACACGCGGAAGAGTCCTTTCCCCCTGCAGTGGATAGACAATCGCTAAAATGATGACGAGGGATATTAGCTGCACAATCCTGACAATATAAATCCAAACAATTATAGTGCACTGAACAACAACAAAAAGAGAAATGGACTGAAGAAAACATGAATCAAATCACTAAACTATCTTTAATACAACTCTGAAAGCAGTCATAGCTTCAATTCAAGTTCACAAATGGCTGAAAAAAAGATTTCATGAATGAAATGAATACTAGACAAGTGCTTTACTTACTCTGCTAGTACCCAAAGTGCTTAATCCAAATCATTTTCAAAGGCACCGTGTATCTCTTTGCCTCCTGAATCTAAAATAAATACAGTTATCCAACAGCAAATATACTGTAGGTATCTAAAAACAAATTGGTAAATTTGTCAACGTTTAATTTTCTTCCATGTTGGCATTCAAATAAGATGAGCAATCAGGAACCAAGCCTGTTAATTATTTTGAGATTATTAAAATTTTTTGCTACATTAAAAACATGCAAGTAAACATACAGAAAATGATAGCATAAATTAGAGATCCAGGGAGACTGGAGCCGTGTTATCTTCCTTTGCAATCTGTATTTCATTTTTCCCATTGAATATGCTTTCATATATTATTTTGGGTACATTTAGAAATAAAACCTTTGATTTTTGATATACTCTATATGCCATCCTTCTGAATCACAGATAGAAACACTGGCTTTGTTAAATTCTGAAGAATGGGAAACTGGACTGTAGGCCTGGCTTGCTTTCTGTACTGGGTCAAGATCCTTAAGCAGCAGGCTGAAAAGGGCATAGGAGATAAGAGATTCTTGAGTCTGAGCCAAGAAAATAATTTAAAAAACTATCTCATAAAAGCTTCTCACTTCTTCAAATGAAGATAAAGTGGAGGGCAAAAAAAGCACATTCAGATTTACAAGATTCTTCTACTACAGCTATTACAATGAAAACAGTCCAGACCTAACTGTACTCGTCATTTATTTCTTAATCTGCTCTGCTGACAGAGGCTCCCTTCAAATATGTTTGAAGCTAGGAGACACACTAAGTTACTTCCTATTTAGTTTTTGTCTGTTAGATATCAATTGTTTTAATTAAATGTTCAGTTAGTTGTAGGGATATTAAGTCCATATGCAGTTTAAAGAAAATAACCATGTCTCCTACATAAGATAAGATAAGATAAGATAAGATAAGATAAGATAAGATAACCTTTATTGTCATTTTTTACTGTGGGCACAACGGCACACATAAAAAATTAAATTTAGTTGCCCGCTCTCAAAGTGAAACACATACATGACACACACACCTAAACATACTATATACAACGTATGTACAGATCCACACTCCTACATATACATAACAAATAAATATTAAATACTGTCCATCTTGAATATATAATGGAAGGAGGAAGCTTAGAGTTCACAAGGTTATTGCTGTATGGAATGAAACTATGGCTGAATCTGGAAGTTCTGCTATGATTACCACGAAGCCTCCGCCCAGAAGGTAACAGGGAAAACAAGTTGTGAAGAGGATGTGTAGTGTCCCAGATAATCTTAGGGATCCTGCTCAAGCAAGGCTTCTGTGCTATGTCCTAGATGGGAGGGAAGAAACTGCCAATGATCTTTTCGGCCATCCTCACCATTCTCTGAACCATCTTCCTGTCTGAAGCAGTGATGCTTCCAAACCAGACTGTGATACTGTATGACAGGATGCTCTCAATCATCACCCTGTAGAAAGTGGTAAGAATAGAAGGAAGATGTGCTTTTCTCATGCGAGTCAGAAAATGCAGGCGCTGCTGTGCCCGCTTCACCAGTGTCTTGCTGTTGAGCAACCAAGCCAGTCTACTCATTAGCTGCACACCCAGGAATTTGATGCTGCTAACCATCTCCACAGGTGAATCGTTAATGCACAGAGAAGTGTGGCTGTGCCTATTCTCTACATGTAGAGAATAATCTTCTGTCTGAAGATTAAACCATCCAAGTCTGCTTAAAAATCCTGAATCAAGAGGACTTCAAAACATCTTTTTGGGGTTAGTAGTTAAGACCAGAGACACAATCAGCACATGGATGATCTGGTCCTACTCTTTTCTACTATATATTTTTCATAACCAACCACCTCTGAAAAAAAGATTGAATAGCAGGCCACAGCTTAGTTGTATGATCTTCAGGCCGTCTTTTTGGAATGATATGTCACCTGCTGCTTGAATAGCAGTTTATAAACATATTCTTAGGAATGTGTGTATTTGATCTGCATTGCATATATACTACTTTGTAATATGCAAAAAGAATCTGTAGTAGATTAAATAGTTCAATAGCATGTTGGTAATGTAAGAAGAGTCACTCAAGACAAGGAAGTGACAAGGAGCAGAAAGATGACCTTTAAAAAAAAAAAGGCTGGAAGGAGCGGGGAGAATGAAAGAATTAAAAACTGCATTCAGACTAAGGGACATTACACTTCAGATCAAACAAAGTAAAACTGAAGAGCATAACACCACTCTTAACTTGACCTATTTGTCAATATAATTTGTCAGTATAAATAACAGTAGTTTTTAAATTGCTGTAGTTTATTACTTGAGAATCATGGCTGATATTTGACAATTATAGTATCATTTAGGTAAAAGCATGATAGTAATTAAATTTTCTTTAAAAGTACTTGGAATGCCAAGAATGGTAATTTTGACATACTGGTAAGGTATAAGTTGGGGAAGACTATTTAAAGCATGGAAAAGGAATACAGAAATATATTAAATACGATTATATTCTAGTTCTCCCTCCCTTCATATAAACAATGTTGGTTGTTATTTCTACCAATATTTTATAATGGAATACTAAATGACTTACTACATTTTTGTTGCAAAATTATATTGAAAAATTTGCAGAACTTCTTCCCTTTTCCCCTGCTCTATTAGGATCCAGGACAATGAATAGGAATCTGGCACTCCTAACCCAAAGAAGCTGTTTTAAACCAGAAGGAAAAGAAGAAAAAGCTAGCACAAAGCTCATCTTGGGTTTTTTTCTGATTCATTTAATGAAACAGGTGGTATATGTAGCAGCTTCTATGCACTTTAAATGCATGATGCATCCTGTTTAGATTTAGTAATACTCTTCTCTGTGGGGTTACAATTAAACTTCCAGTAAAGTGGGTACCTGGCATTCTCTAATCAGTTGTAGTTTATTCATGATTTTTCTCTGCCTACACTAATTCATATTTGCAGTGCTTGTGAAGTTTGCCAAATCTATTTAACGCTTTACTTCATTTATGGTACATTGGTAATTTTTCTTCTTTGTATTTTGCTAAGATACATCCATTTTTGAAAATCCCTAAGGAACTACAACCTACAACATTTCTTGATAGCTTGTTGCTTTTATGAACTCCTCATATAATTAGGAGTTGATGTATAGCAGTAAGGTTTAAAAATACTTTATGTTTATCTTCATGAAATTGAAGTGCAGATGTGTGAAAAATTTCCCAAGAGATACCATTGGCCTCACTGAATTTTGTTTGAGTTTCCTTGGCATTTCTCAGGGGTTTTTTTGTCTTTTGAAGGAAATACCTTAACTCTTACCAATATGTTTTAGTTAAAATATGCAGAACCAGTAGAAAAATCTCTCAGACTTTTTTTCAGGGAGGGGGAGAAAGGGGGGGGCTCAGACATACACAGAGAGAGAAATACAGGTAGTCCTAGACTTACAACAGTTCATTTAGTGACTGCTCAAAGTTACAAAGGCACTGAAAGAAGTGATTTATGACCATTTTTCACAGTTATGATCTTTGCAATATCCCTATGATCATGTAATCAAAATTCAGACGCTTGGCAACTGGTTCATATTTATGACGATTGCAGTGTCCCGGGGTCATATGATCACCTTTTGCAACCCTCTGACAAGTAAAGTAAATGGGGAAGCCAGATTCTTTTAACAAGCAGGTTATTAACTAATCAACTGCAGTGATTCACTTAACAACTAAGGCAAGAAAGGTAATAAAATGGAGCAAAACTCACTTAACCAACATCTCACTTAACAACGGGAATTTTGGGTTTACTTGTGCATCTTACATCGAGGTCTACCTGTATAGGTAAAGGTAAAGGTTCCCCCGCACATGCGTGCTAGTCGTTTCCGACTCTAGGGGCCGGTGCTCATCTCCGTTTCAAAGCCGAAGAGCCAGCGCTTGTCCGAGGACGTCTCCGTGGTCATGTGGCCGGCATGACTAGACGCCAAAGGCACACGGAACGCTGTTACCTTCCCACCGTAGTGGTCCCTATTTTTCTACTTGCATTTTTATGTGCTTTCAAACTGCTAGGTTGGCAGAAGCTGGGACGAGTAACAGGCGCTCACTCTGCTACGCGGCACTCGGGATTCGACCCGCCAAACTGCCAACCTTCTGATCGACAAGCTCAGCGTCCTAACCCACTGAGCCACCGCGTCCCTTCTCTACCTGTATACACACCTTCAAATTTTTCAGATATTATACCAAAAAACCAGAAATAAGTTCTTCATAATATATCATTCAATTCCCATCAGATTTATCGAATGCACCCAGAATTGAGAAACAGTTAAAGATTCAATTCAGTATTTGGAAGATCAGAAACTACCGGTTCCAGTTTTGTTTTGTTTTTTTTTAAAAAAAGAAAAAAGGTAGTTGCTACTGAAAGAAAGACGGTAGCTGCTTCATTTTGGTGGAACCTCTTAGTTCTTTTAGTAGAAGAAAGCCCACTTCAACAGTTGCTCCCTTATAAGACAGCACATCAGGCAAATAATTATAGATAAGGTCAAGCTTCTGCTTTATCTTCTTCCTGTTTCAAACTTTCATGCATGGGTCTCTCTGACTGAAAAGCCCAATTCTGTCTCATTAGTGTGAAGTGTGGGAATGCTAGCAGACAAAGAAAATCTTTCATATAATGCAGGGAGATTTCAGACGATCTGCTGAAATGGTGATGTGTCTTCCCAGAATACTTTGAAATGTCTAGAATGGCTACTTGACAGTATTTTTTTGAAAGAATAATGCAGCCATTTCTGAATTAATGAGAAGACCACAAATAGGGAAATCAATTTTCTTGAAATTAGGACCTAGAAAGAAGTCTGAGCAGGCACACAGGGAATGTGCTTAGTGTTGTGTAGCCAGTTCATAGCAGGCAATAAGCGAGATGGAAGGTTGCAAACAAGAACATACTTTATTTAGATAAACAGGAACAGAACAGAACTGAAACAGAGGCTGCTGTGCAGCTACTTATACGGTTGGCCACTAGGCAGCGGCCAATAGGTTTACCCATTCCTGCCCCAAATCATCCAATGAACTTCTTGGAGACAACAAGTCTGGCTCTTAGTCAGTGACCGTTACACAGACACACCATGGAGCAACCTTAAGCAGCATTCAAACAGACACGTGAATCAGTTCAAGTACAAATCCCAATACATTACACTTAGTCTTCCTTATTATGACATAATAACATTTCTATGTGAATCCTTAGATATCTCTGTCTATAGCTTATGCCAATTTAATTCAAACCAATAACCTGTATATATTTTTTTCCTCCATTGGAGGGGAACATAAATTGACAGTCAAGAAATACATGGATGAAGCACACAAGTGGTGTGCTACAGACCAAAGGATTTTTTGGGCTTTTATTTCTGTTCAACAAAATGCTGGATTATACTAATACATGCTGATTGACAAGTTAGTTAAAACATGCAATGCAATATCAATTGTCTATTAGTCACACTTTCACACTTCAGCAAATAATCAAATTGAGTGTTTTTGTGTGATTGAGAAATGGCGTTCTTTTCCCCATTATCTTTAATACCTGCTCTGGGATGATCCTCTGAGAAATTGCATGTGGGTTTTTTTTCAACTTGTACTTTCTAAGATCTTTTCATTCAAGCTCAACAGTTTAATGTTGGCTGGTATTCTGATTATTTTCATGTTGGCACAATTATTTTGTTAGATTTTGTATGATGCCATTAATTTATTATTTATGACTTAAAATATTTAAAAGCCTGTCCATTATGCTAAAGATCTTGTAAGGAATTTTCTTGTTTTCTAACCTAGCTTTCAATATGTATTAAGTACTTTTTAATTTATTAAATTACTAATTCTCAACTAAAACTCCTCAAGTGTATGAAGTAAGAAGTCTAATTCAAATACATAAAGGATTTGTAAATAAATAAATGGAAATATGAAACACATTTTTAAAATCCTAGAAGACTCCCCAAATTCTCAGCTTTGCTCTCAAGGACACTAAGCCAGTGGAACTCACTTTTTAATCAAATTTGGAAAAGTTCAGTTGAATTTAATATCCATAAAGTGGTTCAACTGAACCACCTTATTGATATTAGCAGGACTTTTTTGTCAAGAACCCTCAGAACGGAGTTCCGGCACCTTTTTTGGATGGAACCTTGTATGGTAGGCAAGGTGGGTTGTATGACATGTGTGAGTTCCGGCAACCTTTTTCTTTTACAAAAAAAGCACTGGATATTAGAAACCTTCAAAATGGTGAGCTTAATTTGATACTTGGTAAGTTTTACCTTTGGATTTAAGAAATTTTAAACAGAAACAAAAAAATAAGTGTCTTACCTCATCTAAGTCAATGTCCCCATTCTTATGGCTCAAATCTTTATACATTTATTCATATTTCAATGTATAAATTCTATTTTTTGATGCCAAGCCAGAAACTGCTTTTTTTTCTCTTAAGAGTTTTTTTCTGCTATGAAAATGGTATCCATTTATTTGCTTGTTCTCAAGCTGCTTATGAACTTCTGTAATTATACTTGGTGGCTTTTTTGTCCTCTTATTTTGATGGTAGATATTATTGTGTGTAGTTGGGGTTTCTTCTGTAACACCTATTTTTATCATTCTGAAGGATCCTGGCTGTCTACTTTCCGACACTCAAAAAGCCCAATGGGAGTTTTTCCTGTATTATGTATTCACATGGGATCTATCAGAAGCAAAGAGTGCCAGGGACATGACAAACCAGTGAAAAGATATAGAATTTTAATAATTGTACCACCCAAAATTAAATATATGCAAGAACACTCTCCATTCTTTATGTAAAAATTTCAGTCACGTTTACTTTTAAACCAAATGCTTTCATCAAATTGAATTCAAATTTGTAGAAAAAAAAATAATGCCAGTAGTTGTCTTTCTGTAATGGACTAAAATTTTTAGTCATTTTCTTAAAAGAATAAAGCTTGTATTATTAGGCTATTCATCTTTTTTATGAAAGCTGAAGTAACATCGTTGTTCTACAAAGCAAATAATTCTACCTTCATTTTTAACATGGAAAACCTAATGCTCCCAGCTCTTTGCAAAGTTAACCAGGGTATAGACAAATTAATTAGCTGACTTACATGTTTTGTCATCAAGTATACATGTATGTATGTATGTGTGTGTACATATACAATCTGTGTGTACATACACACAACACAGAGACACAAATATAGACATACATATACATACATGTGCACATATACATACAAATATATACATACACACATGAACAGATATATAATAAATATAAACATGCTTTTGTTTTCCACTGAGTCAAGTATTAGAGCAGTGACAAAAGCACAAATCTGATTACTTTTTGCTCTTGCACATTTTAGAAGAATTACATTACTTCAGTAAATTAGTTTAACACAAGGCCATAACGTAACTGTTTTTAACCAGTTTCTTCTTTTAAATCTTCAATTGATATGCAACTGAAGTTTCCAGCTTTAGGATATCCCTAAAGAATCTACAAAAGGAAGGATCATTCCGCATAAATTCTAATAATGGGCAAACTCTAAACCAGTGGTGGCGAACCTTTTAGAGACCGAGTACCCAAAACCCACACCGCCCCCTGGCCTACCCACCTGCTCTGCCGCCTGCCCCTGCTCCACCCCCGCTCCTCCCCCTGCTCCACTCCGCCCACTCGCAGGATCACCCATCACCTCCACGGCCCACTGATCACCCAGGCGGCTATGCCCTCTACCTGCACCCAGCAGCAGCATCTGCATGCTTCAGGGCATGAAGGTGGAGTCTTGTCCTTGCTGCCTGGCTGCCATGTTCTTGGCTGTGCTGCTCCACACAGGCCACGCCCAGGGTTGACTCTCCAGGGGGGGGCTTCTGGTGATGAGGGGGCCGCAGGGTGAGGCGGGGCTGGGGTAATGGTGTGCATGCCCATAGAGAGGGCTCCGAGTGCCGCTTCTGGCATGCGTGCCATAGGTTCGCCACCACTGCTCTAGACAGTTTATTAAAAAAAAGGAACATTTGCTTTCACTTTTTTGGAGAATGTTAAAAAAAAACTTGAGATTTTTTAAAACCTAAATCTTTGCCCTCAAAAAAATTTAAAAACAAATATTTCCTGGAGTAAAGCAAATAGCCAGGGAAATAGCAGATGAAAACAGAAACAAAAGAGTAAGCTAGAGTGGAGAAACTCTTACTACTACATGCATCCTTACTTTTACGGTGCTCCTCTTTTCCCATATTTTATAACTTAAAAGTGTTGGCTTCTACCCAACTGTATTTCTAATCAATGTAGAAATTTAGAAAGACAGA
Organism: Vipera berus; assembly: GCF_964194415.1. Taxonomy (NCBI): domain Eukaryota; kingdom Metazoa; phylum Chordata; class Lepidosauria; order Squamata; family Viperidae; genus Vipera; species Vipera berus. Next base: position 19,246,747 of record NC_138207.1, on the reverse strand, counting down.
GGTGTACTTCTCCTTAGACAATTCTTGATCATGGATGTTTAAATCCTGACTTTTAATACTTTTATCTATAGTGTCCATCATGTAGAACCACCAAAGACATTTCATTATCTGATCTAATCCTTCAGAAATCACAGGTTAACATTACTTTAAGAATGTATTTATGCCGCCAGCATTTCTTGCTTGACCTAACACAAGCCACCTTCAGAAATCTCAGATTAACGTTACATTAAAATTGTGTCTAGTCTTCTCTTCCAAGACATGTTAGAAATATACAGAAACTACAATTTTATTTCAGGTATCACTGACAGCTTTCATCAATGCATTTAACTTGGCAGCCAGCTGGGAAGATGCTGTCCAAGCTCTTGAAAAAATTCTTGAGCTAATTTAGAAATGACAGGTAGTTATTAAATCGATAGCCAGATTTATTTTCTCTAAAAAAGAGTGTAATGTGGAATTGCAAAGACAAAAGTTAATGAAGTACAACACGAATGCCCTTTTCAGAAATGAAAGTAAAATAATTTCTCATCCAGTCTTTTAAATTGGGACAGAATTGGGCAATGTAGCTAGGGTGCCTTCTCCTTGAAAAGAATTTCCCAGCAGCCCAAAGGATTAATAGACTCATATGATTGTAGGATAACAGCCTGAAAAAGTCCCTCTATTAAAAAAAGTTCTTGTATGCCCACAGTTTACAAATGGAAATAAAAATGAATCCAACGTATGTTATTAGGATGATAGAATAAAATGCATAACCTCACATGCATGCTTTCAGAAACCCATTACAATTAATGCTACATTAATAACTCATTTACATCCCACTGATTTTAATGGATGTGTTCTGAGCATGATATATTTAGGTCCATCCCTGTATATATTATATCATTTATGATAATGAGACAGAATCTATTTCTGTTGTCATCTTAAACACCAGGTAGGTAGATATCTTCTATTTTGGTGATTTCCACCCTAGTGACTTTTAGTGTCTTCATAACATCACCCATCCACTGCTGATGTAATTTAAAGCTTGCCTGCATTATAGTTATGATGGCACAATAATGTTTGGATGACTCTAGAAGATGCCATAAATCACTTGTGCAGAAATAACCTTTGTCGAGCATGAGCATCTGCATACAATATAATTCTGTCTGTCAGGCCCCAAAGAAATGCATCCTCATTTATTTTAGCTTTGTAGCTTTCTTTGTTGTCTGCCACTCTGTTGGGAGGGGGGAGCCTTTGGGGATGCTTTGCACTGTCTGCTTTGTTGCCTTGTTGCCCTTCCCCCAGGGGATGGAGTGTCTCACCCTTCTCTGAGAGACCGTTTGTGCTTGGAGCCAGAAGAAATTGAAAGTGAGAGAGACCTTGAAAAGCCCGCCAAAAAGACTGGCTACCAAAAGACGATGCCACCCGTGGATTGGCTGGGATTCAAATGAACACTGGGACACTGGAGGGAGGAGTATTGGATGCTAGTGTTAATTTTAATATATTGCTTCACATGTTTTTCTCTCAGATCTCACCTTGATTCTCTGCTGTCACTAGCCCCTAATAAAAGTTTTCTTTTGAGACAAGTTTTATTTCAAGAGTTCTGCTTTCTTGGGTGGCTTAGCTGAGGTAGGTCCTTACAGTGTCATTGATAGTGCACGAAAATGGAGAATTTTTACACAGGCAACAATTTATTTTTTAAAAAGTCACCTGGTACAGCTATGCATAATTTGAAGGCCTTTAATATGACGATCTTCTGTTAAAGATTCTGTGGTGTATTGCTAAAACATGCTATATAATATTATGTAAATATTTGTGTAAATTAGTGGAATTGAGAGTGTTCAGAGAATTTGGGACCAACTGAGTGAGGAGAAAGGAAGAGAAAGTCTCATTGTATAAAAACTTAATGTTTCTGATGTGGCGGTGATGTTGTATGTTTTTTTTAATTAAATAGCATTGAAAAGGATAGTGACTTTCATCTAAACATGGTCAGAATGTTTTTATTTTGTCCCTTATCCTAGAATCCCAATGATATGCATTGACACAAAGACAATGCTCTTAATATTTACAATGATCTTTTAAAACACAGTAAGGTAAGAAATTAAAAGATTTGTTACCTTGCAGTTAAACAAGGGTTTAAGAGCAGTTTTAAGCCTGCTCTTCCAAAGTTCAGTGAGATATCTAAAAAACAATTGCAGTTATAAACAGACAAATTTCCATTCAACTGAGAATAAGGACTAAGGAGTTAAGTTTAAATTTCTCCCAGGACATTTACTATTAGTTGTATTGCATGCAAAATATCCAAATCAAACTTTGGGTATCTCCAGTTAAAAGGTCATCTTGAAGCCACAAAGGTGATAAATGCACTGCAAGCATATTTGGGGTAGCAAAAACCTCACAGCGAGTCCTTGAAGATTTTTAGATAGCTCAGGATGATAGAAATAGAAACCAAAGTTTAGTAGCTAATAAACATATATTTTTCCTGCATGCTAAAATTTAAAGACAGTGCAGTAACTGAAAGAAAGCAGGGGGGGGGAATACGCCAACCATACTTCTAATCTCTATTTTGTCTTTTATATAAAGCAGAATAGGGGCTCTGTTTCTCTGTAAGAGAAGGTGATGAGAGAGACAGGAGACAGTTCTCCTGTCCCACAGAGTGATCTTTCCCCCTGTTTCTACTGCCAGGTTGCAAGTCATAAGAGACCCAGCCTTCCTTTCTCTATTTATTGCTTCTCCTGATGCACTGGTGAGTAAAATGGAGAAGGACAAAAGGAAAGTCTTCTGCTAGTTTTTCAAACCTATGTAAGAAGGAGAAGTGCAGATAAGTGGTCCTTTAGCAGCACTCCAAAGGGAGGGGGAGATACACATCTCTTTGGTATTGGAAAAATAGGCACAAAAAAGATCTTATCCCCATCCTCCACTTCACTGACAATCTATCGAGTGGGGATATGAAACAGAAGGAATTGGCTCCTTTGATGTCAGTTATCTCTGTATCACTCCATAGGAAGGCAGTTTTAGCATGCACCAGTTATGGGAAGGGAGTGGAAAGTATTTGGGGGGAGCAGCTTTGGAAGAATTGGCACCAAACTCTTTCCTTTCACTTTCCCACTTTGTCCTAATACTCATGGATGCCTGTTCTCCAACATCCCAGAGTGAGGATTCTTCTACATGAAAGAATTAACAGCAAAAGGTCAGCTTTCCTTTCTTCCTATCACAAAATTGCTAAGCACATTGGTTTGTGCTTAAATTGTAAGCCGCCCTGAGTCTTTGGAGAAGGGCGGGATATAAATGGGATTAAAATAAAATAAAATAATAAAATAATAAAATAAAATAAAATAAAATAAAATAAAATAAAATAAAATAAAATAAAATAAAATAAAATAAAATAAAATAAAATAAAATAAAATAAAATAAAATAAAATAAAATAAAATAAAATTAAAATAAAATAAAATAAAATAAAATAAAATAAAATAAAATAAAATAAAATAAAATAAAATAAATAAAATAAAATAAAATAAAATAAAATAAAATAAAATAAAATAAAATTAGTTATAATACCCAGTGCTTTTTTTGTAAAATAAAAAGGTGCCGGAACTCACACATGTCATACAACCTGCCTTGCCTACCCTACAAGGTTCCATCCAAAAAAGGTGCCGGAACTCCGTTCTGAGCATTCTATGAGAAAAAAGCCCTGCTTATACCCATGGACTAGGCATTAATCTTCCAGAAGACTGATGGGCACATGTTAAACATTCTTAAGCTACAGAGCATTGATAATTTGACTCTGCTGTGCTGTTCTGCCAGCAGTTCATAGGCATTTTACACTGACAAGGATAGTAAATAGCTATTTCAAGAGCTATTTCACCTAACCCATACATCCATGTTATCCCTTCCAGACCCGTGGCATCCTTGGGAACTGCTGCCAAATCTGGTAGGGTTAGCAAGAGAAGTGGGAAAGACCCAGATTGTTCCCCTGCCCAAACACCTTTGGACACTGTAAATAGTGGAAGGTTGTGCCTGCTTTAAACTCAGGTGGTCAAGAGGAACAGGGCAAGATCCCATCCCTTGTCTTACCTGGATTTAAGGTGTCAAAGATAATTTCATGATTTGGAAGAAGCTAAGAAATGTAAATGTAAGCAGGAACAGATACATTCAGTCACTTTGATGATGGGTAGGAATAAAAATACAGAATAACAAGAGTTGGAGTTCTTCTAGTCCAGGGCTTTTCAAGCAGTGGTACGGGCATCACCTGTGGTACATTGGCACCTGGCAGGTGGTATGCGACCATCCTAGAAAAGTGGTAGTGGGGGAGGGGAATGAGCTGAACTGGTGGCAACACCACAGAAGCCTGAGTGATGGAGCTTCAGGTCTGTCAGGGCTCAGCGGAAGCACCAGGATCAGTGCCAGGCTCCAGCTGGAGCTCAGCGCTGATCCTGGTGCTTCTGTTGAACCCAGAAGAAGCGCCAATCAGCTAGAATGTTGCAGCATCTCCAGGGTCTTGTGATTTACATTCAGATGCTTGGCAACTGATTCATATTTAGGACGGTCACAGTGTCCCAAGGTCATGTGAAGTGACCAAAACCTGCTGCAACCACCCAGCAGGGGGGGAAATAAAAACCAAACACCCACCCCACCCCACCCCCACTGCCAATCCTCAAAGGAAATGCTCACAACAATGAAAACCTTGGACAGGAGGAAGAGCGCCGCCGGGCAGGCAGGCAGGTGTCTTGCTCGGCTGTGGCTTGGGGGGCACTTTTTTCAGTGCCATTGTAACTTTGAACAGTCACTAAGCGAACTGTTGTAAGTCGAGGACTACCTGTACTTCATCACTTTTTCCCTTTTTTTTAATTTGGGTCATCAAGTTTTTGACACCTTGTTAGGCGACTGGTGGTACTCGGATGTTGCCATATCCTAAAAGTGGTACAATGGGTGAAAAGGTTGAATAGCCCTGTTCTAGTCCACCCCCTGCCCAAGCTATATCATTCTAGACAAATGGCTGTCCAATCTCTTCTTAAAAAGCTCCAGTATTAAAACACCCACAACTTCTGAAGGCAAGCTGAAGGTGACATTGTCCACTCACTACCTCTAAATGTATTTGCAGAAGTATCATTGTGGGTCATGTAAAAGTGCAGCTTTTGATGATTATGACAAAATTCTCAAAAGCATACATATACTTCACTTTTCCCACGTCTACTTAGTCAATGAAATATCCATAAGCTATACAGTACAGGGGATCTATGAGATGCATACAGTAGAAGTGTGCATTTCAAGTGCCATCAAATATAAGTATCTTCAGCTACTATGTCAGGTCTAAAAAAGATTTACATTTATTAAAGAGAGGGCTCTTTTTTTAGTCAAACTTCTTAAGAATTGAAATATCAGGAAGTTGATGACTGAGCTATTTGTGATTAAGAAATCTGTGCTATTTCACAGTAGAACTTTATTTTCCTCTTTCTAAAGCTTTTAAGAAAATAAAAATTGGGCTATATTTGATTTTTTTAATGATCATTTGCATGTGTTCTAGTTTCATCTTGAGCAAGAAAATTGTAAAATTTCTATGACAGGCCATTTTAATGAGTTAAAGAAAAGTGTTTTCTTATAAATTATTCATCCTTTAGCCCATATATTTTCAAGTTTCTTCCTTTTGCTATTTGTCATGAATGCAATATTTCTTAAAGACAAAGACAAATAAATAAGACAAATAAATAAATAAGATAGAGAAAAGAAAATGGAGATAGAGGTAGAAGCAAAGGCAGAGGTATAAAAAAATGGATCTAGGTTATAAAATGGTATATTCTGGCTGAACTGTAGGACAGGGATAGGCAACCTTGGCTCTTTTATGACTTGTGGGCTTCAATACCCAGAATTCCTGAATCAGCCATGCTGAATCAGGAATTCTGGGAGTTGAAGTCCATAAGTCATAAAAGAGCCAAGGAATAGCTCCAAAGTATATACCAGACCTCAATGCTTCACTAATGCTGAAGCATTGTGTGAGAAGTCCATATATTATGCTTAAATGCAGCAAACAGGCAGCAGCTGCAGCCTCTAGTCTACAAATATTCACCTGGATCCATCATGTCTGATTCTTGGATTCTTTTTTCAGAAGTAGTAACTAGAGCAATGGAAGGGTGTCCTTTGTTAGAGATCTTGAGGTTATCAACTAATGACCTGTCTTCATAAAGAACTGAGAGCAATAATGTTCTGCAAGGCCCTTTCCAATTCAATGTTTTCCTTTCCTATATTTGAAAGACAAGAAATTGGATATCTATGTATAAGATTTACCGGTATCTAGAATATTTGGTATGTGCAGCTGAATGCTAAGATTTACCAAATGTTGGACACCCACTATCACATTCATATTCAACAGTTTACTGGAGGAGTCACATTTTGGCACTAAAATACATCTTCAGTATTTGGCAGAATTAGGACTTATCATAAAAAAGGTATCACAAAATGTCCCAGATGACATTTAGAGCTGATTCAGCAAGCATATTTGATTTGCTGTATCATGACCTTTAATCCATTTCATTCACTAGTTTCAGTAACTAGCTCCAGGACAAAGGTGTTCAAGTGGATTTTAAAAATTGGCTGAAGAGCCTTGAACTAGTGAAGTGAAATATGAATGTGCAGGTTTAGAAAAATCTTGTGAAGCTTCTTCCATATGGTAGATATATATCATGGATAATATAGGCAAACAATTAATGAGACAGAACCCAGACTAAGTCAGAACACTGACCTATGCTAATTTCTAAAATTGGATTGAAACTGAGGACTTGAGGGAAAAAGGAGGTCTTGGGGTGCACAAGACCTTGGTAAGAGCACTTACATGTGTATAACATTAATATTATGTACTCATTTAGGAAGATTCTTCACAAAAGCATGTGAAGAACATCCTGCCTCTTAGAAAAGGAAGGAACAGTCCTTCCACACTACACTACGTTATCCAGCTTTTCTCTTATCTTAGACAAATGTCTACACACTCCAACACAATAGGATTGTCTCTTAAGTTTAGTATTAAACTTAAACTGAAAAGCAATTTACTAACAATATATTAAATGTCTTTTATCTTTTTCTGTTATTGATTTACAATTAAAGTTTTCTAGAGTGACAGTTCAAACTTAATCATTGAGATTTTTTCTGTACTAACTCAAAGTTTATTGGAAAGGCAAGGCACAATTCAAAATGGGTCTGAGCTTATTAAGAAACAAGTTGGGTTCAAAACATACTATCATCATTTTTGCAGTTATAATTCATTAATAGGGCTCTCCTAAGAGTATTATTACATTTTAATTTGATGCAGAGAAGATGCTAGAGGTGGGAGGAGAAAGAAGAAGTGTACTACACACTTTCAGACATACTTACTTTTCTAAAAAAAAAGAATGTAAGTAAAACACAGTGGCTAGATAATGGTTTATCAAGGAATTTGTGGCACTAAAACTAGTCCAATTGTGTTTTGGGGGGCATTTAAAATTTTGGTCCAGGATTCCAGAGATGGTGGAATGGATCTTTTTATATGAAAAAAATAATTCAAAGCAATCTAGCTACTTCTTGCAAGCAAGGCAGAATGCTATATTAATTACCAAAGGTTATAATTAATTGGAGAAACATATTATTTTATCTGGAAAGAGTTTAACTCATGAAACTCAGTTCTATCAATCACAGTGAATAGGATCAGGTGCAAGCAATCAGATCCACTCATGAAGGATTCAAGTCAGTTACTTTATTGCAGCTTACAATATTACAAGAATCTCCCCAGTCTGATTGCCTTCCCTTGAGAACAAATGGGATAATATTTATTGTCATTTTTTTAAAATGTGGGCACAGTGGCACTCATTAAAAATAAAATCCTGTTCTCAAAAGTGTACACATACACAACACGCATAAACATGTTATATACAACATATGTGCATACCTACACCCTTACTTATAAATACACATAAATATTAATCATTGTCCATCTTGAAAATATAGTGGAAAGAGAAAGCTTGCTAATGTCACATGGAACTTAGGAGATGTCAGATTTATGCCTCTTGCAGCTGCACTAAAACACAAGGCTACTTCCCTGCTTGACCAGTCCTCCTTGCCTGGCTGGGACTTTTCCAACCATTATTAGCTTAGAATATTACAATAACTCTAGCTCTACCAGTTTTAAGTGCTTTATTCTTCAATGAGATCTAGATGTACACTTGTGAATTTTTAGGTACTAACTAATGGGAGCATGCCAATACTTTTATACTATCTCTTTGCATTTTGATTGGTAGGCTGAAGGCAGAATACTGACCAGGCATTTTAGATTTGCTAAGATTGACATAAGCTATTGCCTTATGTTCCAAATGAACATGACACACTTCCTGCTTACAATTTGATGTGACAAAACTGTTATGGTGAATATATAAAGTGAGCCAATCTAAGGGCAAGTCAGTCCATGCTAAGATCATATGCCTGCTTTAGAACATAAAGTGCAACCCAACTGACACACTCATTTCTGAAAGCAGGCTAAGCAATGGAATGGTCTATAAGCTTTTTTTCCCCCTCTGATAACAATGTTCTGAAATGCAACATCCTTCAGTTTTGTAGAGCATGCTGAACTGATTCACATAACAAGAGTCAATGTATACTTTTTAACAAGTTTCCAAATAGCACCAAATTTCTCAAACCCTTGAAGAAAATTAGACAATCAACTATTTGATTATGATGATGATGAAATGTAGTATATGTAACAGTAAAATGATGAGAAAATGAACAGTCCTGTTTTGCATTCAAATTCTTTGCTTAACAAAATATTGTTGGGCATTTTGAAGGCATTATTTTATCAATTTCTAATTTGCCTATCTAGCAAGATGAATCCAGATGAAAAATAGATTAAATTATATATTTAAGATCAGGCTAGTAAGAGTGGTCTTTTGGAATGAGGAAAAAAATGTATCGTGTAAATCCAGAATTGTAAATCCCATGTGGGCACAAACATTAGGAAATAACATGATGGGCAACCACATTTGTTTGTAGCCACCTTCCACATCAAATACACACACAAATGGAATTCATTGGATGGAGGCAAACATCCAGCTTTCCAGAAGATAGGCTGTAACCTGACTTGATGTTAGCCTTTATTTGAAGGATAGACAATATGGTAACCAGGGTCACCACCGTGACCATAAATATTTTCGTTTGTCTGGCCAATTACAAAATAGCTTTGTCAACTGTACAACAAAATTAGATGAAGCCATTTTCCCTTCATTTTTGGTTTCCACAGACTGAGGAGGAGAGAGATGAGAGTTTTATCTTAGCCATAACAATACGTTGTTCTGTGGGAACCAAGGTCATTGCTAGCTGCATTTTGGCGGGTTGCATCTTTCATTAGAAAGCCCGCACAAGTAGTTAATTGGGGATTGTGATTTATGACATGCAACAGGGGTGGGAAGTTTTACTTGTAACTTTGTAAACTGGTGTGTGTGTGTTTCAGTTTTGGTTTCACTTTTGACCTTGTAAACTTGTGGGGGGTGTTTCAGTTTTGGTTTCACTTTTGATCATGCCAATATTATGTAACCAAATAAATATGTTCTTTAAGGAAGCTTTTTAGCCTTGGAGTTCCTTTTACTAGTCTTATCTATCAGAACCATGACAAGCTTCTTAGAAGAAAGGCTAATGAGCTTGTTCCCTGAAGTTGCAGAATGTTCTCCATCAACCAATTACTCTTGTTTATTTCTGGACCGATGGGCATACTTCCAAACAATGTGTTGGGTAACAGCCAATCACTATTTTTATTTTCTAAGAATAGCCATTGGACCTTGAGCTGCACATACTGTAGCTATGGAAATAATAAGATGCTGGGATGCTTTGCCCTGCAACAAAATTGCTTTCATTTTTTTTTCTTTTTAATAAAAACTTATTTTAGAAAAAGCAAGACAGATGAAGCAGTATTTTGAGATGTTAGCATCAGTTGGTGGGAATCAAGATAGATATTCATGGGATCTAAAATGATTTGCAAAGATGACACATGCTAATCCAGATTAACTAAACCCAACTAAATATTGGTCTCGTCTGCAGGTCTTTTTGAGGTGATAATCCAATGATCCAGTTTCACCAGTGGCCATGAAACTGCCACCACTTCAAGGATGCAAATGAGAACATTGTGGAAACTCAGTCAACAGTTTCAGATTTAAGATAGGAATAATTTCAAACTGGGCTTTGATACATTTAGTATCCCCTGTTCAGAAAATCCTGTTCCAGCTCTGAGTGTGAAACAGATTAAATTTAGTCATGGCAAAATTTGCATATATAATCCACTCAATGCAGTGCTGAAGGTTTATCCTGTCAAATAAACATACAGTAATAATTTATGTGCTCTGTCTCTCCCTCTCTCAGCAATCAAGTTAACACTTTAGGAATATGCAAATCATTGGGATATAAAATGGCAACACTTTGGAGTAAGTAGTAAATCTTAATCAATTCCATTGCCATCAATTACACCAACAAAACTAATTTCAAATCATTAGTATTAACTTAGAAATAGCAGTTAGACTCTCTTAACCGTATGGAGAAAAGAATATTGATTTTTCCATTTGTAATGCCCATTTTTACAAATGATATGTAAAAAAAAAACTTTAAAATAATTCCTTCCAACAGTTGCTGGGGAAACCTTATTGTTGATATGACAACCATGGCCAGCTAAATCAGTTTGCTGCTTGCTTTCTGTTCACATGAATTCCACATTTTCACACAGGGAACAATTTTCTATCAGCTGTATAAGAGTGACATCTAGAGAAAAGAAAGCTAGCAAGAAGATGTAAAGAAGAAAAAGCTATATAAAGAAAATCACATAAGAGCTAATGTTATGCCTACATAACCTTGATGCAAGCCTGTGTCAAGTTCTAGTGACAGTATAGGTAGACATTATTCAGGATGATCTGTCCCCTTCTGGGCCCTTCAGATGTCCCAACATGGCACCCATCACTTTTGTAACAAGTATATCCATGCTACTGCTGATCATCCTCTTTTCTACCTAGACATAATTGGATATGTCTAGTTTAATGAAAAGGCAGACAATATAGCAGTGTTCCAATATCTAACAATTAAATCAGTGGAACAACCTTGGGTGGGTGCTCCAATATTGGAGATTTTTAATGATATAAAGTTTCCTGCTTGATCAGAGGATTGGACTAGAAGACCTCCAAGGTCCCTTCCAACTCAGGTATTCTGTCATGAGCGACTTTTCAAGAGAACTAGATATTTCCTTAATGTGTATGAAATATTTGAGCCTGGTCACCTGGGCCTTAAGCAAAAATTCTGGATTGATTTTGTTCTACGGGCTCTTTGTTTTCTTGGCTGTTTATGGTATGGTATAGGCTTCTCCCATACCAAAATTCAAAAGCATCAAAAACATGTACTCTTTATCCTGCTTTTTGTAGTAAGACTGTTTGCCTCCTTTCATAAGGAAAACCATTACCTGCACATTTCTGATCTTTTCGGTATAATCATATCATAGCATATGACTATTTCTTCCAAGGCCTTCTTTGTTACCTACCAAATGCTAATTAGCAGTACATTTCTTGACTGCTTTAATAGTTCATTACAGTCCAGTTTTTAACTGTGCTCCTTGACTTTCATTCCTAGAGTCTGCAGTTAATACACACTTTCAGCTATCAGAGTATGTTCACAGCACAGTGCAGGATTTCTGATATTTATTCCTCCACCTACCTCAGTAAATATTCAGAGTATGTGAACCTTCATCTTTGGGGATGTGATTTCAGTTTGTTTAATTTCATCCAGCCGTTATTTTGATTTAGGCAATGGTCAGTGGAATCTACTACTTTTTAAAGAATTAAATAGCCAATCTGTTGCAGATGTTCTATTTGTATTTCTGAGCAGGAGATTGAGCTTGATGGCCCATTGACCCCTTCCAATAGAGTTGTTCATCATAGGAAAAGGTCTGTTAACAATGATAAGCCCTTCATAGTGGCATCTGGGAGGAAAAATAATGAAAGTAGCTTTATAGTATTGCAATGAAAGCCTTGCTCATTTTGAAAATGTATTGTAATATTGTAGACATATATAGCAATAGCACTTAGACTTATATACTGCTTCACAGTGCTTTACAGCCCATTCTAAGTGTTTTACAGAGTTAGCATATTGCCCCCAACAGTCTGGGTTTTACTGACCTCAGAAGGATAGAAGGCTGAGTCAACCTTGAGCCAATGAGAATCAAACTGCTGAATTGCTGGCAGTCAGCAGAAGTAGCCCACAGTTCTGCATTCTAACCACTGTGCCACCATGGCTCTTTAAAAGAGATACAGTTTGTAGGACCGTGCCATAATGCTACTTTTTGCAATTCTCCTATGGATGCTGCTCTTTTATGACATACATCAGGCAAATCTCTAGCTGCGAACTTCTCTCTGAATGTGAACTTCTCTCTGAATCATGTACCCCTCAATGCGTATACTGAATTCTATAACATAGTATCATATGAAATATCTATCTCATAAGATGTTAGATCACTGGGCCATCTACCTTACCATTGATTTACTATCTGACAAGAGTCAAAATCACAAACTGATTTCACTTTCCCCAGCTGTATTTGAGATCCTTCAACTGCAGATTTGAATGATCAAAACAGGGATCTTCTGCCTATAAAACATACTTAAGATATGAAGATTTTTGGGCAACCTTTGGTGAGTGCTACAGTGAGCTAGATATCCCTGCTAAAGCAGGATGGCATTTACAGTGAAAAACAATGACTGGATGCTGGATCCTGGCTAGTCAAACCTCTGAGATTGCCCATGAGCACACTGGACAGCCGCTCCTTGTGAACCTATGTTTTGCACTAGGCTTATGAATTGAGTAGCTAAGTGTTTAATATGTTTTAAATATAATGTTAATGACTTGGAAAAGTATTTTTTGAATAAACAGCAAAAGGGGGTTTGGAATTAAAGATGGAGTAAATGTCCAGATGGATTTGAAATAAAAATTTGAAATTATAAAAAAAATCCTTCCCATGGGAAATTGTGGTTGCTTGGATTCTTTGGGGAAAAATACATGATAGGATGGGCCTTTGATTGGGTACCATAGGCAATTAGAAGAAGATAAAGATTACAACTAAAGGAGAATACTTAAATACCACTTGTTGGAACAAAATACATTACAGTAGATATCTGGGAGGCTATTTTTGAACAATGGACTTAGAAATTAATTTTAAGAAAGTCTGATACCATAGATAGATGGTGTGCTAATAACTTCACAGAATAAGAACTGTGTACTGGATAATATTGAAAATAATATGACTGTTGATTTAAATATGATAAGTTATAAGAATAATATAAGAACAGGATAGTAGACATTCAAGTGTCTTGACACTTGAGGAGGATGATTCTTAAAGGGGGCATAGAAGTATCAAACTAGAATAATGAATTGGATAAGGTTTTCTTACTGGATGTACAAAACAGATCTATTACAATTTTGAAAAAAATCTCTGAGGAGGGACAAAAATATTGCAAAAGAGAGAGATGGGGACTTTTCCAGACACATTAAAGGATGTATCTGATTGATTCCTGCAGTGGCAAGGGCACTTCAAGTAACTCTACTTGCCAGGCAAGCTAGGAAATGTTTAACAAATGCAGCAAAAAAACCAAAACTTTTGAATAACCCACTTGTCTTCTAGGATCTAATTTACAATCTATATTTGTTCTTCTTTCACTTCATCTAATAATCCCGCTAATAGCACATTACGAGACAACGTTATTTACTCTAATTGTTGAATCTACCTTATTAACAGTTCTTCAGAGGCACTAATGCTACAAATTTGAGATCAGCACTTTGGTTCCAATGTTACAATCAAAACCACAAAAGAGGCAATCATCCATAAATATATTCATTGTGATTATGCCTATGCTTATGTGCTATAAGTGGGAAGGAAGGGAGGAAAACACTTAAAGAGCCTTCAACTTCAGTCCTCTTTCATAGGCATAAAAAAGTTATTAATTCTGCCACTTTCTACACCGTATCTAAATTTTCACTTAAATCCAAATTTATTAGATAACTTCAGTTATTGAATAGATTAGAAACAATTAAACAATATTTTGGACAAGAGTTCAGTGTCATTTCAAAAGTGAGATAATATATGCATTGCATATATAAAGTATTTTGCCCTTTTTGACGTTGCCTGCAATTGCCTGGTGTAACTGAAAGATCAGTCTGAATTCCTATATCAGCAATCTGCATGAAGCCAGTAGTAACCTAGAAATTTGCAATAAAGTTATATCTTTTTTTTTTTCATCTGCAAAGTCCCACAGGGGAATTTGTTTTCAAAGTTTGGCGTCTCTGGAACTTGTTTGGATATCCAAAAATTCCAAGACTGATCACTGAGGTTCTAATCCAGTGAACATCCATTCAAAAGATTTTAATTAGATGCCTGAAATATCGAAGCTCATTCAAAGCAGGGGTTTAGCCTACAGAAGGTCTCAAATTCAACCCTTAGAGTAGAAAAATAAGACTAAAACCATGATCAGCTTGAAACCTTAAAAAGTCATCATGGTCAGTCAGAGTTAACTAAACTGAACTATTTCGATCAATGGGTCAACTGGTAGATAATTGCTTCTTATATTTCTGAAGATTTATGGTACAAAATACTTTCCTAGACTAGCAGCATCAAGCATCTCTCAGTTACATATGACTAGGACTAGGTTACAAAGTTATTAAAGGTTATTAAAAGTTATTTAGGAAGGATATTACCTGACAACACTGAAAGACCAGCATTCCCCAAGCGTTCTAGCTCAGTGGACTGGCAGAGATGGTGGCAGCAGCTGGGGAAAGGGGATGGTTTCATGCATGTGTATGTGCCACTTTCACAAATGCAGCTTTGCACGCATGTGTGCTTACTTGTCACTTCTGCAGCCCAGTTCCAGGCCACAGACCATGGGCTGGGAACCCCTGATGTAGAGAAACCAGTTGAACATTACTGCAATACTAACAAGAAGGCTCCTTCTGCATAGATGAAGAACGTAAGTTACTTAGGAGTAAAAGAAACTTTATATAGCTGGATGAACAAACAGCACCTGTCACCTGCCCACAATCCTTTTATCTCATAATAAGGCATTTGGTGGCTTTAAGCCCTATGGTTTATGAAAGGACAGTTTCTTTTAGTAGTTAGCGCAAAGGAGAAGTTCGTGACTGAAGGCTAGAGAGCAGAAATTATACGGTGTCTGACATAAGCATTTAGTTTTATGACAAATGCGAATTGCAGGTGTGAAAGCCTCTTTTCAGAACTTCCACTTTCATCCTATTCCATTCGCAACCTTTTCCATCCCTGCTGGGATACTTTTACCTACTCATATGTTAATGGGGCAAATTAAATAGCATGACATCAAAGACTTCACATCTGTAGGAAAGAATCTGTCTTCCAAAGATTTGAAATGGACAAAAAAGACAGATGAAAACAAGACACATTTTGTCCAGATAAAAAAAATGGCAGACTGATTTATACACAGGAAGATTAATAGAAACATATAGAAGGGCAGAAAGAAATTGGGAGGAAAACATGGTAGATAAATTAAGAAAATATATTTTTACAGAAATGTAAGGAATTAGGAATGCTAAACAATCTAGATTTTCCTGTGTCAAAAGGATCTCTTTGTATTTACATAAAAAGAAAGGCTAGTTTATCTCATAATAGTCAAAGTTGATGTTGGCTAAGAATTCTGGGACTTTGGCCCATTTAAAGTTGAGGTCCCTCAAACTATTGGATAATAAACATAATTTGGCCTAATTCGGACTCTTTGATCTCTGACTTTTCAGATATATTATTGGGAAAAAGGAAGGTTATATCTGATGTTCATTTCTGATGTTGATACAAACAGTGTAGTATTTTTTTCTATTTCTATTGTTCTCTATCTATTTTTCACCTGCATTTTTTTAAAAAAAATCTATTTCTATTATGCCACTTATATTTTCCTCCTATTTTTAACTTATTTGTTTCTATTTACTCCATTAGTATTGCGAGAAACCTAGAGTTGTATTTTGCTAGATAGGTAGCCATATACATCGAATAAATAAATTTAGCTTTTCTAGTTGGCCAATATGGCCAATATTGGGGGGCGAGTGCAATAGCTTTTGAGCTGAAAATTATTTCTGGCTTTTATGTGAAAAAGAATATGCTGAGAGTAGACAAACATTGTTTACTGAGTCCATAGAGACCAGAGGTGGTTGGATAAGATTGCTCTGGACTTTGGGCTTTGAAGTTCCTCACAGATCTGTGGACTTACATACAGTAGGATAAGGAAATCCAAATTTTCCAAAATCCAAGTTCATTCAAATCAGAAGAAATTATTTACAAAAAAAATGCACACTTGCATCTTATGCATTCTCTTGCAACTCAGCATTAACAATGCAACTCTTTTCTTGCATGTGCTTTTCAAGGATTTTAAATCTCAGCAAAATCACAGTCCCCTTTTAGACTTGAATCTTTTGAAATATTTTCCATCCTCCTGGGCATATTGGTACATGTCCCTTCTCACAACCTTGGAACTACTTTTTAAGTTATTCTCAAACTCTCAGGGCTTACCTTGGTTGGCATGTTGTGAAGTTTTTCAGTTTCCTGATCATCTGTGATATTCAGAAGTCATTTTTATATTCTTTAAGTAATATCGCTTGATCAGGATATAAAAGAAGAAACTGTTTCCAGTTTCCTGGTAAGGATACTAGCTCTTCTTTACAAATTAAACTCACCTGGACTTTGTCATTTGGCAAAATCCTGTCTTTGCCGCATAATAAGCAAAAAGTTGCAATCAATCTCTGCTAAGCTGTATTCAATCCTACTATACACCATGGAAAAATTAGAGACGAGCATTTCTGTGTTTAATTTTGGAATGTTGTTAATGTAGCAAACTCACTATTGAGTAGCTAAATATACAAAGAATTGTCAAATTCCAGAAAACTCATGTGCTAGTTTGCTACAGAAGAATAACAAAAAGTCTTACAGATACCATTGGAAGGAAATCAAATCTTCCCTGCCATTCAGTCTTCCCTCTGTTTCTCCCATTCAATTCTTCTTGCTATTTCCAGGGCAAAAGATTAGGAATTTACATTTGAAATTAAAAAAAAAACTTAACAAAGAGGTTAAACTTGACCAAAGATGGCAGCTCATTCAAATAAAGATCCTTTCCTCCATGAGACTGCCATTCTATCTACAATGCTAACTGAGCAGGAAATGAAGGGGGGGGACTACAACTCAACAGGGTACTTGACCTTAGATTGTCCCTTTTGGAGATCTGGTCTGTTATGTATTGAGATAAGTTGCTTGTAAACTGTGTGCAACAGTTAACAGCCGTTATGGTTAAACTCCAGACAGCTTGTCTCCAGAGTTGTTACTTTGCATTTTAAGGTGGGAAATTACCATTTAATCTCATTGGCTGCCGACTAGCGGCAGACCAGATAAATAGAAGCTAAGTAGCAGTTGGAGCTGCTTCTGTTGTTACTGAGTAAACCTGTTCCTGTGTCACCGTTCTGCCTCATCAATATCTCACCCAACCAAGAACTTAACTTGGTCAATTACACTTCTTAAAGGGCCGGCTCCTTCTACAAACATAAGGTTTTCCTAAGGATGCTTTTTCAAGGGGCAACTGGATTTTCTTTGTTTTTCCTTTGGTTCACTTCTCATCCAAGAAGGTTCTGAAAGTCCAGTTGTCTCTTGAAAAAGCATCTTTGGGACAATCATGAATGACCGAGAATCTCCACAGACATAAGGTTTTCTTAGATAATGGGCTTGTAGTGGAGGGCTAGGGTGGCCAACTGTGATCAGCTTGTGTTGTGCTCTTGGAATAAAATTCATCTCTGCTTGCAGCAACTACCTGCATTCTCTGGTTTTGTTGTGTGTGGGGTTTTTTTCCTTATTATGGCTTGGAACAAACCAAATTTTCTTTTAACAAAACTTAAAGAGTAAACTTAATTCTTGTCAAGGTTTATTGATACTCTGCAGTCTAGTAGTTGAACTGTTGGTCTAAGCCTGGGAAATCCTGGGTCCAAATCTACCCTCGGCACTGGAAAGGTCACTGAGTCACTTTGGGTTAGTCAATCTTGCAATCCAATTTACCTCAGAAAGTTACTGTTATGAGAACAGAAAGGAGAGGCTGATCTAAGCTGTCTAAGGTTCCTGGAAGAAAAATCAGGCTATAAATCTAACATCTAAACAATAAATACATTTCATAATAAACTTGTTAGTTTTTAACATGACAAGAGACTCTATTGCTTTTTGTTGTCAGAGATTACTGATTTGTTCTGCCTGAACCTGACTTTCAAGGGGTCTGCAGGGACCTGAAGTTCAAGATATATCACAGTGTAAGGATATTATGTGTTTACTGGGACACATGGCTTCTGATGTGGTGTTTTAATTCTGAAATGCCTCCATAGCTTGAAGCTTATTTACAAGGTCTTTTTTCACTATGTAATCCATACATGCTTTCTTGGCAGCCTTCTATTCTTTTCTCTTGAAACGAGCAAAATCCCACTGGAACCACTAGTGTGAGATTATACATTTTTTACTTGTAAAGCTTGCTCTGAAAACCCTACGCCTAGCTAGGAGAGCATGCTTTCACATCTCCATTAATAATAAGGTATTAATCAAACAAATGACCAGGAGAGTGAATTAAAAGAAATCCCATGAAACTATTACTTACAGATCCACTTGTGAGCCAAAATTCTATGATTGTGTGTATGTATGTATGTATGTATGTATGTATGTATGTATGTATGTATATGTGTATGTGTATATGTGTATATGTGTGTGTGTGTATACACACACAAACACAGACACACAGACACACATAAATACATATATGGCATGGCATGGGTCCAGATTATCTCAGGGAGCACCTGCTGCCAGCACCAGCCTCCCATCGTCCTGTGCGCTCCCACAGGGAGGGCCTCCTTAGGGTTCCGCTGGTTAGGGAATGCTGGCGGGTGATTCCAAGGGGGAGGGCATTCTCTGTGGGCGTGCCTGCCCTATGGAATGAACTGCCGATAGAAATTCGGACTGCCCCAGACCTTCGCTCGTTTTGCCGGGACCTGAAAACTTGGTTATTTGATCTTTCTGGCCTGGACTGAGGGGGTTTTAATTTAATTTTAAATTTTAAATTTTAATTTGTTTTAATTGTGGGCTAGTCTTAATTTAATTCTATTTTAATTGTATTTATTTGTATTGTTTTAATTCGCCCTGTAAACCGCCCTGAGTCCTTCGGGAATAGGGCGGTATATAAAATCAATTAAATAAATAAATAAATATAAATAAATAAATGGGAGAAGTGTGTGTGTCCAGAAGAATGAAGCTGAAGTCACCAGCCTGAGGATGACGGATGAGATTTCGTCGAAATGTTGCCCTGATACCTCCAATTCTATGTGGGGAAAAACCCGAATGACCAAAGATCTACATACAAACACCCGCGAAAACCTCAGAAAACAAATATATATACATGTACTCCTTGACTACAACCATTTGTTTAGCAACCATTCAAAGTCAGAACTGCATTGCAAAAAGTGATTTATGACTGGACATCACACAACTGTTACAGAATCTCCATGTTCAAGTATTTATGATGGTCAGAGCATCCTGAATTTATGTGATTTTAACCTTCCCAGGCCGTTTCCAATAAGCAAAGTCAATTGGGGGGGGGAGTCTGATTCACTTAATGATTATGTGATTT
Organism: Vipera berus; assembly: GCF_964194415.1. Taxonomy (NCBI): domain Eukaryota; kingdom Metazoa; phylum Chordata; class Lepidosauria; order Squamata; family Viperidae; genus Vipera; species Vipera berus. The sequence continues at coordinate 19,227,085 of NC_138207.1, read as the reverse complement.
ATTTAATAACTGCAGTGATATGCTTAACAACTGTGGCAAAAAGGTCATTAAAATCAGGCAAGGTTCACTTAACACCCATCTTACTTATTGGCAGAAATTCTGATCCTTATTGTGGTTGTAAATCTAGGACTACCTTTATCCATGTCCATACTGTATATGTGTGTGGATGTATATATAGTATGTGTATGGGAAAGTTCTGTTGCATTGCATTCTGCTGTGTTGTATTGTGTTATATTATGTTACATTTCATACCAAGTCCTGTTACTGAAACCTGTGTCATTACCACTTATATTAAGACATAACAGTGATTGCCTCTGAGTTTCTTAAAATATGTTGGAGATTTGCTTAGATACTTTCATATTTGAGAGGATAGTAAGATAGAAGTGAAGGCTCCATTATGGAAGCTCCATCCATCCCATCATTTAAGTAAAATTATGCTACTTCAGTGAATGATGCCCTATTAGGTGAACCCACATATTAGTTTTCTCATCATTGTATTAAATTGAAGGCCAAAAACTTTCAATTATGGAGAAATTTAAATGGGCATAACTCCAGATGGTCACCATAAATAAGGTAAATATACTAACAGAGTCAATGCTTCCACCAGGAAATCTAAATTTGTTAAAAACATATAGATGGAGAGATTTTAGGTAGAAAAAAGTACTAATGAAGTCATTTTGATATAATGAAATGTGTCTGTTTCAAACGTATGTTATATAGAAGTATTTCTAAACCTTAGCAAGTTTAAGAAGATTTAACTGGCTGGGGAATTCTGAAAGCTAAAGTCCATATATCTTAAAAATGTTGAGTTGAGAAACATTGGTATACTGTATACTGTAGTATAAAATCAGCATAAGCTATCCAAAAATAATATTCTGAACATATTCAACAAGAACAAATTTTAGCATGCAAAATATGCTATGGGAAAGTTATTTTGACTTGCAAAGCAGACTCCATCTCTTCCAGTACATGAAATGTAAGTTGGTGATGCTTTATCTTAAGACAGTTAAGAGAATCTTAATTTGCACTGCAGAATAAATTGCATAAAGAAAGTGGGCTTTTGAAATCTCCGCACTGCTGAATTGTCAAAGGTATTGCACATCAATGCAAAAATAATATATAATCATGACTTGTACATTTTGCTTTAATGAAGTGAATAAAATTTTTATTACATTTTTTTTCTTTTGACAATGACCTTGTATTGTTTTCTTTAAAAATAATGGGAATTGGCATAGATGACTCTATCTTAGTATTTGGAGATGAAAGTAGTATTTATTTATTTTTTAAATGTACTAGCCTGAACAAAACCATTTTATCACTTCTGTATTCTAAAAACAGCATTAAGCATTCCTGTCCTGAGATATTCATTCTGGTATCTGTGGCCAAAAGTGGGGAAAAAAACCTGACTTTCCCATTCTATTCAACTCCATCTATTGTAACAGATAGAAGTTCCTATTTATCCTACTCCATTGGCTTCTAGCATGATGCAAGGGGAAAAAAGATGTATTACTTTACTATGTAAGATACAGTTGTTATAGGATGAATTGGGGCAATTCCCATAGCTCTGGGTAGGGTGACCTTAAGCAGAACCTTTGGCTTTTTCTGTTGCTATGATATACCTGATTTATCCCTCTCAGATCTATTACTTATATTTCTTAGGTGTTTTATGACAACAACAAACCACAAATGTGTATTTGCATTTGTATAACTTCCGTTATGGGATTTTATATGGTGGTATTATGAAATACCAAATGGAGTGTGCTGCCACCACGTAGCTGTTTTGGGAAATTATAATATGCTAATTGGGTCTGCCAGTACCTTCCCCTTTGTGATGTATTTCCTATCCTGCTCATGATGCTGTACTAGGATCCACCCCTACTGGGTTGGACTTCCTCCTTCTCCTTGTTCCCTTGTGTTCCATCCTCCATTGTAACATCTGAACACAAGCCATGCAGACAGTAATCCTGTTACTGTCTTTTGACCTTAAAGTACCATCCAGAATTCACCTGGCCACACCTTCTCTGCTGTAATATTCTTCTACATGCAAAATAAAGGTATTTCAGATGCAAGTGAAAAAAAAATGAGACAAGGGTCGATTTAATATTTCTTGAGGAAATAAAACTGTGCAAAGCCAATCAAACCAACCAGCAGTTCACTTTACCAGGGGATGATAGCATTTTTACTTTGAATTTGGATCTCTCTGACTCTATAAAACTCCTATCTATTGGCTCTAGTCTTCTTCTCAGGTGAAATAATTTATTCCATAGCTTCCTTCCTGTGTCGGAAGCCTGCTATCATGTTTTCCCTTATTCTTCTTTTTTTTAGGCTAAACATTCTGTTTTTAAAACCTTCTTTGTATTTGGCCTCCAACCATTTGCCATCTGCAATCTTTCCAGTCATTCAACATCCTTTTTCTAGTGTAGCGACCAAAACCAGACACAGAATTCCAGATACGATCTGACCTATGCAGCCTTTAGTGGAATTATCACTTGTTACGATCTTCAGCACTGTTCCCATGTTGATGCAAGCCAGGGTTGCCCTGTTTTGTTTTGTTTTGTTTTGTTTTGGCAGCTGCAGCATGCTGTTGGCTCATATTCAGTCTGTGGGCTACTCAGACACCCACTTAATCAGCTAATGTAGTCACTGTGAAAAGCAGCAATAAGATTTGTGTGGCATGACCTATTTCAAACAAGCTTGTAGGGCTGATGATAGTACAAACATGCTTCCATATCAAAATGGCAGGCAAAATTTAAGTAATCAAATCCTATCTTTTTATCATGCATGATTTCATTGAAACATTTACACCTGCCATTTTGATACCATTTGTTTGTCTCCTGTAGATGCCCCTGATTATAGGGCTACAGAGATACAGATAAGAGGTAGGGTCTATATGTCAGACTGTTTCAAGGACTGCTCTGTTGGAGAGTATCTCCCCTGAAATGGCTTTAAATATCCAAGGATATCCACGGCTGCATTATATAACACCCAGTCACAGCTGAAAATTGATATGCCTGACTTATGTGGGTCAGACTTTGCAAACCTTCAATTTGCAGTGTTTGTTGTTGTTGTTTTTTTTTTACTTTGTTCATTTTTAGTTACCCACACTGTCTCATGGATTCACAATTCTCTACATTAGGACTGGGAATAGTAGAGCTGTTTTTGTATTTTCTTGTGTTCAGACTCACTGCTGTCTATGGAGATTCTCAGGCATCCAGGTAATGATTGTCCCAAAAGTGCTTTTCCAAAAGGCAACTGGATTTTGTTTTTGTTTTTTGCCTTGAAGACATTTCGCTTCCCATTCAGGAAGCTTCTTTGGTTCTGAACTCTGATTTCTGTTTGCTCGTTTTCCAAGGAAGATGATGTAGCCAACTGGGCTCTGTTAGTATATCCTCTTAACCTCTAGCACTATCTTCATCAGTTAATACAACACACAAACTTCTTCATTATTTTCATTTTTGCAGGGAATGAGGCTAATCAGACTGTGCTCCGTTTTCCTATGGATAGCCCCTTATAGATAGCTCTCCAGAGCTGAATCATTCTAATCATATTTTTTTAGCATCGACCAGGCAGTACTGTACTAAATATCACATTGAAATGATTAATTGATTGAAAGAATGGGCAGAATTCATTCATTTTTATCTTCATCATTTTAATATTAGAAGTTTCCACGTTAATTCGTATTTGTGTATATTATAGATGGATTTCATTTTATTGCAATTTGTTACATTGCTATCTATCTTGGGACATGTTATGTAGTTTAGTAGAGCTAGATTACTTTAACAGTTCTAGTGTGATATTTCCTTCTGAAAAATGTTCAAGAATTATAGCTAACATATAACATGATGACCAGATTATTATCTGACATGCATCTTGCAAACCATTTTGCACCAATCTTGTCGTAGTTGATTTGGTTCTAGTTTGCTTCAAAGCTCAACTCAGAGTACTGCTTATAATTTTCAAACACTGGACGAGCTTGATGATATGTCTCAAGAATTGTTTCTTCTCTTGTGAGAATGTCCAAATTTTGCATTCCTTGGCAAATTCTGTCTAGTAGTCCATCTATGGGCCAACTTGCAGCTCCATTGGCAGTGGAGCCTGATTATAGAATTCTTTCACTTGGTTTTTTAACACTGTTAAGGCAATCTTATTTCATGGAGCTTCTGGTACGTAATGCTGTACCCAGTTTGACTGTAGCAAGACCCAATCTGGGTTGATCCTAGGGTCCAGAGATTTAGTCTTCCGAGCTTTTGGATTCATGCTGAAGCCCATCCTCAGGGATCTTTTCTGTAGCAGAGTCCTAGAAGATGGGCTCCAGCATTAGTCCAAAAGCTCAAAAGAATCAGACCTCTGGTGCCGGTGACCAACCCAGATTGGATCCTGCAAACATTATCCTGAGACATGTGTATTGCCTTCATTTGTGAGTTTCATTGTAATTGAAGCTTTAATCTTTGCCTTGTGTTACGTTTTCTTTTACTTTTGTTGCATATCCCTGCAAGCATAGAGTGGAATGGCCATTTATAAAATGTCAAATAAACAAATAAAGCACCTTAAATAATACATGAAAATAAATATGTGATGTGACATAAAACTTTTACTGGAAAACTATTTTATTTATTTATTTATTATTTTATTAAATTTATATACCGCCCTATTCCTGTAGGACTATCCAGATTTTACAGTCTTCCATTATCAACTTGATTAGAAACCTTTATGTTATTAAGGAGTTAAGAGCTGGGGGAACATTAATTTAAGGAGGAAATATTCCTGTACACTGCTAGTGTCATTATTACATTATTTGCATCCATACGCTGTAAATCCTCTTCTCTCCTAACTTCAGGAGAGGGGAAGGTGGCCAGTGATTAACAAGAAAACAGGTAATATATACAACCACGTCATTCCTTATTATTTCACATTAATATAGCATAGCAAAGAGAACTAAACTGATATTGGGGGAGTGGAAAAACAGGCGTTACTAATGCAATGTTTTTCAACCTTGGCACTTTTAAGGCTTTTGGACTTCAATCCCCAGAATTCTTCTGCCAACATGCTGGCTGGGGAATTCTGGGAGTTGAAGTCTACACATTTTAAAGTTGTCAAGGTTGAAAAATACTATGTTAATGTCATCTTCAAAGATGTTTGTTCAAATTCCCAGTTTACGGCTTTTGAGCTACCCATTGTTTTCCTACCCAAGTACTCATTAGATCCAGTCAAGTACTCACTTTTTCAATGATAGCCAAAGTCAACCTGAGGAATAGGATGCCCAATTCAAGTCTCCTATCTCCTATCTCATGCAGTCACCAAGTAGGCTTAAGGGTATCCCTAGAGAGATTCCTCCTGCATTATTATTTTTTAAATGATTGAACATGTAAGCTTTAACATATCTAAGCCTGCTATCCTATGCCAGAATTATTACTAAACTCAGTTTCTTATCTATGAGCTGAGACTCATACAATTGCTACCCTAGTTAATTTTGTTTTATAGCAAAATCCCTTAAATTAGATGTGCCATGGTGGCTCAATGGTTAGAATACTATATTGCAGGCTGACTCCGCCCACTTCCAGGAATTCAATCCTGAAAAGCTGAAGGTTGAATCAGCCTCCTATTCTTCCAAGGTCAGTAAAATGACTCACTGTTGGAGGCAATATGCGGACTCTGTAAACTGCTTATAGAGGGCTGTAAAGTGCTATGAAGCGTCTATTGCTATTAAGGTTGCTGCTTTCGTTGCCCTCTTCGAATGCAGTGTTGAAATCAAGGAAACATTTGGAATTAGGTATATTCCAGATATGTTGGGCTAGAACTACAAATTCAATATAAAGGGAGGGCTTGGAGAAAGATATTCTAAACATACAATTTTCACCTTCACACCTTGTGTGATATGATAGTTGTCATCAGGATCTATTAATCCTTGACATAAATATTGTTCAAGTGCTAATACTGTTCTATAATTTTGTGTAGGAAGCTAACAATGTATGGCCTGTTTATATAACAGATGATCAGTGCTAAGCAAGAGTGGGAAATATGGTATAAAATAAGGCTGAAGTAACTGGAGAAATACTAGGTAACCTTTCAAAGCAAACAATTTAGTGGGCACAGAGGAACTGATTGCAACAAGCATTAAGACTAACAATAAAAAGTATATCTTAAATATATTGAAACTGAAGCCAAACAAGGAAATTAAGAGACATGTTGGATATCTCAATAAAAATAACTCAGTGTGTTACAGCTGTAAAAAAAAAAGTGGATTTCATGCAAGAAGGAATAAAAACAAACTGCCAATATATTAATGCAGTTATATAAATATGTGGTTTAACATCAGATGGGGAATTATTTCACAAAGGCTAGTGTAAAGCTGAAAAACATGCTGCAAAAGGACTAAACATAATTAGAGGGCTGTAATAATTATCTCCCCTTCATGGGTTACTGCCTTGTCGTGGAGAAGGGGCTTGCGTAATTCAATGAAGCTATGAGCTATGCCGTGCAGGGCCACCCAAGACGGACAGGTCATAGCAGAGAGTTCTGACAAAATGTGATCCACTGGAGAAGGAAATGGCAACCCACTTCAGTATCTTTGCCATGAAAACCCCATGGACAGTACCAAAAGGAAAAAAAAAGATATGACGCTGGAAGATGAGCCCCTCAGGTTGGAAGGTGTCCAATATGCTCCTGGGGAAGAGCAGAGGGCTAGTACTAGTAGCGCCAGAAAGAATGAAGTGACTGGGCCAAAGCCGAAAGGACGCTCAGCTGTGGATGTATCTGGTGGTGAAAGGAAAGTCCCATGCTGTAAAGATTTTTTCTCCATAGGAACCTGGAATGTACAGGTGAAACTGAAAAAAATTAGAATATTGTGCAAAAGTTCATTTATTTCAGTAATGCAACTTAAAAGGGGAAACTAATATATGAGATAAACTCATTACATGCAAAGCAAGATAGTTCAAGCCGTGATTTGTCATAATTGTGATGATTATGGTGTACAGCTCATGAAAACCCCAAATCTACAATCTCAGAAAATTAGAATATTGTGAAAAGGTGCAATATTCTAGGCTCAAAGTTGTTAAGGAATTTGTTGTGCAGAGGTCTCCTTGTGCTACCAAAGAGTTGCACAGACAAGGAATGGTACTGAGAGCAGTAAAAGTCACACAAGAATACACTGAGTTATAAAAACAAAAAGTAGTTTACTTTTGAGGTGGTGTAAGAACAAAAATGCACAGTCAAAAATAAACAGTCCAGGTCATAAACAATAGCAACAGTCCAAGGAGTAATCCAAACTACAAAGTCTTCTTACCGGTCCAGAGGTCAATACACAGTTCAGGTTACAACAGTAGTAAACCAACAGCAGAGCAAAAACAGTAGTAGTAGAGAGCAGTGAATTCAGAGAGAGAGAGAGAGAAGCTACGTTCCTAGCTTCCTCTTATGGCCATGAGAACACTTACACACCCATTGGCCAATTAACTTCTTAAAGCCATAGCATTATGTTTAATATATTTTCAACCCAACATTGTAGGCTAACACCATATGCCTAACATTCTCCCCTTTGGGTAGAATAATATATAACTCTTACAATCTTATGCACATGCTTTCACAATTACCATTGTGTTTCACAGCACTTTGTACCTTCGTAAAATGGTCTGCAATATTTACATCAGATGGGCAATACTCTAGCTGTATTAATTTGTCCTTGACACATTGTCTGACATTTAAATAACGAAGATCAGTATGTTTAGATCTTGTTCTTACTGCAGCATTATTAGCCATCTTTATTGCAGCTTGATTGTCCTCATACACAATAAATGGATCATTTACATTTAAACCCATATCTAACAATAATTGTTTGTACACTAGCAGTTCTGTACATAACACTGATAGACATGAAAATTCAGCCTCCATTGTAGGTAAGCTTATGTGTTTCTGTCTAGATTTCCATCCAATCAAAGAATCACCCAACATTATAGCCAACCCTGAGGTAGATTTACGAGTGTTTGTATCAGAGGCAAAACTCGCATCTGCATATGCAGTAAGGATTAACTCACGATTTGGCTCTAGATATAACGAGTAGTGAATAGTCTGCTTCAGATATCTTAATACTCGTTTAGCTGATTGCCAGTGTCTAACAGTTGGATTATTGTTGTACCTAGCCAATTGATTTACACAGTAAGAAATATCAGGTCTAGACCAATTACTCAGATACATAAGACTTCCTATCAAAGATTGGTACATAGTCTTATCAAATACAGGACTCTCAACATTAGTGTCCTTAAAATCCATAGCCATTGGAGTTTTTGCTGGTTTACACATTTCCATATTGTATCTCTTTAATAACTGAGATATTTTACTGGCTTGTGATACCTTAAAACCCCTATTTGTTTTCACAATATCTAACCCCAAATAGTGGCTTATTTCCCCAAGATTTCTAATTGTGAATTTATTTTGCAATCTTGAAATGATGGTTTGTGCTTCTAACTCAGTTTTTGTTATTATTGCAATATCATCTGTGAATAATAAAAGAAAAGATAATGCTCCGTTGTGTTCTCTTCTAAACAAACAAGGATCAGCATTACTGGCTACAAAACCTATTGCACTTAACTCATTTACTATACATTTGTTCCACTCATAGCCTGATTGTTTCAATCCATAGAGGCTTTTCTTTAATTCCCAACAATCATGGTCTCTATCACTGGTCAATCCTGGTGGTATTCTTAAATAAATAGTATGTTGCAATGGAGCATGTAAATATGCAGTTTCAACATCTACATGGTTAACCATATATTGGTTTTTAACCGCCCATACTAAAGCTGCTCTTAAAGTAGTTGCCCTCAGACTGGGTGAAAACACCTCGTCATAATCCTCAGTAGTTTGGGAAAAACCTTGTGCAACCAAACGTGCCTTATGGGTTACGGTCCCATCTACACCCTTCTTTATTTTATATATCCATTTGCAACCTATAGCTTGCTCACCAGGTGGCAGTTTTGTTTTCTCATAGACCTTAAGATCCTGCAAAGACTTCAACTCCCTGTTCATTGCAGCTTTCCATGATGCCTGTTCCTTTTCAGGATACATCCTGATCTCATCATAGTTAGAAGGTACTGAACTAACTTGACATATTACACTAGCTTCATAGCGATCAGGTGGACGTCTGATGCGCGTTGAACACCAAGGAATTACAGGGCTTTGAATTTCTGTCTCCTTTCCTTCCTCTGATTCCTCTATTATCTCCCCTATCTCCTCTTCATCTTTTATATTTACAGGAGATGTATTATCATTACTAGTTACGTTATCAGAGGAGTCCTCAAACACTAGAGGATCAGTATTAACAGTTCCTTGCTCTAACCTATCCCAACCAACGTGCTCAAGGAATTTTGCATTAGAACTGTTATATACATTAGTTGTGCCTCGTTCCCAGAAACGATAGGATCTGTGGTTAGCTTCGTAACCTACAAAATATAATTGCCTAGCCCTATGTTGGCCTTTACTCCTGAGTTGTGCAGGAATGTGGACCCAAGCTGGGGTGCCAAACGTGTGCAGGTAATCAAGGTTTGGTCTTCTACCATGCCATATTGTATATGGTATTTTACCAGTAGAAGTATTAACAACTAAATTCAGAACATGGTTTGCACATTTTGCTGCCTCCCCCCACAGTCTATCTGTTAAGCCTGAATCTCTTAACATGGTTCTAATCATGGCTTGTAATGTTTGCCCACGTCTCTCAACAAATGCATTATGTTGAGGCCTATAAGGGGCTGAACATTTATGCTCAATGCCAGCTGATTCTAGCATATCTACAAAACGCTTATTTGTAAATTCAGTACCATTATCAGTAATTATGCACTGAACCTTTCTCTTTGTTTTTCTCTCCACAAACTTCAGCCAGTTTGCAAATTGTTGGAAAGTGTCTGCCTTTGACTTAAGCAGATAACAAAATCCATATCGAGAGTAGTGGTCCAATATACTTAAAACATAACATGACCCTCCTAAACTTGGTTTCATGGGTCCAATTAAATCAGCAAACACAACTTCCAAAGGTACAGTTGTTTTGAAGCCGTTTAACCTGTTTGCAGGAGTTGCCTTACTCTTTTCCTGATTACAGGCATTGCAATTCAAATACTTACTACATGGCTTCAGTTTAATTCCTTCTACTAACTCAACTGTTTTACGTAGTGATTTAAAGTTTACATGCCCTAACCGCCTATGCAATAAATGTATACACTCATCATGTGGCTTCTTGTTCTCACATATTGAGTTAGCTTTAACTGTACTAACCTGGTTACTTGTGAGAATGAATAAACCATTTTTCAAATTAGCAGTTACACAGGTTCCATTCCTCTCAATAGTGCATTGCTCCCCTCTGAATGTTACCACAAACCCAACCTTAACCAATTCCCTTACAGATAACAGGTTGAATCTTAGTTTAGGTATATATAACATAGGTAACTGTTCATCAATGCATGGACAATAGGAATTACCTTCACCAGAGGCCTTCATCTTCCAACCGTTTGCCAGTGAAACATATTGGTTGCTGTTTTTCATATTAACAAACCTCTTTTTCACTTTAGTAATGCATTGTGAAGCCCCACTATCAACAACCCACAATTCATTGTTTCTGCATGTTGATTCACCAGAAATAGCCAATCCAATGCCCTTCTTTGCCTTCCCACTGCTATTTACATTCTGTTTTTTACCCTTTCTACAGAATTTGGCTATATGCCCTCTAGCCCCACAAGAATAACATTTCTTGATGTTGTAAACAGTGGTAAATGGCTGCTCCTCTCGTGGCTGTGTCTCTCTCAGCTGGTCTCTGTCACGCCTTCTTCTGGACTCTTCCAGCAGTCTCCCAGTAATGTTAGTCAATGTCAGTTCCTCTCTGGTCAGGACTTCCAAAGAAGAAACATACCCATCATAACTCTCATCCAAAGATGACAGAATAATGTAGACCTGATGCAACTCTGAAAAAATCAGCTCCTTTTCATGAAGCTCTTGAAAAGTTGCCTTCATGTAATTTAAATGGGTCAGCATATCTCCATTCTTCTGCAGATGAGCCCTAAACAGCTTACGTGTAAGGTGTATATGTGCACCCACACTGTCTCGAACATAAAGCCTTCGCAAAACGCCCCAACACCTAGCAGCAGACTCCTCACCACGAATATGGACAAGCTGCTGGTCATTCAGTGTTAGTCCAATAATGCAAAGAGCTTTCTCATTGCTACGTTTAAAGTCGTCTATCTTCTTTGCATCCTCTTTGCCATCTGGATCCCAAGCAGTAGTATCTGGTGGGTTATGTACAACAGTCCATAGTCCTTCCTTGCGCAAAAGCAAGCAGCATTTCGTGGACCAGGAAACATAGTTTGTCCCATCCAACCGGGTTATCTAGGAGATGCCTGACAACTGTTCTTGTGCCATTTTACACCAAAAAGCTAACACAAACTCAGCTAGGAATACTGTGTGTACTAACTCTCAGTACAGGCCTGGGCCCATAACCAGTGTTAAGGAATTTGTTGTGCAGAGGTCTCCTTGTGCTACCAAAGAGTTGCACAGACAAGGAATGGTACTGAGAGCAGTAAAAGTCACACAAGAATACACTGAGTTATAAAAACAAAAAGTAGTTTACTTTTGAGGTGGTGTAAGAACAAAAATGCACAGTCAAAAATAAACAGTCCAGGTCATAAACAATAGCAACAGTCCAAGGAGTAATCCAAACTACAAAGTCTTCTTACCGGTCCAGAGGTCAATACACAGTTCAGGTTACAACAGTAGTAAACCAACAGCAGAGCAAAAACAGTAGTAGTAGAGAGCAGTGAATTCAGAGAGAGAGAGAGAGAGAAGCTACGTTCCTAGCTTCCTCTTATGGCCATGAGAACACTTACACACCCATTGGCCAATTAACTTCTTAAAGCCATAGCATTATGTTTAATATATTTTCAACCCAACATTGTAGGCTAACACCATATGCCTAACAAAAGTGTCCCACACTAATCATCTAATTAAGCCATAACACCTGCAAAGGGTTCCTGAGTCTTTAAATGGTCTCTCAGTCTGGTTCAGTAGGAATCACAATCATGGGGAAGACTGCTGACCTGACAGTTGTGCAGAAAACCATCATTGACACCCTCCATAAGGAGGGAAAGCCTCAAAAGGTAATTGCAAAAGAAGTTGGATGTTCCCAAAGTGCTGTATCAAAGCACATTAATAGAAAGTTATGTGGAAGGGAAAAGTGTGGAAGAAAAAGGTGCACAAGCAGCAGGGATGACCGCAGCCTGAAGAGGATTGTCAGGAAAAGGCCATTCAAAAGTGTTGGGAACTTTCACAAGGAGTGGACTGAGGCTGGAGTCAGTGCATCAAGAGCCACCACACACAGACGGATCCTGGACATGGGCTTCAAATGTCGTATTCCTCTTGTCAAGCCGCTCCTGAACAACAAACAACATCAGAAGCGTCTTACCTGGGCTGAAGAAAAACAGACCTGGTCTGTTGCTCAGTGGTCCAAAGTCCTCTTTTCTGATGAGAGCAATTTTTGCATCTTTTTTTTTTAATTCCATTTATATCTCGCCCTTCTCCAAAGACTCAGGGCGGCTTACAAGCTTAGCAGTAGCCTTCATTCTATGTATATGCCTGCTTATTAGGGCTTTCGCCCCCCCCCCAAGCGGCATTATTACAAAGTCAGCTTAATTGCCCCCAACAATCTGGGTCCTCATTTTACCTACCTAGGAAGGATGGAAGGCTGAATCAACCTTGAGCCTGGTGGGATGCGAACCTGCACTAATTGCAGGCAGCTGGTGTTACTTAAGGAGGCATAACACACATTTATCGCAATTGAACACTGTTTTCCATTCATTGCCTTTCTTTATGCGCACCCGATAGTAGGCCTCTCAGAGATCCAAACGGGTGAACACCCTCCCCTTGGCCAGGTGGGACAACATGTCCTTCATCAAGGGCAGTGGGTACAGGTGCTCAATGCACACTGCGTTGACCCCACGATAATCCACGCACAGCCGTAGTCCACCATCCTTCTTCTCCCTGAAGAGAACGGGTGCTGCCATCCGTGAGTGAGCAGGCTGGATAAACCCCCGTGCCAGATTCTTGTCTATGTAACGCCGGAGCTCCAGCATCTCTCGCGGTGCCATAGCGTACATTCGTGTACCTGTGTAACATCTCCTTCTTGCCTTCCAGGTGGAGCCCTGGTAGGAGGGGCCGCCTGTCAAGCCCCGTGGGCTTGACATCATGAGGGGAGCTAGGGGAACGCCGTGCACACCGCCCGTCCAAGCCGCGCACACTGTTCTCATTTGGAAACCAAGGACCCAGAGTCTGGAGGAAGAATGGAGAGGCACACACTGAGGTTGACTCAGCCTTCCATCCTTCCGAGGTAGGTAAAATGAGGACCCAGATTGTTGGGGGCAATAAGCTGACTTTGTAATAATGCCGCTTGGGGGGGAGCGAAAGCCCTAATAAGCAGGCATATACATAGAATGAAGGCTATTGCTAAGCACATTGATTTGTGCTTAGATTGTAAGCCACCCTGAGTCTTCGGAGAAGGGCGGGATATAAATGGGATTAAAAAAAAAGATGCTTGAAGTTCAGTGTGAAGTTTCCACAGTCTGTGTTGATTTGGGGAGCCATGTCATCTGCTGGTTTTGGTCCACTGTGCTTCATTAAGTCCCGGGTCAACGCAGCTGTCTACCAGGAGATTTTGGAGCACTTCATGCTTCCTTCCGCAGACAAGCTTTATGGGGATGCTGACTTCATTTTCCAGCAGGACTTGGCACCTGCCCACACTGCCAAAAGCACCAAAACCTGGTTCAATGACCGTGGGATTACTGTGCTTGATTGGCCAGTAAACTCGCCTGACCTGAACCCCAGAGAGAATCTATGGGGCATTGCCAAGAGAAAGATGTGAGACATGAGACCGAACAATGCAAAAGAGCTGAAGGCCACTATTGAAGCACCCTGGTCTTCCATAACACCTCAGCAGTGCCACAGGCTGATAGCTTCCATGCCACACTGCATTGAGGCAGTAATTGCTGCAAAAGGGGCCCAAACCAAGTACTGAATACATATGCATGCTTATACTTTTCAGAGGTCCGATATTGTTCTATGTATACTCGTTTTATTGATTGCATGTAATATTCTAATTTTATGAGATTGTGGATTTGGGGTTTTCATGAGCTGTAAGCCATAATCAACACAATTATGACAAATCATGGCTTGAACTATCTTGCTTTGCATGTAATGAGTCTATCTCATATATTAGTTTCCCCTTTTAAGTTGCATTACTGAAATAAATGAACTTTTGCACAATATTCTAATTTTTCGAGTTTCACCTGTAAGATCCATGAATCAAGGAAATCTGGACGTGGTCAAACAAGAGATGACAAGACTGAACATTGACATCTTAGGAATCAGTGAACTAAAATGGATAGGAATGGGTGAATTTAATTCAGATGACCATCAGGTATACTACTGTGGGAAAGAATCCCTCAGAAGAAATGGAGTAGCCTTCACAGTAAATAAAAGAGTAGGAAAAGCAATACTAGGATACAATCTCCAAAATGACAGAATGATCTCAGTTCGAATCCAAGGCAAACCATTCAATATCACAGTAGTCCAAGTCTATGCCCCAACCACCAGTGCTGAAGAGGATGAAATTGACCGGTTCTATGAAGCCTTTGTTGTTGTTGTTGTTGTTAGTTGCGAAGTCGTGTCCGACCCATCGCGAGCCTATGGACAATGCTCCTCCAGGCTTTCCTGTCCTCCACCATCTTCTGGAGTCCATTTAAGCTCACGCCTACTGCTTCAGTGACTCCATCCAGCCACCTCATTCTCTGTCGTCCCCTTCTTCTATTGCCCTCAATCTTTCCCAGCATTAGGCTCTTCTCCAGTGAGTCCTTCCTCCTCATTAGGTGGCCAAAGTATTTGAGTTTTAGCTTCAGGATCTGGCCTTCTAAAGAGCAGTCAGGGTTGATCTCCTCTAGGACTGACCGGTTTGATCGCCTTGCAGTCCAAGGGACTCGCAGGAGTCTTCTCCAGCACCAGAGTTCAAAGGCCTCAATTCTTTTGCGCTCAGCCTTTCTTATGGTCCAACTTTCACTGCCATACATTGCAACTGGGAAGACCATAGCCTTGACTATACGCACTTTTGTTGACAGGGTGATGTCTCTGCTTTTTAGTGTGCTGTCTAGATTTGCCATGGCTTTCCTCCCTAGGAGCAAGCGTCTTTTAATTTCTTGACTACAGTCCCCATCTGCAGTGATCTTGGAGCCCAGGAAAATAAAATCTGTCACTACCTCCATTTCTTCCCCATCTATTTGCCAGGAATTGAGAGGGCCGGATGCCATGATCTTGGTTTTCTTAATGTTTAGTTTCAACCCAACTTTTGCACTCTCCTTCTTCACTCGCAACAATAGACTCTTCAGTTCCTCTTCACTTTCTGCCATTAGAGTGGTATCATCTGCATATCTTAGGTTGTTGATATTTCTTCCAGCAATCTTAATTCCAACTTTTGATTCATCTAGCCCTGCCTTTCTCATGATGTGCTCTGCATATAAGTTAAATAGGCAAGGCGACAGTATACAGCCTTGCCGGACTCCTTTCCCAATTTGGAACCAATCAGTGGTTCCGTGTCCAGTTCTCACTGTTGCTTCTTGGCCCGCATATAGGTTTCTCAAGAGACAAATAAGATGTTCTGGTACTCCCATCTCTTTAAGAACTTGCCACAGTTTGTTATGATCCACACAATCAAAGGCTTTAGCATAGTCAATGAAGCAGAAGTAGATGTTTTTCTGGAACTCTCTAGCTTTCTCCATGATCCAGCGTATGTTGGCAATTTGATCTCTAGTTCCTCTGCCTCTTCGAAATCCTGCCTGTACTTCTGGTAGTTCTCGATCCACATACTGCTGGAGTCTAGCTTGTAGGATTTTAAGCATAACTTTACTAGCATGTGAAATGAGTGCAATGGTGCAGGGCTTTTCAACCTTTTCATCCATTGTACCACTTTTAGGATATGGCAACATCTGAGTACCACCAGTCGCCTAGGAAGGTGTCAAAATCTTGATGACCAAAACAAGGAAAAAAGTGAAGTACAGGTAGTCCTCGACTTACAACAGTTCACTTAGTGACTGTTCAAAATTACAATGGCACTGAAAAAAGTGCCTCCCAAGCCACAGCTGAGCAAGACACCTTCCTTGCCCGCCTGGCGGTGCTCTTCCTCCTGTCCGAGGTTTTCATTGTTGTGAGCATTTCTGTTGAGGATTGGCAGTGGGGGTGGGGTGGGGGGTGTTTGGTTTTTATTCCCCCCATTTGCTGGGTGGTTGCAGCAGGTTTTGGTCACTTCACATGACCCCAGGACACTGTGACCATCATAAATATGAATCAGTTGCCAAGCATCTGAATGTAAATCGCAAAACCCTGGAGATGCTGCAACATTCCAGCTGATCGACGCAGCAGAAGCACCGGGATCAGTGCCGAGCTCCAGCTGGAGCCTGGTGCTGATCCTGGCGCTTCCGCTGAGCCCTGACAGCCCTGCAGCTCCAGCCATCTCTCGCTCAGGCTTGTACGGCACTGCCACCAGTTCAACTCATTCCCCTCCCCCACTACTTTTCCAGGATGGTTCCGTACCACCTGCCAGGTGCCAATGTACCACAGGTGGTACCCGTACCACTGGTTGAAAAGCCCTGCCTTATAGAACTAACACCAAAAAATGATGTCCTTATCATCATGGGGGATTGGAATGCTAAAGTAGGAAACCAAAATATTACTGGAATAACAGGCAAGTTTGGCCTTGGAGTACAAAATGAAGCAGGAAACAGGCTGATAGAATTTTGTCAAGAGAATATGATGGTCACAGCAAACACTCTTTTACAACAACCCAAGAGACAGCTCTACACATGGACATCACCAGATGGTCAACACAGAAATCAGATTGACTATGTGCTCTGCAGCCAAAGATGGAGAAGCTCTATACAGTCAGTAAAAACAAGACCAGGAGCTGACTGTGGCTCAGACCATGAGCTTCTCGTTCCAAAATTTAGGCTTAAACTGAAGAAAGTAGGGAAAAGCACTAGGCCACTCAGGTATGAACTAAATCATATCCCTGATGAACATACAGTAGAGGAGACAAATAGATTTAAGGAATTAGACCTGATAGACAGAGTGCCTGAAAAACTATGGACAGAGGTTCACAACATTGTACAAGAAGTAGCAACTAAAACCATCCCAAAGAAAAAGAAATGCAAGAAAGCAAAATGGCTGAGGAAGCTTTGCAAATAGCTGAGGAAAGGAGGGAAGCGAAAGGCAAGGGAGAAAAAGAAAGATACGCCCAATTGAATGCAGAATTTCGGAGAATAGCTAGTAGAGATAAAAATGCCTTCTTAAATGAACAGTGCAAAGAAATAGATGAAAATAATAGAATAGGGAGGACTAGAGATCTCTTCAAGAAAATTGGAGAGATGAAGGGAACGTTTCATGCAAAAATGGGCATGATAAAGGACCAAAATGGCAGGGACCTAACAGAGGCAGAAGAGATTAAGAAGAGGTGGAAAAATTACACAGAAGAACTATACAAGAACGAGCTTAACGTCCCTGATAATCACAATGAGGTGGTCATTGACCTTGAGCCGGACATCCTAGAATGTGAAGTGAAATGGGCCTTAGGAAAGCTGAGCAACAACAAAACTAGTGGAAGTGACAGTATTCCAGCTGAGCTATTCAAAATCTTAAAAGATGATGCAGTAAAAGTGCTACGCTTAATTTGCCAGCAAATTTGGAAAACTCAACAGTGGCCACAGGATTGGAAAAGGTCAGTTTACATTCCAATTCCAAAGAAAGGCAGTGCTAAAGAATGTTCAAACTATTGCACCATTGCACTGATTTCACATGCTAGTAAAGTTATGCTTAAAATCCTATAAGCTAGACTGCAGCAGTATGTGGATCGAGAATTACCAGAAGTACAGGCAGGATTTTGAAGAGGCAGAGGAACTAGAGATCAAATTGCCAACATACACTGGATCATGGAGAAGCTAGGGAGTTCCAGAAAAACATGTACTTCTACTTCATTGACTATGCTAAAGCATTTGATTGTGTGGATCACAACAAACTGTGGCAAGTTCTTAGAGAGATGTGAGTACCAGACCATCTTATTTGTCTCTTGAGAAACGTATATGCGGGTCAAGAAGCAACAGTGAGAACTTGACACGGAATCACTGATTGGTTCAAAATTGGGAAAGGAGTCCGGCAAGGCTGTATACTGTCACCCTGCCTGTTTAACTTATATGCAGAGCACATCATGAGAAAGGCAGGGCTAGATGAATCAAAAGTTGGAATTAAGATTGCCGGGAGAAATATCAACAACCTAAGATATGCAAATGATACCACTCTAATGGCAGAAAGTGAAGAGGAACTAAAGAGCCTCTTGTTGCAAGTGAAGAAGGAGAGTGCAAAAGTTGGGTTGAAACTAAACATTAAGAAAACCAAGATCATGGCCTCCGGCCCTCTCAATTCCTGGCAAATAGATGGGGAAGAAATGGAGGTAGTGACAGACTTTATTTTCCTGGGCTCCAAGATCACCACATATGGGGACTGCAGCCAAGAAATTAAAAGACGCTTGCTCCTTGGGAGGAAAGCCATGGCAAATCTAGACAGCACACTAAAAAGCAGAGACATCACCCTGTCAACAAAAGTGGAATTAGACAAATTTAAGGAAAACTTGATTATTAGTGTTTACTAAGTGGATATTTTGATGGCTGCATATAACAACTAGAATCAATGGCAGTATGGATTATCTACTAATTCTTACAGTGTACATAGCTGAAAAGGATTATCACCCTTACATCCCACTTAAAGCTTCTAGTTTGCATCTGGCTGACTCTATAATACTAAGTACTGCATTACATAGGTCTTTGGCCTGATCCACAAGGAAATTTCTTCTGTTGCTTAAATTTCATTCTCAAAGTGTGCATAGGTCTGAGGGATGTTGGAGCAATAATGAATTTCCAATGAAAGTGGAAAAATACAGTGAAGGCAAGGAAACTAATCTGAGAAAGGTTAATACTATAAAAAAGGAGAAAAACTATTTCCTGCAACCATTTCACAAAGTACTTGAGTGGGTTATTTGTTTTCATTTAAGTTCTGTAAACATTCTAATTGTGATAATAAAAGTTGCTTTTTTATTGCAAGAGATAAACATTTGTCAATAGAAACTACATGTCAGACTGTGTGTGACACCAATGATTAATTTGTTTAATGATCCATCTAAATGAAGTCAGGCTCTAATGATAGGTATACAAGAAACCTGACAACAATAAGAGAGTTGAAGTTAGTAGTGATGTAAACAGTACAGGAAAGCACAAAAAGCATTGTGTTAGTTAAAAAAAAAGCAGTTCCTAATTCTGTAGTAGGTATATATAAAACCAGATCAGCAATTAATTTTTTACTTTTCATCCTAATGGCATCGTCAACAAAAACCTGCTTAAACAAAAAAAGTGCAATTTAAGACACAGTGGAGGTCTTAACTTATTGAGTGAAGGTCTTGAGATAACTTACATTACAAATTAGAGATGAGACAAAGAGCAATACACTTTAAAAAAAGATTTGGAAGTTAAAATATGGGGGAGACTCTTAGAGTGGATGAAGGAGGCTTCATGACAGGCCACATTTTTGTAGGGATTTTAATCCATGAATTAGCAATTGTTCCATTAAAAAAAATTAAAAATGTAGAACATACAGCTTTTAAATACATATGTATACATAGAACTGTGGAAGTTTGTTATTCTCTCATTTCACTAGTGGCAATGCTCAGCAAACTCTAGCTTCAGTAACTATAAAGATGCAGCAACTGAAACCACACAATGGTTGACCAATTAGCTGCTTGAATACCAGTAGCCTACACGTAGTGTGTAAAGACTAAACCCATCTGAAAATAAGAATCCACTTGTGTGCAGACTACTATCTCTTTGTAGTTTATGACTTAAAAACCCTATTGTATTACTTCCCATATAGTAAAGTGTAGCTGTCACGAATAAATGCTTAATCAGCAATAATAAAAAAGTCAGGCTATGTCAGAAGACATATAGATATCTTAGATATATAGTTATTACGGGTAGTCCTCGGCTTACAACCACAAAGAAAGTTCCTTTCTTATGTAATTTTTGATAGCTCCAGAGACCTTATGGGAGCATGCCCCATTTTTGCGTGGCCTTTGCGTTCTTCAAAAATCATGTGAGAAGACGCTGTGATTTCAAGAATAGTGTTGGGTATCAGTAGACACCGGCATGTCACCCAAAATGTCATGATGTGACACCTTTGACACATGTGTCATAGGTTCACCATTACTGTCCTAAATTTTGCCAGTGTCTTCAAAATAGGCAGAACTATGGCAAATCCTGAACTTCCCTAAGAGAAGTACTCATAATGTCCGTTCCTTTGTGGATATTCAGGCGAACTACAATCATTAGTCAAGAGGTGCACCAGTTACCAGTTCTGTTTGGAGGACTTGGGTCACTCACCCTTACACTGAGTTTTGAGGAACTAGAAAATTATATAAACAGCATTTCTGGATGAATCTGACTCCTTGCTTCATTGGTACACATACGACAAATATGAATTAAATTCTCTTACAGAAAAGGACAGGAATTTTGATATAAGAAAAGCCCAGATATATTTTTCTTCGTTTATCTTTTAGTATCAATGTGTACTTAATTTATTTATTTACTTTCTCATGAGTTTAGTTGATCCACCATATATGAGACAAGCATTTTGGATTGGTTAGAAAGCTGAAATAGATGGTTATATGAGGTTGGATTCTTTTTTCATTGCAATTCTATCACATGTTGTCTGTCCATCTGGTCTTCTTCATCATCTGTATAATGTTCGTCATAGAGACTAAAAAATAAAAAAAGAAATTATAAATTTCATTTTTCTAAAAAGGTGAATATCTTCTGTTGGGCAGTCATGTAGGAACACTTAGATCTTACCAAGAGAACTTGAAATATTCCATCTTACCACTGGAAAAAACATGTGGTCTACACTAGGTATAAAGATCAGTAGACAGCAGTTCTAGCAAATGCTCTTTCTTTGCTCCCTCTTTTGAATGGTAGTTTAGAACATTAATTACAATTCCATGAATTTGGATTTTAAAAAGAGCACCCAGAAATCATCTGAAAGGTTCCACTGATACCACAGTAGTTGCGGAAGCTAGTGGAAGAGGCTAAACTGGATAACATAAGTAGGGAGTAGGAGAAAAATGAAGAAGTATCCTTGCAGACTTCTTACTTGAGGGAAGATCTCAATATTATTAGAAACAGAGAAAGTCTAATGCTTTCAAGCCATGTATAATTGAACATTTTTCAAATGAGCTAATAATTGGGAAGCAAATTATATTAGCAAATAATTAGGAAAAATATATTAACCTACATGAGGGCAGCATGCTTCTAACAATCAGAACGAACTGCACTGTTTACAGAAAATTATTCGAAGAAATGTAAGGAATATTTTATATAAGAAAATTGCCTTTATTCACAAAGGTTTATTGAGATAACCAGAGAAGTGTTCTCAAAGCTTAATAAAAGTCAAGATTAACTAACCTTACAGCATCACCTTGACTACAGTCTTTTATTTCATGGTTGTTATGCAAATCCCGATATGTGATTTTTGAATGTCCGCTGAAGTCTCCACAGTTTAAACCATTGAGATTTTCCCACGAATCTGAAATATTCAATGTATTTTTTAAAAATTACAGGCAATGGAAATTCTTAGATGTTTGAAATACAAAGCATAAGGAAGTACAACTAGCCCTGACAATGTGTATCTTACATACAAAGTATCTTACATACTACTGAAAAAGAAGAAAATACTCTTGTCCAAAATAGTGCTGAAAACTTTTCGATGTAATATAGAGCTCTACTTATTTAATTGACTTTGCTATAAACTTATTGAACTATCACACAATGCCAGGTCAGACCTACAATGCTCTACGGAAAGCAATAGCATTAATTAATGAAAAGGAAATATACCATACCACAAATGATTTCTACCAAAGGATTCAACACTTCTTACATTCTCCCAATCTGCCATATTAACAGAGAAGCTAATTAAATAGGAAATGTGGCTGGGCTATTGGTAAGGATTTCATATTCTGAAGGCTGTTGGAGATACACCCAACTTAATGCAAAGTAGTCTATACTTCTTTTTGATTTAGACATTGACAATGTCGTGCACAAATGAATTGTTCAAAACATTATGTCTTAGGGTTTTCAATTCTACTGAAAATTTAAAATCTAAATTATATGCTTGTAACATTTACTGTTATAGGGCTTGGTGGTTATAGCGGTTAAGATGTTGGGCTTGCTGACCGGAAGGTTGTCAGTTCAAGACCCAAGTACCACATGATGGGATGAGCTCACATTCTTGCACCAGCTCCTGCCAACCTAGCAGTTCAAAAGCATGCCAATGCAAGTACATAAAAGGTATCAATTTGGTGGGAAGGCAACAGCGCTCCATGAGCCTCAATTTATAGTCATGCCAGCAACATGACCACAGAAGTGTCTTTAGACAACGCTGGCTTCCTCAACTAGTAAACAAAGATGAGCACCACCCTCTAGAGTCAGACGGGGGAAACATTTCCCTTTTACTTTTTTAACATCTACTGCAGTTTGACTTCCTAATAAATAAATACAATTTCTGTTTGTTGAAAGTAATTCATACTGAAAGCTAGAATTCCGAACAATGAATACATATTATATGAATTTATTTCTTTGCTTGCTAATCCATGCTTCCTCACTTCTTTCCACTCTGACCCATTTCGTTAATCACAAACTTTTCTTTCTGCTCCATCCTCCTCTAAACCTTTGACAAGTAGCCTTCCCAAAGATGATTTCTTCTGCTCTTCAATATCCTTATACTAGTTAGGTGACTTTGGTTCTCTGTTCCCAGTCCTCCTGTGTCAGCGAAAGGAAATGGGGCTCACCATATGACCTAACCCATTAAAAAAATTACTATAATAGCCAATCTTTTTATACCCAAATATCAATCGATAGCTTTCCAAACCAACCTTTTTCCTTCAACATCACTGTTCTTTAAAAAAAAAAGGGAACATGATACCTAGGACAAATTCATTTGAACTGAATTATAATTTGATCAATAAGGCTTTGTGTTTATATCCAAAGGAATATTTAGAAATAGACACTGCAGAGGGATGCTACACCTTGACTACCTATTTATGACTTCCATTCTTTAGCTAAGGGCAGAATAAATAAAATTGTTTACATTTCAGTTTACGAGTGTAATTACGAAAATGTACACGCACAAATGTGCAAAAAACACAAGACCCTATAATGTTACTGTCAAAATTACATTGTTTTACTAAGAAAATTTAATGAATGGGCATAATTACCTGAAATACTCTTTAATTCATGGTCTAAATCTATTAGGGTTTGTTGACTAGTGTAAAACTCTAAAAAAGGATCATCATTCTCAGTGACATCAATGTCTGAAATTTCTGAAATTTCAAAAGCAGCTTTTGATAATAATTGTGTATTCAAATGTTTGGATGCTATTTCAATGACTGAAGATGGGCGAGGATGGTGTTTAGCAATTCTGCAAAGGGGAATATTTGCAGAGAAGGGTCTTGAGGAAGCATTACCTGAAACAAAAGAAGAGAAATATATCTGTTTTGAGCATTGCATTGGGAGAACTAATATGTTTGGGAGTAAAGCATCATATTCTGGATCCTGATCGTCTAAGGCAAGTGTTTCTCAATCTTGGCAGCTTGAAGATGTGTGGAAGTTGGAATCCACACATCTTCAAGGAGACAAGGCTGAGAAATACTGGTTTAAAGTAACAATAAACACAGTGAAAAATTACGATTTCGTATTGTATATTTTTCCTTCCATGATAAACAGTTATAACATTTCAACTATAACTGATATTAGAAAATGTACATGGGACACAATTGTTGTAATGTGGATTGTATGCTTTTTTCCAGGGTACAGTGTTTCATTCCTTTTTGAATTTTCCAGTCTCTCCTCCACAGTAATTAATCTGAATTCTGTAGTTATTAATCTATTATTTAGTTATACAGTATTTCTGCAAACTTTTATGAGCCTGCTAGTACTATACCTCTTTTTTCTGAATAAGACATTCTGTCTGCATGAAGACCAAAACCTTGAGGATGGGTTTGCTATTAGTATACTCTATTTTATCATTTCGTAAGTCCTGAATAACAAAGAATAAAAAATATTGCTGCTTCTTTCCTGATTCCCGAATGAGCTACTTGATTATATAGTAAGCCAGACAAATAAAACATTTATTAAACCCTAGCTCTACACATGCTACTTCAAGCAGAAGGCCAGAAAGGGGAATGAGTTTGCAGAAATGCAATTATGGAGATTACTATTTCAGATTTTTTTTAAAAAAAGACAATGCAGCAGCAGTTCTATTACCACCAAAATAGTTTTTTGGAAATACGTGCATATATGACTGTCCATCATATGTCAGTACATAAAAAATCTCAACTGCTGGATTTAATTCTTCACACTACATCTAACATCAGTCAATAAGTAAAATAATGTTCAATGAACTGAAATATTGAAATACTGGCTTTCATTTGCTGGTTATAGTGTTGGGAAGGAGTTATGCAGGGAGGTTAAATTACTGCTGTCAGAACCCAATTAGTTTTGGAAAGCACTCACCAATGGATAAGTTTGGCTGAGAAAGTCGAGTACGTGGAGTTTGCCTTCCCAGTCTACTTAATGGTCTACCAAGCTCACTGTTCATTATTTTTTGTACTACAGATTCATCAGCACATTCCCCTAGACTCAAGTGCCTTGTCCACTGTTCAGGTCCTGAAGATGAAAATATAGATCCAATTAAGACAATCAGATGTTTTATATTAAGTATTTTTATACTGGTCAACAGCCATTGTTTTATATGCATGCACCATTAAGTAACTACTTAAATCCTCATCTATCCTTTCCCAGAACTTGAACAATACAATGATAGAATTTTCTCTCTCTCTCTTCATCTTGAATTTTCAATAGCAACCTGACCCATAGAAATTAAGCAGGTGAAGATTTTTCAGTTGCTTACTTCCTACCCAACTGCTGTTAAAACCATGCAAGCAGTAAATCTGTAGTGTATACTGTGAGAAAGCAAAGATGGGAAACTTATGTACCAAACAACTGGAAAAAAATTGTTTAGAAGACTGCATTAATTAAATCATTCATCTAGATATTCAAGTTGATTAATTGGTAGCAGCCAGTTTAAATTGACAAGGGCAAATTTTAATAAAACAAACTATTAAAGGCAATGTCTTGATTCAGCATCATTTTCTTTCTGTATTAAACACTGAAAAAAGGAAAAGTGAAAGACGTCATAGGCTTATTAAATTAAACACAGACTTACGTCCATCATTTTGTCTAAAAACCATAATGAGCTGTTGCTAATATGGAGATCTAATTAAAAATAATCAATGTATAGATACATTACATGGTAAAAATAGGTAGATCAAATAAAAGTTCTCATCAACTCATAGACACAAAATAAAGTGAATGCAAATATTTAATTACTTTCTATTTAGCAGAGTTAGTAAGAGAAAAGTCCAAACAGACTTATTCTGAATTCAGACCCATGAATTGAATTTCTCTCTGCCTATTTGTTTTTTTTTTCCAGCCAATGAACAATTCATTCTGAAGTTAGGTAGCTTTCTACAACAATAGAGCATTAGTACATGGAATTACAACAAGCAGCAAAGACAAGAGTTAAGGAAAAGTCTTTATGGTTAGCAATTCATGTGCTACGCTATCCTATGTTAGTTCTGTACCTCTGCCTGTATGAAACTAAAGTGTGGGTAACAGTGTCCACATAAGACTCTATTTACTTTGGCCTGAAGTGGGGAACTATCTATTAGGGCAATAAGTAACATAGATAGATAAGCCTTCCATATGAAAGGGAAACATGGTTTCACATGTGCCATTAAAATGTCCATTGTACACCCAATGGCAATCATGTTCAATTCCTCCAATTGCTAATAATTCTAATTGCCATTGCAACCAGGAGGCTGTCTTCTCTTTGGTAATAATTTTTCAGAAACCTCTAACATTACAAAATTCTTATTGATAGCTATAGATGTTAGAAAATACCTGGATCCTCCATCGTGCTATTAAATCGTAACTGCTAATTCCTTTATGATTTCCTTGTTTTTTTTTAAAAAAAATATTTTTTACAGTTATTTTATTGTATGCCTGTCTTTTATTGTGTTTCACCTTGAGTTGAAAAGGAATTTCAGTGAAAGCTCTTGAGACTTGAGCTGACACTGTCTTGCTGTCATACTGTGTTACCAACCGGAACCTTTGAAAGACCTTTTAATTCATAGCCTTTCCTCTGGACAGATTTGGTGGAAAGTAAACTTGACCCCAGCTGCAACCTCAAGATGATAAACATTCCAAGGTTAAAGCCCGAATGACCCCAGAAAATGAACTCAAAACATTTATTTTACCAGCCAACAAAAGTAAAATGGGAAAGTGTTTTAAGACAATATGTAGCTTTTTCATTAATGGCTAGGTTGTTTATTAAGCAATTGAGCTATCTCTACATGATTAATTAATGATTACCCAAAGAGCTCTCTTGATAAAGAGGAAATGGTTCCATCAACCATCACTTGAATAAAAAAAGAAATCAAATACTTAATTATATTTCCCACTAATAAGTGTAATGTGATATTGCTTAGAGGTTACGTATGGCGTAAGAGAATGCCAGCTTTTTAAAATGGTGCAATATTTTTGTGTGTCTTTTAGATATAACATTTGTACAAATTGAAGCCAAAATTGCTTGTGCATAATGCTACGGTCACAGACAAAAATGTTTAATTTAAAAATGAAAGTGAAATCATCATTGCCTTAAGATGTTCTGAATAAGCAGAAAAGAAATGTTCCTATGCACGACTACCTGGAAATGAAATGTAGTTCTTTGGAGTCTCTCGGGCCTTGCATGGTGAAGGAATGAATTCCATCTTAAGTTGCAGACGATTTGTACCCATTGTAAAAAATTCTTCAAGTCCTTGATATGGGTTACAAACAGGTTTCTCTCTTAGGGCTACCTGTGACAACTAGAAAGACAAAAAAAAGACTAGAAAAACAACACTACGTGCTGTCTTAAATTCCTCCACATGAACTCATGCATAGAACGACCCGTTTAAAGGATCTAAAATCCAAAGTAACTTGATGTAAGCAGAATAGTTAGGGCCATCATCATTTACTGTCTCTCCTTAAGGCTCCAAGTAAGCAATGAAATTATAGCTTGGGTTTTGCTGATGGTATTGAGGTTTTTTTGGGGGGGATTTTGTTTTAGTCAAGCTACATCCTATACCCAGAGATTTCCCCAAAGGTACCAGGACGACCTGCTGATCACCTTGCCCAACAGAGAAAGTAGAATATTAGGAAACCAACGTTAAGTATAATGCATTCAGTAGGAATATAGTAGTGATACTGCTGCCCTGTCTTGCCTACTCAGAATTAGGTTTCTTACATTTGGCGGAACTTGTTCCTAGATTGCCAAATATTAATCAAATAATTTTGCAGTCAATTCTTGTTTTAGTAAACTTTCATTAAGCTCCATCTCTACATAGAACCAGTAAGGTATGCAGGCATGATTATATTTAAATATGAGCAACTATATTTATAGTATTTATTTAATACTATAAACTGAATTAAAATTCTGAAGTTATCCACCTGTTTTCTTTCAGGCTTCTTCACACAGCATAGGAAATGTAAGTGGATTTGCATATACTGAAATATGCTCGGTTCCACAGAAATAAAATGATGTATGAAATAAAATACAATTTTTAAAGGCATACAGAAATGGGATGTCATAGCTATAGTACAGCTAAAAAACACAAAACAAATGTAGATGCTGCTGTCCAACTAACCAAATGGTCTCATTTGTCAGTGCAAATGCTGGAAGCAAATTTTACACACATGCACAGGATCAGTGGCCAGTTGTACCAATATTATTTCTTTTTTTAAAAAAATTACATTTAAAGGAGGAACATTAAGTAAGTGCTTAAGGCTGGTGTTATATTAGATATTTGAAACAGCCAAGCAATACAAATCTTCTTTGAGGCTATTATAAAATAATTAAAGGATACAGCATAAGAAAATTAAGTTTGTAATATTAAAAACAGCCCGGTGAAATCTAATATATTCTCACAATACAGAGAGTTTCAAATGGGAATCATTAATGCATAAATATATTTAAATGAATGCAACTAACTATTTAGGGTCAAGAATCACTGAACTATTGTCTAAGACCACGTCCTCCACTCCTGTCATTTACGCTTCCACTGAAATATTATTAAAGGGAAAAAAAACAGAAATTGCTATAGAAAAGTGGTTGCCCAATGAAGGAAGGTAGTGTGGGAAGCAGAGATCAAAAGACAATAAAAAAAATAAAGCAAGACAGTGAACTAAATAAACTGTATATAAGAGATAGTATGTATATGTTACATACTTGATAAAGGGTTGTGTGACTTAACGTGTGAGAAAAAATAACTGTGTGATGGTATGGGTTTTTTTGTTTTTTTTAAACTCTCTAAATAAAGTAAAGGTATAATGAAATGAACCTATGGTAAGTTTTTTAGAAGTGGAAAAAAAAGGTCAGAAAAGTCCCTTAAAGGTCAGATGTCCCTTAAGACAGGCATCTAAAGCGTGCCTATGGGAGTGTGTAGTGATGACTCTGGATTGGTCTGTATGACCTTAAGGAGGATTTTTTTTTACAAGAAGAACACAATTGTCAACCCAGTAAAGATTCACACATCTGCGTCAGCTGCATCTTAATGTGCAAAGAATCATCCTAGGCACGGCTATGTACTTGCTGAATAAATCACTGACAGAAAACCATCTGCAGGAACACCAAAGATCTTTTCAACGTGTCATTGAGCAAACAAGTGGGACACAGGAGGAAATACATCAGTCTCCCTTCCTCCCCATCACCAACCAATAATAATGTGGAATCTTTTCTTCTCGGAATAATTTAAAAAGAGGAAATTGGAAACATGAATGGCAGCTCCATTCCCATTCCTGACTGCTTGAGGATTTCCTACTGTAAAAATCTTCACAGAACTTCCCTGGAATTTGGTTTCTGTGCATGCCAGGTAAACAGATTTTTTTATTATAGATTCTTTTGAGACCTCTCAGAATGTCAGTGTGTGATTAGAAACTATTTCCCATGAAAGACGCTAAAGCAAGGGGATAAAAGGCAGGAAATGGTATCAATAATCATGAAGATAGGGTCAACATAAATCCGAGTAGCTTTGCTTCCCCTTACATATAAGCTCTCTTCCGAAATTCGGGATTATATTTTGTTCTCTGTTTCCTCTCCTTCCTCCCTTTGCTTCATAGATCTCATGGATTCAAGAATTCCACCAAAACATAAGGGATTTCAATTTGAGTGACAGCCTGAAAGTACACTCTGCCATACAACCAGAAATGATTCTGACTGGCACTCTAAAAAATTAGTCCAATGAATAATGAGGAAAAATCCCCCCCCCCAAGCTAAAACAGCAGTTAAGTAGTAAGAATATGAACAGTAACAGTACCAAAGAATCTTTTGGAGCAACTTGAGACACCTTCTTTTCTTTAACTAACTCCATTGCTGGGAAAGATTTGCTGGCAGCCAGTTGAGGACGACTTGGTGTCTGCTCATTTGACATGCAAAAGCTTTTCTTTTTGGCTTTACCATTCTTGCCTTTTGTTATTACTCTTTCAGATAAGGAGTTGGGAGCCATGCCTTCTCTACAGGAAAAACTATCAGCCACGTCAGCTCTTTCAAACTGTGAAGATGCTCTTGCTAAAGATTTGAGACAAAAAAAAAGCAAAAAGATCTTGTCAAGTTTAAATCGCTGCACATAGCCTCTCGAATAATTAGCCTTTGAGTTTTATCAGCTCACATGGAACACCAAGAAGCTTTATTCAGAACTGCTTCCCAGACTGATATACCAAAATGCGGGCTGAAACTGCTATATTGCTAGCTTCCTGCTGATATTATTTTAGCATTTACAGTTCAAAAGCTTATTAATTAAGGTTAATCAGGGGAAAAATATCCCTGTACAATTTTCCAAGTTTCATTTACCCCTTCCCACATTTCACCTTGTCCTCTAGCTATTCTGAATGCTAAATTATTAAATCCATACAGGTCTCTCGTCTAGCCATGTACCCATTAGAAATAATTTTATATATGACTGGAAATGTAGAAGGCATAAAGAATGGCCTTGAAGGACAGTGGAGTGATCTGCTCCGATGGCAACAGTCAGACAAGCCCATTGAATGAGTCCATTCCAACAAACTAATTTGAACAAATATCTCAGGTCCCTCCTGTAGGAGAGGGCGTGGCAGAACCGGGTGGGGGTGGGGGTGGGGAGTGAAAAAAGGAATCAGCCTAGAATCCCTACGTAGCCACAAGTGAAATAGGTCCAACCCTCCTTGTGTGCCGTTGATCCTTATTTAACTCCAAACGGGTGCTGACCATTAACTGAGAAGATTCATGTGCATAGGCTGTTTAGCAATAAATCAGCTTAACTGAACCTTGACATGTGGACTGGCCTTTTGCACTTGATATATCCCTTATTCACACAAAGTGAGGGAGGAAGGAAGCACATACAGATTTGAAAGATTCTGTCACTTCAGCTGCTCTAATGAAGATAGTTTTAGACCTATATGGCATTGTGTTTTTTTTTAGTTCTGTCAACTTGTTTTACTGGGCTAAAACAAGAAGTAAAAGACACTTATATTAAAAATGTATGTACATCCCAGTGGACTAGTGAGTATATTAGCAGTTTTTCTGAAGTTATACCCTTAAGAAAAATATAGAAGCTATTAGCAAGGCTCCCTATGAAGTTTGTGAACGAGGCTAGAAAAATGTTGACACAAGTCTACTTTCACAGCAGAGGAAAATGTTATAAGCTTACTTTTAGGAGTTTCTTCATGTCTGTTACAAAGAAAAGTTAAGCCCTTTTTTCTGTCAACTACAGAAGAAAGAGGTGACCTTGTAGTCATATTGATGGAGGGTGGCAGAAAAATATCTGGTTCAGTCTTCTGAGTACCACTTGAGATAAAAGGGAAAAAATAGAATTTAAAAAAAGGAAAAAATAGAATTAAAAATGATCAAACTATCAAGTTAGGGCATCATCAGATTTCTATGGGTTAAATATATACGCAGGAATACTTTTTTTTAACAAATGTTGAAACTGCAACCTGTATATTGCAATTTCTTGATGATTTCATAGTGAAGGTATTTGAACATTAATTGCTTAATTAGTGGGCTGTCCCCTGACACCACTGGATGACATCGCCAGGGCTCGCAGCCTTGGAAGAGTGAGGAAAATTCTCAGGGATGACTCACAACCTGGTCAGTATCACTTTACTCTCCTACCATCGGGTAGGAGATACAGGACTATAGCCAGCCATATCAACAGGCTGAAGAACAGCTTCTATCCATGGGCTGTTAGGCTCTTGAATGGGAAACAATTTTATAATTTTATGTATGATTGACTTGCGAGGCCAGTGTGTTGTGCAATTAGCTCACATGGTGTAACAAGATGGTGGTTTTGTTGTCACTGTGAGTTGTGGTGGGGGGCACAAAGGGAGGCTCAGCCAATCTCAATGTATACATGGTTGTACTTTGACAATAAAGGTTAATTCATTCAAATTGGAATATACTTACATCCATACATTTAACATATACGTTTTCAGAATGAAAGCCTAGTACATATAAAGATTACCTAGAACAAGGGTCCCCAACCCTCAGTCTGTGGACTGGCACCAGTCCAGGATGTGCCAGCAACTGGGCTGTGGAAACAAGGGAAGCCCCATCTGCAGTATGCAGGCAGCACGCAAAACCACACCCCCTCCAGTCCATGGAAAAACCTTTCTCCATGAAACCAGTCCCTTGTGCTCAAAAGGTTGGGGGCCACTGACCTAGAGTATTAGCTAGCCCATTTAATTTGTGAAATCTGCAAATCTGGTAGTAGTCTTTCCGACCTTTATTTAACTCATTAATAAAAAAAAGTATACTTGTTCTCTTTACAACAGCTGTGAATCCATTTAATATGCCATTCATTTCTATTGCCTTCTTAGCAGAATCTTGTCAATACTATGTCAAATGTGTTCTCAAGTCAAGAAATACACTATTCATTGCATTCCTATAATCCAATAAATTACCTTTTTAAAAAGGGGGGGGGGCTGTAACTCAGACCACACTTGTTTGTTTTGACTAACCCGTGTTCTAGTAATCACTGCACTGTTTCCAAGATGCTTACAGACTGATTGCTTTATGAGCTACCCTACGATCTTCCAAGGTATCGTTGCTAGGTTGATCGGTCTGTGGTTCCCTAGATCCTCCTTCCTTCCTTTTTCAAAAACTGAGACATTTGCCTTTCTCCAGTAATCCGGTAGCTCATCTAGTCTTCAGGATTTCTCAAAGACTTTTGGCCACATCTTCAGCAGTTTCTTCAATATCATAGAATGCAACCCATCTTGTTCTGGAGACTCATTCAAGATCTGTTGGTATTCTTGAAATGTTTATCAAGTTTAAGGTGCAATCTGGCTCTTTCACAATGCACAACTCATAATTAGGTTGAAATAATTACCCATAATATATCAGCTCATCAGACCCAGCTTCCATTACTATAAAACTAGTGGACTCTTCTTCTGTCTCCTCTTTACAAGCCTTATAAAAAAATAAATACATGGGTTTTACATTTTATATTACATTTTATCTTTACAACATAATGGACTTTGTATTTGTAGGAAAATTGTGATAGGTAAATTATTAGTTTGCACGAAGCACAGATTCTATTCACTAAAGTTAAAAAAATATAGTTTGAGGTTTACTTATCAAACATTAGTGAACATTTAAACAGCTGGCAAAAATGAGGAAAAAAGCAAACAAAAGTAAAGCAAAAAACCCCACCAACAATATATAAAGGATGAAGAGTGTGGAGAATTTAATAAAATGTTCTATATTATTTACCTTTATATACCAAAAAGCACAAAACTTTTCAGATAACCCTTTAGAGTGTGGACTAAACTGGAAAATAGAATACCAGGTGATTCTGTCTTCTATTATACACCATGGAGGTAACAATTTGGTGTAACATTTGATGATGTATCCAAATGATGTCTTAGTTATGCTGCACATTTTTATCCTTAAATCAATCCTCAAAGTTCCAGCTAGAACAGCACCCCAATGGTCATATG
Source organism: Vipera berus (assembly GCF_964194415.1). Taxonomy (NCBI): domain Eukaryota; kingdom Metazoa; phylum Chordata; class Lepidosauria; order Squamata; family Viperidae; genus Vipera; species Vipera berus. The sequence goes on along the minus strand of NC_138207.1, from coordinate 19,193,861 downwards.
ATTGTGATCTTGTTGCTGGTCAACCGGTCTGAATTTCCAACAATCTCAGCTTTCCACAGTCACATGATTGCAATTTGCAACCTTCCCTGCTGGCTTCCCACAAGCAAAGTCAACAGGGAAGCTGACAGAAAGTCAAAAGTTGTGGTCACATGAGGTCGTTGCTTAATGACACACAGTGATTCACCTAATGACGTGAGAACTGCTGGAATGGCCATCGCTAAGTGGCATGGTGATGCAATGAGCTTTACAATCACACTACTTAGCAATGGAAATTTGGGTCATATATGCTATCACTAAGCAAGGACTACCTGTAGTACAATTAACTTTATTAAACTGTTGATTCTGTGTTTTGCTTAAGTTTAAATAATGCTAGATTGATTTTGTTCTGCCTAAATAATCTTTTTCCTTCACTAACAAAAAAAATAGTTTGAAAGATTGAGGGCAAAAGGAGAGGGGGACAGCAAAGGATGAGGTGGTTAGATAGTGTCATGGATGCAATGAACTTGAATTTGGAAAAACTCCAGGAGACCATGGAGACAGGATGGCCTGGCATGCCATGGTCCTTGGGGTCATGAAAAGCCAGACACAACTGAACAACAAGAAAACCAAAACTTACTATACATGTCCCATTCAATATTGCTCTGGCCATAGCACACAGATGTGACTTAGTTAAATAGGTTGTCAAATAATTAACATAAAGCTACACATATGAAGATAAAACATTATATACTTTTGTAATATATAAGTGACCCAATTAAAAGAGAACTAACTAGGCATTATATTACTTACATCATCAAGGATCTTGATTTTCAAAGAAGGCTCAGAACTTGTAGGAACAATCTCAAGCTCTTCTTGTTCCAAAACATCTGCCCAATACTTTTTCATTTCTATTGCTGGAAATAAAAAAAATGTCATCAACCAGTTTTTAAGATTGGTAATAAATATTTCTGCATGACTAGAATAACAATACATGCTTGTTGAAAGAATATGGTTTTCTTGCCTTATATTCTAGGAATGAATGTTTTAGACATTTAGCATAGTACTTAAAATTAGAAGATGTATCTTTATTGAAAATGATAGTTTGCACTATATGAATCCCATGGACATATGAATAATAAAAGAATATGGAAAACCACATAAGTAAAATGACAATTCTTCTATGTTTAGAATATATTCTGCTGATTTTAATGAAAGTAATCTTATTAGCAATTTTAAATATATATACAATTATGTAAAAATTCTTTAGCTGAATAAGAACTTTGATCATTCCTGCTTATTTCTAAAGAAGGCAGATCCATTTATAATGAAAATTGACATGAATCACAAGGAAGTGGGTTGGACATATTCATCACCTTATCTGTAAAAATAACAAAGGTGGGATATAAATAATAGAACTAAAGAAATTATATGGATTAAATGTGCATCTTGCTATGAAAACACACTAACTAGGAGACAAACCAATATTCCAGTGCATGGAGCTTTTGAGTTCTGGTACAGAAAAAAGGAAGGACATAATTTTAATAAATAAAACATTTTCTAGGTCAAATGCCAACTGTTAATAGTAAATTAATAACGGGGGGGGGGGGGTTTCTTTGTCAAAAGAGTAGGAATCATACTAAATTGTGCCAGTATCTAAAGAACAATATTTTGCTAGACATCCAAAATTCTGTCTCTCTGCTTTCTAAAGATACTTTACCTTCTGGTGAGATGGATTCCCAAGAGTCTAGCAGGTTTTTGATTATGCTAAAGGAGGAGAAAGGTATTTTCCCACATTTTCTGTCCTTATCTAAGCATATATGTAACTTGACTAGATTCCTAGTTCTCCATTCAGCACAGGGCAGTAAGGTGCAGTAAAGTATTACAGCTTTCTCTTAATTGAAAGGAGTTGGGATGAAAAAATATATCAGCTATTTTTTCTGCTGATTCCTTCTTTATCTAGGCTCCCAAATGAAGAAAGATTCTGCCTTTGTCTCTACACTTGTTAAGGGGCAAAGAAAAACAAAGACCCTGTATAATAAGCCAAACCAATACCTAGGAATCCTAACTATAGTTTTCCCTATAATTGTACCATGTGGGTTTCACTCAGATCAGATTTTTAAATAATGAGAATGGGTTCAATGATTATAGTTTCCTTTTTCTCAAAAATCTTTCTGTTTTCTACACTACTGCAAATCTTTGTTTTGGGTTTAGTGCAGCAATATCTGGTTGTATTTAAACATTCCCCTGGCACATGTTGGTGTTGACTAATATCTCATTTCACTTCCCCCAAAGCTAATTTACTAACTGAATTCTTGTAGTGGTTTTGTCTTAGACATACTATGATGTATGAAAAGCCAACTAACCTATATCACGAGCATTTGTTATGTCTTCCTCCTCCTCCTCCTCCTCCTCCTCCTCCTCCTCTTCTGCCTCTTGTACTTCCTCTTCTCTGCTGCAACTATCAGGAATGTCACTTGATAATGATTCCTTGAGTTTTAATTCATCCATTATAACGTCATATGACAATTGATCAACTGGAGTTCTAGAAACAAACATAAGGAAGATAGTGCTTTAAAAATTTTAAAATAATCTTAATAGGATTATACACTGCAAGAAAAATCAAGTGCATAATCTGTTGGTGGACTCAATAATACCTGCTGGAATACTGGTAGATGTTGTGGCCAGGAAACTATAACTAATTTCAGCAGCTGATCAAGGTGCATGTGGAGTTGCCCATGAATATGACCTTGAAGTCGCAGGTTGCACAAAATGCAGTTGCTTACTTGCTGACCAGTCTCAGCAGAATCACACCTAATCTGAAAGCATTCTACCAGTTGCCAAGAAGTTTCCAAGCCCAATTCAAGATGCTAGTTTGTTGCTTATAAAAGCCTATTGTCTTCTCCAGGTAGAATCTGCCCACCTGATACGATACAGCCAGGAGAGGATGCTATGATACTCATTTTAGTGAAATCGAAGGTATAGAGAAGTGGAAATGGCATTCACAGCAGTAGTTCCTTTACTTTGGAACAACTTTTCTTGTGGAGCTAGTTAAGTCTCCTGCTTTTATCCTTTAGGAAGGAGATCCAATGCAATTCTAGGATGCATCAACACAGGGATAGCATCAAGAACACAAGAAATGATAGTATCACTCTATACTGCACAAGTAAGGCCACGCCTGGCCTACTGCATCATGATACCATGATACCAAAAAAGATTATGAAGCCTTAAAAAGAGTGCAGAGAATAGAGATAATAAGGGATCTTGGGGCTAAATGGTACAATGAATGGTTAAGGGAACAAGGTATATTTAGCCTAACAAAGAGAAGGCTTAGGGTGACATGATAGCCGTCTTCAAATACCTGAAGGGCTTTAACAGAGAAAAGGGGTTGATTTGTTGTCCAAGCACCTGAGGACAGGACAGGAAGCAATGGGTGAAAACTAGTTTGAGAATCATCCAACCTGGAATTAAGGAGAAACTTCCTGACAGTGAGAACAATTAGTCAATGGAACATCTTGCCTCCCAGAGTTGAGGGAGCTCCATCGCTAGTGATTTTCAAGAAAAGACTGGATATTCATTTGTTGGGAGAGAATAAGGTCTTCTGCTTTGGCCAGGGGTTTGGACTAGAAGACCTTCAAGGTCCTTTCCAGTCCTATGATTCTCTTCCATTAATTTTTTTTGGGAAAGTGAAGACAGCAGCATTTTTTTAAAGGTTGGGTATTTTTAATATACTGTCGTAAGCCCCTAGAATGTTTTGAGAAGGATACAAATATCTGTATTAAAAACTGCAATAATAAATAAATTGTAGTAAACAACATTTTGTTCAAACCATCTACAGCTGAGCTATACTGAAGAATGGTCCACTGTTTTTCAACAATAACAATAACAATAACAATAATAATAATAATGTTGGAAGGGACCTTGGAGGTCATCTAGTCCATCTTCTCTGTACTCTCATCAGCATTTGCTCACAAGCAACTCAATAATTCAAGTTCAACAGCAAACAATAACAGTTTACAATGCTAACATTCCTTCCAATTATTTTCTTTTATTGATGAAGAATCTGAAACCTATTGCAATTGCTTGCTGGTATATAACTGGTAACAAAAAAACCCACCTTGGGTATTTATTACTGTACTTCATTCCTAATCAGCATTTAGAATAAGCTATCCTTCTGCAAAGCAATGTTTTCTAATATTATTATATAGTTTCATTCATTTTAAAATGCAGTTTCCCTCACATATTGCAGCAATCCAGTCAATACCTTCTATGCTTCTTAATTAATAATCTTTCCATATAGTTCAAGCTATCTTCTTTGAATTCAATTTCAATAGACTTTTTCATAATTGGAGGGCTCGTCTGCACCTGACATGTACCTGAATTTTCTATAACAATAAGAGAAAATTGTTAGCTATTATTTTAGCACATGAAGGTACCAATTTTGCCTGATTGTAATTTTATAAAAAAAAAGTATTAAAAGTTTTAAAGAGAAGATAAAAACTAACAAAAACTAATGTAAAGAAAGAAAAAAAGACAAAAAGACAAAGACACAACATCCTGGGGAAAAGGATAAAAAGAAATAGAAGAGGCCTCCAATTTCTCTGAAGTGCATTCCCTCACTATATGTTGCATAGTCTGTCGGGGAGCCCCGCAATCACATTGTGCTGAAGGTGTCTTTCCCCATTTATACAGAGAATCTATGTTGACAAAAACAAAAGCTCACTTCTTCTATTATCTAGGTTTTTTTTCTAATCATCAATTGCATTTTTCCTAGTACACGCAAAAAAGTATGTAAGGGGTTTCCAATCATCCATAAATAAAGTTAGTGTCTTTTCTCTAATCATCTCTGCAAGTTCTATCATCTTCACTAACCATTCCTCCATTGTGAGTAGTGTCATCCTCAACTTACAACAGTTCATTTAATGACTGTTTGAAGTTACAGAAAAAGGTGATTTATGACCACTTTTCACACTTACGACCATTGCAGCATCCCCATGGTCATGTGATCAAAATTCAGTTGCTTGGCAACTGGTTCATATTTACAACAGTTGCCGTATTCCAGGGTCATGTGATCACTTTTTGTAACCTGACAAGCGAAGTCAATGCAGAAGCCAAATTCACTTAACAGCCATATTCCTAACTGAACAACTGCAGTGATTCAGTGAACATCTAACTCACTTAGCAACAAATGACTTTTTCCCTAGCTTTTCTGTCCATGAGATCCAAAAGAAAAGGCTCTGGTTTCAATTATACTATAGTCTTTACAAGTCTTCTGAATTAGTATATGCATTTCTATCCATTTTTTCTGGTTTTATTACACACCTTCTAAACATGATAGAATGTTCATTCATGTTTATCTGATTGTTAATATTCACTGTAGAATGCTAACAGAATCTGTGGAATATTTTTTTAAAAAATCCTTAAACATAATCCAGAATACAGTATTAATATTCACTAGAATAACATGCAATTCATAAAATCAATACTGCCACAATCATAAGCTCTTTGCACTGAAATTCCATTAAGTCTTGATAAATAAGCTCCCCCTTACCCCGGGAACAAAATCAGCACAGAAGTACAGATTAAAACAAACATGGTGAAAGAGTATAATGTCTGATTAAATATGTGAATGGTAATTTTGCATTGCAAACAAAAAGAGACAGAGACAGAAAGACAAGCATACCACTTGAAGAACATGGGGCAACTTGTTACTGTTTTGATGTCCAGGAAAAGAAGCAACCATCTCCTACTTTTAGAGTGAAAATAAAGTTAAACTTTTATGCTGGTTTTTCAAAATTTTTGCGTTAAAAAAACAAACATATCCAGTACCTGACTCAACCTGGCAGGAACGTTCTTCTTTACTTTTCTGGGAACAATTTCCACTTCTCCACTGATTTAGAGCTTCTTGAAAAGACTTTGCAGATTCTTTTTCATCAAAGGTACCATGCAGAAAAAATCCACCATTTTGAATCTCAGCCCAGTCCTCGGTAGACGGTACTATAGAATGTTTCTGAATTAAAAAAATTAACCTGAGTTAAATGAAGTTGTTGTTTTTGAGTACATCACCCAGATATAAAATAGGTTGTGGGCAGCTTTTAAAAGTATGCTTTTGCAGAGCACACTGGCACAAATAAAATTCCCAGCTGCTTCAAGGAGTTTTCCAAATTATCTCTAACTACATACATAAACACAGCTGCTTTGCCAGGAAAACTATTGTTTTTGAATGCACAGATAACCAGAGATATCTTTCAAAGGGCAAACCTACTGTGTTCAAAGAGGGATGGGTCACTAAAGCCAATGTATTTCATTAATGCTTGGCATAGCTATAATATTGTGCCATTACTCTCATCCTTAACAACATACATACAAATAATATGTAAGGTACTACAGGTAGTCCTTATTACTAGAATTTTTGTTGCTAAGCCAGGCAGTTGTTAAGTGAGTCATGCTCAATTTTATGATTTTGTTATAATGCAATACAAATATTTTTTTTAAAAATGCATTATTAGCCTCAGGATAGTCGTGAAGTGTGGATTAAAATTAATAAAATATTAGGTATTAACTCAAATACCTAATATTATTCAACTGTCCAACAACAAATAGAAAAGCAAATTATTTTCTTTCAAGAATTTTCCCCGAGCTGCTTTGATTAGACTACATCCTAAGCAAGTGAATTTTGGTTATGATTATGTTATAGAAGTGTCTCTGTTTTTAAGATCCCAACCTTCTGGTTGAAAACATCATACACTACCTCAGTATTATTTGTTGGTGTTTTTGGTGAAAATGGAGGAACAGCAACTATATCCTCTACTCTAGTGGTCACATTTTTCCCCTGTCCATTATTTATGAAGTTATTATTCTCTGTTGGATTGACAGTTTTCAGGAACTGCTGTGCAGCTTCCAGTTTTCCAACTGAGATACGTGCTTTTCCCTAAGGAAAAAAAGTCATATATGAAACTCAAAACAAATACAAAAAAACTTTGCATCCCTGTATAATCAACAGATGACTGTAGACATCCTATTCTGATGACATCAGGCAAAGAAGCAAACAGTTTAGAGATTAATATTTGGCAGTTCTCATTTAATTTTCCTGCATTCATTCCTTTCTCTCTCTGGCTCCTTTCTAGATAACCAGCTTTGTTATTCAGTTATTTTCCAGGATTTCAGCCATTTCCAAAAAATTCCATTCTTTCCTTTCTTAACACATTAAGATGGCTGTCTATGCTCATTGACACAATTAACTAGGGTATATGTAAGATTGTTAGCTCTTGCCTCACATTCAGGAGGCAGTATTTCTGTCTCTGGGCTCAGACAGAAAATATCTGCTGTGAACTCTGCGTAGGTGTCAGGAAGGGCATCCGGCCAGTAAATGTTCAGCTCCATTTAGCCTCCCCGATTCCACCATGAAGCTACCGGTAAGTGGTGTGGTGGCCTAGAGGTGGAGCTCTTGCCTTACATTGAGGAGGTTGTGAGTTCAATCCTAGGTAGTGGCAGATATTTTTCTGTCTGGGAGCAAAGAGAAAATATCTTCTATGAACTCCATGTGGGCATCAGGAAGAGCATCCAGCCCGTAAATGCTCAGCTCCATTCAGTCACTGACTCCACCCCAGTGCAAGAGATTATAGGGTTGTTAAAAGAAAAATAATAATAAGATATTGGTTAGCCTAGGCTGCCTAAATTCACAACAGTATAGCAAATTCTTAATTAAGATTAAGCAAAGAAAAACACAAATCTATCAATAAAAAGCAGGTAATTTAAATATTAAGAATTAAAAGGTACTACTCATTTTAATATTACACAGATTATTCTATATAATAGAAATAGATAGTATAATTAAAATTGTTGTACAAAACAAATAAAGATTCAAGTTAGTGTTTATCCCAAAATACATCATTATAAATAAACATTCCTGTATTAAAGAACTACATATGTTATGTATCAGCTCTGGCAATCTGTGGTTTTGGGCTTTTTATTCCAAGAAAATAATACAATTTGCTCTGCTTAATCAAGAAGTAACTAATTGAATTTAATATGCAAGGGAAAGTGAGAGCATAAATGGCCTTTACTCTATAAAACCAAAGGTCAGAAACATGAATACACAGAAAGCAGCCAGAGACACAAGCACGATTATCTTAAAGCATTAAACATTTTAGGGGGAAAATCTAATTATAAAAATTGCTAATGTTTTACTGTAAAATTGGAGAATATTTAAGGCACTGCTAGTGACACTACATTTTTACAAACAAGATTTTACAGCATACCCCTTGCAAATTACATATCTGAACCATTAGAATTTTTTCTTCCATGTTTTGAACAAGTTCTTCAAACAATTACTCCAACAGAATCAAGAGACTAAATAACACAATATATAAATTCACTAAGATATCTGTAAGGGTTAATGAAGATATTTTAATATTATAAACAACAGTCTAATTGCATTGCTTTTTACATTCAACATTAGACTTTCTCAACTCTGTGGTGTTTGGAGTCTGTCTCTCTCTGTATATTCTCATTTTTTGCTAGATACAAGGAGGCCCCTGTTGTGTAGCGGGTTCTTTGGCACAGGAATGAAGACGAGGCAAGTGAGTTCAGGAAAGCTCATGGTTTATTGCTTGCAAGATCTGAACTGAGAATTGGGCTGTAACTAGCCGCAATATATAGTCTAGCCCCTAGGCGGCAGCCAATAGGTTTGAAGCAACCATTGCTGCCTAGGGACAGCCAATAGCAGCACTGGAGACTTGTAGTCTGGGTTGCTGGAGAGCCATTAGCTGCTCCAGCAACCCACATAGTATTTCCATTGAGCCCAATACATAACACCCCTCCCCTCTTAGATCAGACAATATTGTAACACAATTTAGTCTTAATACAATTATCAAGATTCATTATCAAAACAATCCTGAATAATAGTAATAGAAAATAAACCCATATAGGTTACAAGGTTAACTTATAGCATCTGAATGAATAGGCTTCACTGACAGCACACTAGACAGTTAACATCATAGCATCTGAATGAATAGGTGAATAGGTGACACTTGGGTGTCCTCCTGGATTCACAGCTCAATCTGGAAGATCACATAGGAGCTGTGACCCGGGGGGCTTTTGCCCAGGTTCGCCTGGTGCGCCAGTTGCGACCCTATCTGGACCAGGATGCCCTGCGTACAGTCACTCATGCGCTCGTGTCCTCTCGTATAGACTACTGCAATGCTCTGTACATGGGGCTGCCCTTGAGGACCACTCGGAGGCTTCAACTGGTGCAGAATGCGGCTGCACAAGTTGTGATGGGGGTCTTCTGATACTCCCATGTAACACCTCTACTCCGCGAGCTGCATTGGCTTCCAGTTGCCCTCCGGGTGAGATTCAAGGTGCTGGTGATTACCTATAAAGCCCTAAATGGCATGGGTCCGGATTACTTACGGGAGCACCTGCTGCCGGCGTCAACTTCCCTTCGTCCTGTGCGCTCCCACAGAGAGGGCCTCCTCAGGGTGCCACCAGTCACAAGAGTGCCGGCTGGCGGCCCCCAGGGGGAAAGCATTCTCTGTGGGCGCACCAGCCCTTTGGAATCAATTACCGGTTGAGCTCCGGATGGCTCCTGACCTTCGCTCTTTCCACCGTGATCTGAAAACTTACCTATTTGAACAAGCCGGCCTGGTCTAATGGGTTTGAGTAGAATGCTATAGGAACCTGTGTTCCATTCTTTTCTAAGTGACTTAAAACTGCCCCCACTCCATAGGGAGATGCATCACATGCAAGACATACTGGCTTAGACTCTTTGTAATGAGTTACAGTGGACTTTTCTGACAATAGTGCTTTTAAGTCCTGGAAACTTTTTTCATGTAAATTAGTCCATTTCCATGGAGCTTTCTTATCTAAAAGCCTGTGCAAAGGCTCTGCTAATGCTGCCTTATGAGGTAGAAAGGTGTGATAGAAGTTAAGGAGACCCAAGAATGCTTGTAGCTCACCTTTGGATTTGGGCCTAGGAGCTATTTTAATGGCCTTCACTTTAGATTCAGCAGGGTGAATGCCGTTAGCATCAATTCTGAATCCCAAGAATTCTGTTGAAGGAACCCCAATACTACACTTGCTCTTTTTTAATTTGAGGCCTGCTTCATGAAGCCTCTGTAAAACAGCTCTGAGCCTGCTGGCTAACACTTCTGGGGATCCAGCAATAAGAACATCATCAAAATAAGGGCAGACACCCTGAATGCCCTTAAGTGTGTGTTCCATTATTCCCTGGAAAATGCCTGGGGCAACACTGACTCTGTTCTGTTCCCCCCTCTGGAGTACAAACAAACAGACAAGCAGGCACGACTAGCAAGAGTTAATTCTACAGGCTGTAGTTAATTGCCTTCAGATAAGGCCTTGGCAGCAAAATAGGCTCATTACCTCAGACCAAACAAACAGTTCAGAAGCAGATGTACAGAAGCGTTGCCAAGAATTCAGACCAGGGTTTCAAACAAGAAGCAGAGTTCCGAAGATGTGACCAGAAGTTGTTTAAACTATTGTTCGTCACAAAGTTCTGAGAGCAGCCACACACCCTTTTGTACCTAGTGGGGTGTGGCTCAATGACTCAGCTAATCCCTGGCCCTCCTACTCTTCCTACGCTGCTATAAACGCTTGGCTTGGCCCTGCGTCTTTCTTGGGGGTCTAGCCATGAGTCATCTTCACTAGACTGTATCTGCTGCAGCTGCTTGAGTAGCGTTGCGGCCTTGAGGCCTTCTTCCGCGATTTGGTTTGCCCAGAGATAGTTTTCTACCTGGAACAAATAAGATGGCCATTCTTCTTGATGCTTCACATCAAATTCTCGAACTCTTCCGACCTTCGGCATTCTGTTTCTTGCTGGTTCCTGTGATTTCTTCTAATCCTGCTTCCCAGGCTCAGGAAATGAGTCTGCTGAGCTCGAGGTCGCTAGCGTAACTTGCTAGATGACCTTGGGGGAGGGGGGAAATGCCTTTTCCCTCTGGCATGCTCTGCCTTCCCCTCTACGTCTTCAGCTCTTTTTCAGGGAAGCAGGATCCCACCTTCGTGGCCAGTGTTGTCTAGCAGGTTCTTTGGCGCAGGAATGAAGACAAGGCAAGTGAGTTCAGGAAAGCTCATGGTTTATTGCTTGCAAGATCTGAACTGAGAATTGGGCTGTAACTAGCCACAATATATAGTCTAGCCCCTAGGTGCAGCCAATAGTTTTGAAGCAACCATTGCCGCCTAGAGACAGCCAATAGCAGCACTGGAGACTTGCAATCTGGGTTGCTGGAGAGCCGTTAGCTGCTCCAGCAACCCACATAGTATTTCCATTGAGCCCAATACATAACAGCCCCGTTAACTGCTCTTTTGAGTATGGTTTTGGCAATAAAGAGCAGGTGACTGAATGTCAGTCTGAAGTCATGAAAGTGTGGCTCCTGGATAAACTTGTTCCAAGTCACTGTTATTACAGTAAAAAGAAAAATATCAGGAACATCACTTTTCATCAAAGAATGGCCAACTTTATTGTGAAGTCTGTCAAAGAGAAAGGATCAGTTACAAAACGTATTTCATTTGGGAACAAAGCATTTTTAAAGCTGCCAGTTGGCAGATAGCAAAAGAAAGAAGTCTGTGAAAAAAAAGGATTTGAGTTCGGGCAAAATGAAAATAAATAAATTATTATAACAAAAACAATAATTCTGGTTCCAAAAATATTATTTATTCTGACATATACTTTTTTTTCATTACAAAAAACACAGCTAGTCTAAGATATAACATTAAGCCATAATGTCTCTTGCTTTTAGTCAGTGCCTTTTATAAATCTAATATGGCTTTGTATAATGGGTAAAGCAAGCTAGTAAGTCCTTTTCATGTGTGTTTTTTTTAAAAAAATTGCTTTAGCAATATGTATGAATGAAGCCACATTAATTGCTTGCTCTGAGCTCACAATTATAGCCTTACCTTTTTCATCTTTTTCTTGTTTATCTATAAATGTTAATTCTTTCTTAGAAGAAACTAACCCCCAATTCATACTGTTCTAGCTTCCAAAATGTCTTCATTAGAAATTCAATGTATTTAAATTTTATTGAATGTTGTAGCATTGGCCCTATTATAACTCCAAAATAACCCTCCATATCTGACCAGTTATAGGCAAATTAAGACAAGCCCAGTTTATTTTATTATTTCAAATGTCTTCTTTAATAATTCAATTTTACAAAATACTATAAGATGAGAAAGTCAACCATGAGTTATATGAAGAGGTACCCTTTTTCCATTTGTCCAGAAACTATCACCAGCCATTTTGATTAATTTATCATGTGTCATCAACTGTGTCAAGTCTCAGTGATCACATGTGTAGATTTTTTTCTATAATGATCTGTCCCTAATCTTTCAGATCTTCAAATAGTGCAACCACTGAGTCCATCAACCTTGCTGCTGGCTGTCCTCATCTTCTCTTCCTTATTTCTGGGAGACTCTTTTTACATTCTTCCCAAACAATTTCTTTTTAGTTGATCCCACAGTTCTTGTTCAGGACTTCAAAGCAATTTCTGATGTTCTCCTTGAAAATGATGGGTATATGCTCAAGATAATACTGTGGAGGCTGGTTGGATATCTTCTTCTTTAGTTTAACTCAGAACTTGCATATGAAAAGTTCATGATCTGTTCCAGCTGGCACTTGGCCATGTCTTTGATGCTATAATTGAGATCTTTCATCTTTTTTAAGTAATAATATACTCAATTTGATTTCTATATATTCCATCTGACAACAGCACGTATAGGGCAACCATTTGGTTCTTTGAAGACAGTGTTAGCTATGAAGAGACCATTGGAATGGGACAATTGAAAAGTTGATCTCCTGCTTCATTTTGGTTTCCTAAACTATCCAACTACATTTTCCTCTTTAATGTTTCCAACTTCAGCATTTCAATCTTGAATCACAAATAGAACTTCTTGCTTGCTTTCCAATTGAAGATAATCATAAAATTCATCAACCTTCTCTTCTTCTGCACTGGTAGAGGCAGCATAAACTTGAAGGATTGTCATATTAAAAAGTTGTCTGTGAAGTCTAATATTACTGAGTCATTGGTTGCATTGTATCCAAGAACTGTTGTAGCTATATCGAGTCTAGCTATAAAAGCAATATTATTCCTTGTTTTTCATGTCCTGAGTTAATAAGCCAAGTGATCTTCTGACTAAAAGTGTTCAGTCCCAGTCCCTCTCAATTTGATGATGCCTAAGATGTCAATTTGTAGCCAGTTCATTTCATCTTTCATTGGGCTAAGCTTTCCTTTGTTTATTCTTCTTACATTCCATGTCCCTGCTGCAATTTTATCTTTCAAACTTAGAATTTTCTTTTCCTGTATGGCATCATCAGCAAATAGACATTCCAAAAGCTTTAATCTAGCCACATCCTAAACACCATTATCCTCAGCAATTCCTCAGAAGCATGCTGAGTACTAAACAACCTGAAGGCATCATTATTGTCAATCCTTTCATATTTTCTATTTATGTGATTTTCTTTGTAAAAATATAGGAATGGTTTGTTATTGCCTTCTCCCATGAAGCATGAGTTTTATTTATTTATTTATTTATTTTAATCCAATTTATATCCCGCCCTTCTCCGAAGACTCAGGGCGGCTTACAATTTAAAGCACAAATCAATGTGCTTAGCAATAGCCTTCATTCTATGAATATGCCTGCTTATTAGGGCTTTCCCCCCCCCCCAAGCAGCATTATTACAAAGTCAGCTTATTGCCCCCAACAATCTGGGTCCTCATTTTACCTACCTCGGAAGGATGGAAGGCTGAGTCAACCTTGAGCCTGGTGGGATGCGAACCTGCACTAATTGCAGGCAGCTGGTGTTACTTAAGGAGGCATTAGCCCACTGCTCCACCAAGTGATAAAGTTGATGCCTTTATCACTAAAGTGATCATCTGTCTCTGACATCTTCCTATATCGCTGCTGCCCAATATATCTTTGCTTTAGCTGGACAGTTAGGAAATCTTTGCCCCCTAGGTGACCCTGCTGGGAAACTATATTCCTGGCATTTTCTCCCAATGTTCTTCACTCCCCCACCGGAGAACAGCCCTGCCCACTCCAGTCATGATGAGTTAGCACAGCAGGACTTGAGAGGCACTTTAACGTGGCTAGTTTTGATTAATACACAAAATGTGTCTCCACTCACTTTACATTACGTATATTGCATCAGTCATACAAAAAGGCTACTCGGAGGTGATAATATTTGGAACCATATGCAAATGGATAACATGTATGTGCTTCCAAGCAGATAACCATTCCACTAAGGTGAATGGTGGAGACAATTAAGTGAGAAGGACTCAAATGACTTGACTTTCTTCCCATAGCTCTGTGTTCCAAATGTTACTACACATTGTGGGGGAAACGCATTTCCCATGTCATCATGACAACAGAAAATAGAGGCATAAGAGATGGTGGAGGGAAAACTCTGTACAGTTCAAAAACAGATCAAGGATATTTTCTCTGAAAGGCAAGTCCAGCTGGAACAAACTGAATAGCAAGAGATGTTCAGTTACACAAAATGAATGGTTTCGTTAGAAAAGATACAAAAAAATGGGTGTAATCTCTACCTCTTTTATATATAAAGTGATATATTCCTAATGAGAGTATATTTTAATTGCTTTCAGTCTGGAAAGCTGCTTGCTGGGCCAAAGTGTTCATGTGACCAGATTACTGCATAAATGCACTTATCCTGCAAAAATGTCATACCCATTACAAGCTATCAGTAGATAATGATAATTATTTGCATTAGCTAAACAGAGTTATGGACTTTAAACATAATTCTCTACACAGAGTTTCAAGTATGTATTCTGGGTTTCGTATTCATTTAGGGCTGTTTCTATATAATAACATTGGCAAGAGTAAATAGAGAGTAAGACTGTCAAGCTGCCAAAAGGATTTCTACATATCACAGATAAAAGTGCTCCTAAATTTGCCTTGGTGGTTGTTTGTGCATGTATTTAGTGGTAATATGCCTTCTAAGAAGAGTTTGCAAAGAAATATACCTGCAAAGAAGTTGTTCTGTGGAGTTTCAGTGCTCCCTTCTGGTGTATTCTGGCAAAGCAACTAGGACAATAATTTTCGCCACATTCTAAACACACCTTGTGGGGGGGAAAAAGGAAATTAAGATTTAAATATCTTCAATACATACCTTTGTGATCCTAAAATACCTTGCAGTTTACCTGATTGTACTTAAAGCTCCCTACACTAAATAAGAAAACAGATCCAAAGAAATATAAGTAAAAGCCTGGTACTAGGGTATTTATGAAGCCACTGAGCTAGTTGAAGTGGGGAGAAGTTATAGTGTGAGGCACTAATCTTTCTCTTTTTGTACAAGAGAACTATATCCTTTTGCAATCACCAGAATCATTTTTAGTTTAAAAACTGAATAATAAATAAACAAAATTTGCACCCTTCAAGATAATGAAGCCCTCCAGTGGCTTATGAAATTCATGTACCATACAGATGCTAACAGAGTATTTTTTTATTTAAGTAATTCACAGAGTATTTTTTATTTAAGTAACTCAAGGCAATAAAATACATAATACTCCTTCCTCCTCCTATTTTCCTCACAACAACAACCCTTTGAGGTGAGTTTGGGCTGAGAGCAGCTGAATGGCCCTAAGTTATCCAGCCCTGCTTTCATGCCTAAGGTGGACTTGATTTAATTTAATATAATTGCCAGAGAAGAGAATTATAAAGACATTATTCTATCTAACATTCTAAAAAACTTACTGCATTCTAGTTTATTATGTTTGAACTTCTCAAAATGGAGTAATTATTCCATGTCACTATTTGAAATTGTAACCTTTTTCGGTTTGAAAAAAATAATACAATTTTTCTGAAGAAAAATTCTCACAAATACAGCATGAATCAGGTTTGATTTTTTTAAAATACATTTCATAGGCCATTTTCATAAACAAGAGGATGCAATGCACAATAATTTCAGCAGTAGTTTCATTCATAATATTTTGTCCCAAAGTACTAGGTCCAGTAGTGGAATTCAGCCAGTTCTCACCACTTTGCCAGAACCGCTATTTTTTTGTTGCATAGGCCCACAATGGACTTCCGGAAGCGGCATCCACACAGAGAACCAGTTGTTCACATATTTGAATCCCACCACTGACCAGGTCCTTATAGTTATCATCTAGGTTAATCAATTTTAGGCATTCTAAAGCCATGCAAACTGGCCATGCTGGGACTTTTGACATTTAGCTAAAGAATAGGCCAGAGGAGGCTTTCTCAAAGTAATTTAAGAAAATTTATTATACTAGATCTGAGCACTTGTTTTTTTTAAAAAAGAAGTCAAACAATTTTAAGGTCAGCAAAGCTTATATTAATTATGATGTCATTATATAAATTATATTAATATAAAATTATAATATATGATATATCAATTTATATTAATATAAATTAATTATATTAATTTCAAAAGCATTTTAGCAAAGAGAATATTTAGCTTCTAAATTTATTTTTTTAACATAAGCCATTATGAGACAAAAATAAGAGCAGTAAGAGCAGGATTTTATCAAATACAAAATAAACTTGATACATCTTATTTTTTTATATAGTTTTCTGTCCAAAGTAAGCCAAATAGTGATCCCACCTACTTACTAGCAATGCAGTCTTCATCTCACATTGACCACAGGCCTTGCCCTTCACTTTAGGTCTTTCAGTGGCTGCTTCATTTGCTGTTTTAAGTACAAAAGGCTGCTTGGCTGGATCCGGAGCTGCAAAATGTAGATTTGTTTTTAGAGCAAGAAAGAAACATAGATAAATGCACTGCACTAATAAGTAATTTGGCAGTAAACAGGACTAACGTATTCCCCCTGGTGGTGCTGTAGCTGTTTTCAGTATCATGAATTTGTCCTTCGTGCATTTGTTCTTTGATATAAGCTACTCAAAATTATTTAGAATTAAGTAGCCTACATGTCACAGCAATAAATAAACCATTAAATCAAAGTAATTGAAATTCTAAAAGTAATCTTGGCAACCTTATAGTATAATAAATATTTTCAGATTGTTTCTCAAGGCATACGTTACTTGTTTGATCAATGGATCTCAAGTTCTCCTTTATGCAGATCTTTACATTAGTTACAGGTGGCCCTTGACTTATAATCAGTTGTTTAATGAATGTTCACAGTTGCAATGGTCTTGGAGGACCGTAAACTACTGCCAGCTATTGTAAAATGTTACACCAGCACAATGCATATGCTTGCATTTCAGGTGCATGACAATCTGTTTGCATTTATGACCAGTTGCCAAGTGCCTTGCAATCATGTGATTGTCATTTGCAATCTTCCCCCCCCAGAAAAGGGGGAAGCTGGAAGGGAAGGATGCAAACAGAGGGATGCTGGATTTGAGGTCCTTTCCCCCATCATGCTGAAGGACCTTCCCTCCTCTTGAAGGAAGGGGAAATCCTCCCACATACTCAAGGAACAGACCTGATGTGAAAAGCCTAGTGGATTCCACCATTTTGAGGTTTTCAGAATGCTGCCATTTGCTAAAGTTTAACCAGATGTCATTGTTTGTGCCCTTCCCATAGGGGAAAATACTACGGAACACCATCATCCTGAGCCTTTCCTTCAGAACAGAAAATACTAGCAAATGCCAGCATTCTAAGCATTCCCGAATGATGGTGTTGCGAGCATTTTTGCCAGATTGAGGTCTGTTCCTCCAGTATACCAAGAGATTTCTGCTCCGAAGGGGAATTGATGGAACAGACCTTAAATCTGGCAAAACTTCTAGCAAGTCAATTATTCTTACAATCATTTCCCTTGGCTTTCCAGCTCTCTGCTTAACAACTTGCAAGGTTGCTAAAAGACTTCAATGGGGAGAGTGGGAATTGCACTCGTTGAGTAAAGCATGGCATCTTGCTTAATGATTGCTTTGCTCAATGACCAATTCCAGGCTCAGTTGAGGTCCTAAGAGGAGGACCATCTGTAATGTTATGCACACCCAAAATTTATTATGTAATTAAATTGATAGAATCTTGTTAAGTTACCAATTTTCACAAGATGTTTATGTTATCATCTGAAATCTCATTAGATCTTGACTAAGGCACCAAACATTTTTTTAAAAAAAATAAAGCTATTGTTATGACTGATCATGTAGTCAGCCAAAGGGTTAGACTGTATTTGGTATTTTTCTCCACCTATCACATATTTTCCAAGGAACCGGGATTGGCAGATGTTGTTTGATGGTGTTAAGTGTATTGTTAAAAGGATATAAGCTATTCCAAGAAAAGCTGTCTTTGCCAATTGACTGTTGGAGATTTTATTAATGCCAAAGGTGTTCAAGTGTGCTCAAATTGTTTTGGGATTGCACCCAAGGTGCCTATTACTATTGGTATTATCTTTGCTTTCTTTTGCCACAGTCATTGTACTTCCATTTGCAGGAGTACAATCTGCACTGTTCTCATGGATTATCAGTTATTCATGGAATACAGACTGGAAACAATTTTGGTAGACTGGTTAATTGGGTGATTTATTTTTCTCATTTTGAAAAACAATCTGGTAAGGCAATGTCACCAGTTAATTCTTTTAACCTACTTAAATCTTCTGTAAGATTTCCTCAATGAAGAAATAGCCATACTTGTAACCACATTTGGATTATTGCATTATTTTTCAAATCTCAACATTGCTAATACCTTGTTACCTGGAATATGTTCTTTAAGTAGCCTCAGTTTTACTCTGCCTGAAGGAACCTGATAAGGAAGGAAGGAAGGAAGGAAGGAAGGAAGGAAGGAAGGAAGGAAGGAAGGAAGGAAGGAAGGAAGGAAGGAAGGAAGGAAGGAAGGAAGGAAGGAAGGAAGGAAGAAGGAAGGAAAATTAAATTAAACTGTGATTTCTCCAATTGTTCTATAACTTCCCTTTGTTTCCCAACACTAGCCTTCATGGGGCTGTGCCATACTTCTATTTTGAAGGCAAGTGTTTTAGATCATGTGGGAATGCAAAGACCTAGTCTTTTTTTTAGCAACTTCTTAAATCAACTGCACTTTCTTCCAGGATTTTGTGGCTGCCATGCTAAGGTACAATGTGCTACCCAGAAAAATCAGTTTAAGGAGTTGCAGACAACAGTATTAAATTAACACAGTTAATTAATTAAACTTTTTATTTCATATTTATCTTATTTTTCTTCTTTTTAAAATGAAAATCAAAAGGGTTCCTCATTAAAAAAAAATATTTGATACTCTGTGGTCTTTAAAACTGCTGTGCTAAAACATGAGAATCACCACAGATGAGAAAAAGCTGCAAATCATCAAGAATAATAAGAAACAATGTGAAGGAAGCTTTTTCAAGATAAAGGGTTCTTTTAGGAAATGATCAATGACAATGAAACGATCAAATTCACACACAGAAATGAAAGATTCTCCGGGATTGTGAAACACATCTCTACTAACACTTAAAATAACATTTCAAAAATCTGTAAACATGTCAGGGGTCTGGAGGCATGAGTTGCTAAAGGGAAAATTAAAATTCTTTTGTCTGTCACTTTGCCTAGTTAAAATCATATATCTATGCCAGAATTTGTCTTTTCACAAACCTGGAGAATTGTGGCAAATACACCTTTACTGAGTAAATGTCCAGAGGTGGGCAACAAAAATGATGAAAGCTCTTTGGGACAAAACATATCAAGAGAAATAGGAAGAAAAGAATCTGTACAGCCTGGGGGACAGAAGGGGAAGAAGGAACATGATTAAAACCTTTAAATACATTTAAGGCTATGAATAAGGTTCTAGAAGGCAGTGTTTTCACTATTAAGCAAAAATCAAGGACACAAGGATATAACTTCCAACTGACAGGAGGGAAGTTCATATAAAGTATTCCTTCACAGAAAGAGTATAGGAACCTTGGAACCAATTTCCAGCAGAGGTAGTGGGTCAATTATCAGTAACTGAGTTTAAACATGCTTGAGATAAACACATGTCTATCATCTAACAAAAAATAAAGAAAGAAATCCTCAAAGGGCGAACTCAATGGATCACTTTTTCTTTTTCTGCCATCACTTTTCTGTTTCTATGTTTCTGAAGAAAATAAACACGTTAATGGAATCAATGGGCAGAATTAATGGGTGGAATTTCTAAAAAAATCTCAAATGGGAATCTGCTATGATTTAGATTTTGTGACAATTTCCCTCTAGATAGCTGAAAGACAGTTGGTATGCCACATTCATCCAAAACAAGCCTTTCTATACAGGCAAAAGATCTGCCATTCAGGTCCAGTACTAGCAAAAAAATTTGTTGCCCTGTACACCGCCCTGAGTCCTTCGGGAGAAGGGCGGTATATAAATCAAATAAATAAATAAATAAAATGTCAGAAAAAAAGTTTCAATTAATCACTTTCAAGAATCTGACCACAGTGCTGTCCTACAAAAAAACCTTCTTTACTGCAGACGTTTGAATAAAACTTATTTAAACATCCTAGCTGTCTTACCTTTACAGCATTTTCTTTGTTTTGTAAGATTGAAGGTTGTGTGTATAGATTAGCTTGACCTGATTTCCATCGATACCCATTTGCTCCCCTAAAGAAAGATCCAAAAATTGTTTTTTGAGCATTCTGATTCCCTCACTTAGAAGGTGCTTCAGAGCATACAAGATCGTGAATATAACATCTGTTTGCAACGCTTTAAGTACAATGCCTTTCCCCAGAATTGTCAGGGCATCTCTGCAAACCCAGAAATATAACAGAATAACACAGTATGAAGGGGCCTTGATGAACTAATCCAATCACCTGCTGAAGCAGGAGACTGCACACTATTTCAAATAATCTCTTTTTAAAAGCGTCCAATGATGGAGCATCTAAAACTTCTAAGGCAAGCCATTCCACTGATTAATTGTTCTATCTGTCAAGAAATTTCTCCTTATTTCTAGGTTGCTTCTCTCCTTGATTAGTTTCCATCCATTGCTTCTTGTTCTATTTTCAGGTGCTTTGGGGAAAATAGAGCCACAAAGATGATAAAGGGTCTGGAGGTTAACGTATGGTGAACAGTTGAGGAAGCTAGGTTGTTGTTGTTGTTAGTTGCGAAGTCGTGTCCGACCCATCGCGACCCTATGGACAACGTTCCTCCAGGCCTTCCTGTCCTCTACCATCTTCTGGAGTCCATTTAAGCTCACACCTAGCTTATTGAAGAGAAGGATTAGGGAGGACATGATAACTGTCTTCCAGTACTTGAGGGGCTGTCATAGAGAAGAGGGAACGTATTCTCCAAAGCACCAGGGTCAGGACAAGCAATAATGGGTGGAAGCTTGAAGGGAGATCCAACTTAGAAGTAAGGATAAACTTTCTGACAGTGAAATAATTGATCAATGGAATAGTTTGCTCCTGGAGCTGTGGGTGCTCCATCACTGGAGGTTTTCAAAAATAGACTGGACAACCATTTGACCGGATAGTATAAATTCTCTTCCCTTGAGCAGAAGGTTGGACTAGAAGACCTTTGGGGTTCCTTCCAGCCCTATGATTTTGTATTCTATGTCCTAGAACAAAATACCTCTAACTGTCTATTTTGTTACTTATCATCTTCTCACTGTTTGGGAATCAGAAGGAATAGGGCCTGCCCTTTGCTCCTGTTGTGTTTAGTGCATGTAAAAATAATTGCCAATAGGCCACTTAGTTCTTGCTTTTTTGTAACCCAGGATTAAAGAAAACAGCAACAGCACTTTGATCCCAATTTAAAGGCTTAGATTAAGCTTCTTTTCTGGAACAAATATTTGATATTTCTTACTTGCAGTTTGTTTAAAAAAAAACACAGATTAAATGTTACCAACCAAAGGTTAGATAGACCAAACCCACAACATCATCTTGACTTTCAGACAAGTACAGGCAAAGTGCACCATAAGAAATAATAATTGCTTCCAGTTCTAGTGCAACTTCACTCTTTTGCAAGCAAACAGCAAAACAAACAAACAAACTGAAGAGCCATCATTTACTGTAAAAGAAAGGGAGGGAGAAACTTGTTTGAAACTAGAATGTGGTATTAAAGGCTGTGAGAAAAAACAAAAATACATGACTATGGTCCAAGATCATTAGTAACACTTAAAACTTAAACAGAACTATATATCTTGCTAAGTACACTGGAACACTAATGACCACATATCCTTAAAAAGCTGATCCTGGGAAAGAAAGTTAACATTATTACTCTCATCGCTGAAAAAGGGAAACAAATACAAAGAGGCTAATAATGTAGTTCTCAAATTTATACAGGAAAAAGTTACAGATATAAGGGTTGTGCTTTGTCTGCAGAATATTTCAATGTTTGAAATGGATTCTCTCAAATAAAGAATGATTACAATTGGGTTTTTTTTAATTGAAAAGTTTTACAATACATTTTTGAATACAAACCCCCCTCCCACTCCCCTCTCCCCAACCCCCCCAACCCTCCCCTCCCCCCTCCTCGACTTCCCAGAGCAAAATACAGGGTATAAAAATACAAACAAACATAATCTAAAATATGCAAACAACTATAAAATATTAAATTCTATCGCACTTTAACTCTTAGTAAAATGACTACAAGCTAGTTATACATTATATCCGCTACTTATTCAAATGCTAAATGAAACTTTTTAGTCCCATATTTATTCTGGATATAATCAATCCATCTTCTCCACAATTGGGATTTTTTATAATGCAGCTATGAGCACTTAAAGCTCATAAGGACTGGATTTCTATTACAATATAAGAACTTTATAAATAATGAAGCACTCTCGAAGAATGAAAAGTGAATTTGAGAAGCTGACAGCACTTCTGGTAAAAAAAAAGCCCAATGGAAGAAAAACAAAACAAACAAAGAAGTCTCCAATACTACAGAAAGTTTTGGCCTAGACCAGGGGTGTCAAACTGCCAGCCTGCACGCCAGATGCATCATAGCGAAACCGCACCCACCCCATTGCCGGCAATGGCAAAAAAGTTGCAATACGTCACATGTCACGTGACATTGCGAGTTTGGCACCCCTGGCCTAGAGTGTATGTCTAAATGTAAATGAAGACATTTCTTAAACGTTGGTCCAGTTCTTATGATTTAACCCTTTTTAGATATTTTGGTCTAGTGCAAAGCTACAGTATATACTAAGCCAGAAATGTATTGAACCTTCTGCAGTTGCTGGCATAATACTCCAGATACAGTAGATTGGGTTGAATTGGGCTGGTATGGTATAGTAGGATAAGGAAGGGTAGGGACAGGTGGCTCATACATTGCTGCTTTCCACTAATTTAAATAGGAGTAGGGATGGTCTTCCCAGTTGCAATGTATGGGTGTGAAAGTTGGACCATAAGAAAGGCTGAGTGCCAAAGAATTGAGGCCTTTGAACTATGATGCTGGAGAAGACTCCTGTGAGTCCCTTGGACTGCAAGGCAATCAAATCGATCAGTCCTAGAGGAGATCAACCCTGACTGCTCTTTAGAAGGCCAGATCCTGAAGCTAAAACTCAAATACTTTGGCCACCTAACGAGAAGGAAGGACTCACTGGAGAAGAGCCTAATGCTGGGAAAGGTTGAGGGAAATAGAAAAAGGGGACGACAGAGAATGAGGTGGCTGGATGGAGTCACTGAAGCAGTAGGCGTGAGCCTAGATGGACTCCAGAAGATGGTAGAGGACAGGAAGGCCTGGAGGAACGTTGTACATGGGGTCGTGATGGGTTGGACACAACTTCACAACTAACAACAACAAGGGATGGAAAAACAATAAAAAATATCTGTTGGAGTACAGAAAGTTTTTTTTTTTGACACAGAATGAAAATATACAATTATTTTCCAACTGTGGTTAGACAGAGCTATTGCTGTGAACTCATTTATAGAAAGTGAAGATTACTCTGAAAGAGGGTGTTCATAAATATAACGCTAGAAACTTTTATTATTCTGACTGGAGGAAAATGTCACTTTCTCACAACTACCGGTAGTCATTTTAAACAGTTTCATTATTCTTTGTACTATTTTATGGTTAATTAAAAAGCTGGTAGGTACTTCAGATATCATTAAATTCAGTTTTTTGTCTAATGCAAAAATTGCTACAAGATAGCAAAAATTCATTTTAACAGACTAATGTAAGAAATTGTCTGTTATTTGCAAATATTCAATAAATTCACAGCAAATAAAATCGCTACAAATTCACAAGAAATCGTTACAAAACTGCAGTGATTCACATCATTTGTATTAATTGACATCACTGATGACATATCATTAAGCAAAAGACATTATGCAAATGAAAATTACATAATTCTGCAACAATTTCTGTCATTATTTGCAAAACATCAACATGAAAGTGGCACAAATTGTGTCATTCCTGTCACATGATGTGAAACAGCATAATTTGTCTCATTTCTGTAATATTACTACAAATTATATAAATTACTGAAGAAATGTAGTCCTTTGCATTTAAAGTCCATTATATCAAGTCCAGTAACATGAGATTTCCTTGTTCTGCCATTCTTAAAATATTCAAACCCTTCCTGCTTTTAAGGCAAATATGCTTTTATGAATTTTCTATCCATTTATAGACATTCCTGTCCATGCATATCATTTATTAATTCCCTGTATCTTTACACCCACTTCAGAGAATTTGTGACTAATGAAAGGTTGATATTCCCTTCCTGTAGATGGCATTTTATCATACATTACTTCTGTCCCTCCGGCTAACAGATAGGAACTCTTATCGCTGATGATAGAAGCCATGATATGATTCCCTTCAAGTCTCTAGTCCCAAAGCCAGAACAGAATGTCAGAAATCACAATCCTACGATTGTGCAGTTCACTGAAACATCATAATCACAGGCCAACTGCCAGATACCCAGATTACAATCACATGATCACAGGGACAGGTAGAACTTCGAGTACAGTCATAAATCCTCATATGTACCGCCACATCTTTCATGTATTTTTAAAAAATAAATTATGCAAGTTTCAGTATGATAGTGATGGTATTTTTCTATCCATATTTACTGCATATTGCTCTTAGCTATTATGGCTGCAGACAAGGAGGGGACAATAAACGTACATTACTTCAAGTATGTTAAGTATATATGTATATTGAGAAAGTATGCTAGAGAATATGGGAAAGGATGCTTGAATATTGAGAAAGCATGTTTGAGATATGATGATGAGATATACTCGGTGCCTGTATAAGTTGTGCGTGTGTGTTTTATATATGTGTGTAACATGTAACTATATACAAAAATAATACAAAGTTCAACAGAACTCTGAATGAATATTACTTCTCCATGGTTGGGTAAAAGTTTCCTCTTTTACTCTCCAAATAATAATAACCACTGAAGTTCTACCTACCCTCTTTCTTGTTTCTCTCGGCTCATGTTTGATTGTAGTTGCTTCAGTTTCTTCTCCATTTCCTTATTTTCAAGTTCCAGTTGAACCTTTTCCAATTGCAGCTCCTGTACACTTCTAGAGAGATTAAATTCAGCTCTAAAACTGGCATCAAATTGCACTTTCTTTCTCTATTTAAAATATATGCAGTGCAGCAGAAAATGGCAGATTGGTGTTTTGAAGGGGTTTTTTGAAACCAGACTATACATTTGCAGCTTGGCTTTTTAATTAAAAAAAGAATGTTCTTTTTGTGCCATTGCAGATAAAGGAATTATTTATGAACAGGCCACCAATTTGGAACAAAAAAGAACAAAAGAAACGAAACAAAAAACAGAAAAAGGACACCAGAAACCACGCCAATTCTAAACACATTTACATGGTGGCAGCTCTCATTTGTTTCAATAAAATTAACTTCAAATAAGTGATTTTAGGATTGTAGCTTTAATGGTTAGAAATAGTCTGCATTTAATGATGCGTATAAAAAGGCAAAAGATTATCCAAGCACTTCAAATCAATTAGGGAAAGAAACTTACTTTTCCTTCAGTTTTACAGAAACTCCAGTTTTTGAACCAGGGAGTATCACAAAATCATTGATGTTCATGATTGCAAATTCAGAAAAGCTTAAAGACGTATTCAAATCATAGAGTTTTGAAATCTGTTTACAAAAGAAAAAAAAGTTTCACAATTCCATTTATATGTATAAATGGGAGAAAATAAGTACTGAAGAAGGAAAGCTAAAGGTACTGTTAAGTTTCACCAATTAATTAATTAGACAGTGGATCTAACAATACTGAATAATCTCCTTTACACAAGTTATGTGTAAAAGGCTTGGAAATAAAGGCTTGAGCTTAGCTTACCTAAGCTAAATCAGTGAGGCTTAATTAGATCTTGGCTAAGTTCTTTTAATTTCAAGTAGCTTACTTTAAACATAGCAAAGTCTAGATGCAAGCAATGTGTTAGAAAAGAGCAGACTGCTGATGTTTAGAAAACAATTTAATCAACTATTTATGTTCAGATGGAATGGATCATGATGGTCACTGTAATTGTATTAGCAACTTGGAAGTTAAAAGTATTCAATGGAAATACTATGCTTATGGGCTAGAATCAATATTAGTTCTTATGTTTAACAGCAATCTTGACTTAGATTACACCTGGAATTCAAGTTTGAGATGATTCTGTTAGCATTTGTATTGGACTTTTGGGAAACTTAGGCTAAGGTTATAGTTTTGTGATGGTTATGGTAAAACTTTCCCCTATGGCAGGGGTGTCAAACTCAATTTCATTGAGGGCCGCATCAGCATTGCGGTTGCCCTCAGGGGGCTGAGTGGGTATGGCCAGGGCGGGCGTGGCCTACTGGGTGGGCGTGGCCAGAGTGTGTATGGCCTACTGGGTGGGCATGGCTAGAGTGCGTATGGCCTACTGGGTGGGCGTGGCCAGCTCTACATCCTTCGCATCAAGGGTGCCTATGGGAGCCTGGGCAGGAGTGGGGCAGATCTGAGGGTCTCTGGCAGAAGGAGGGTCTCTGGGCCAAGGCAGTGGGGGCCGTACCCTCACTGTTTCCAGGATGGCTTCGCGGGCCACATGAAACCACTTCGCGGGCCGGATCTGGCCCCCGGGCCTTGTGTTTTGACATGTCTGCCCTATGGGTTGGATTCAGGAACAATATAAAATATTTGGTGGTAGTAATCATGGATGCAGATTAAGGTTGAAACTCTGCAGTGCAGTGAGTGAATATCAAATTGGCCAGCCGTGGGATGGATATTTTAACCCGCACCATGCCTAAAATCTGACCTTGATTCTAATCCACACACTAAATATTACCATCAATATTCGAAGTTTCCTGTAAAAATTACTTGATAACAAGCATTGTGGTAAGTTTTCATAAAGCTCTTTGATAAATGCAATGCCAACCCAGTCCTGAATCAGTCTAAAACCTACAACTCCCTGCTCTTTAATTCAACCCAAGCAAACTTTTACCACTAAAACTAGCAGCTGGGGGCTTTCTGACAGGCATGCATTCAACAGGGAAAACTGCTTTTTTAAAAAAAAATAAAAATAAATAAGAGATACAAAGAAGTGAGATGGCAATTTTCAACCCCTGGATATGTGCTTCGTTAGCAGCCCCTGCATACAAAAGGACCGAGGATATTGGGACACAGACCCCTTCCCCGCAAAAAAAAAAAAGTATTATGCCCCTTGGAAGTGTACTGGAAATAATCCAGGACCTGCTCCTAGTCCTCAAGGACCTAGGCATCATAGGAGTTTTATTACAGATCCAGGGGCCAGTCTGTGTAGATGGGCGACTGTCGGTAAATAGGGGGGGGGGTCTTACTCCTCTACCTAAGAGCCCTTTAAATTAACACCTTCCTCGCCAATCCCCGAGCAGCTACTGCTACTCATCCTCTCCCCCCACCCCCGGCTTAATTATCCCGAGGACTGCGAGAACCTGGCGGCCAGAGAAGGGCGCAGCCCACTCCAGGCTTCCCGGGCCGGCTTCCTTCTGCCTTCCGAAGCCGCTCCCGCCGAAACAAGCTAGCCGTTCCCACGGCAACCGGTCGCTTGGGCCTCTTCCATCTTCAAAAGCGAGGGGGTGGGCGGCGCCAGGAGCGTTCCATTTCGGAAGATTCCATTCTACGAGACCGAAGGGTGGGGAGGGCGGCATGCAGGCTGGGTCTGACCGCGGGGTTTTTTGTTTGTTTGTTCGTTTGTTTTAAATTCTCAGGGCTTGCTTATTTAAAATGGAGCAACTGCTCCTTTTTCGAGCCCAGCAGACACGGAACTGTTTCAAGACCTGGTCGCAACAATATGTACCATGTCCACATGATCACTAGATGGCAGCTAAGAATACAGAATTTCATAAAGTTGGGAACTGGCAGGCTGGGGAATTCTGGGAGTTGAAGTCCACCAGTCTTAAAGTTGCCAAGGTTGGATACCTTTACTTTAAACTAGTGCAGGGGTAGGCAACCTATGACTCATGGACTCCGAGGAATTTTGGGAGTTGAAGTCCATGAGTCATAAAAGAGCCGACGTTGCCTATCCCTGGACTAGTGTATTAGAATGCTTGAGATTGCGGGCCAGCTGAGCTGGAAGGAATCAGACTGAAGAAATTGGGGAAATGTATAGATGTTTCTGCATCTGATTAAATAGCAATGTTTTTCAAAAACTCCATTAAAGTGAAGCAAATTACAGCTCATTTTTCCCCCAATAGCAACTTAACAAAGAAAGCAATAAAGAGGGATGAAGGATAAAGGCTTCTTTTATATAGCAAATCAAGAATAATAATTAAAGAGTTCAAAACACAGGATGCTGGCAGAGTCTTATGTTTCTACTCAGCCTTCAGTTGGGAGACTTTGGCTTCATTGCCCTACAGCACAAAATAAAGGAATAGAGTCATGTGTATTTCTTTCTTAAAAGAAGAGGGTCAAGACAGAGAGATAAATGTTATTTTCAATACAGATAGTTTGTAAATACCTGTACGGTATAATATTGTAACTTTCTCCAACCAGATGCCCTCCAGATGTGTTGAGGCTTCAGTTCCTAGATTCCAAGGAAGCAGTTCCCATAAACCACACTATATGGAAATTCTGAGCAAAGCAATTCTAACAAAATCAGTAGGGTACCAGGATGGGAGAGGCTTGAGTACAGCTATAAATCTGGTATCCCTAATTGCAGTCCTGGTTGCTGAAAGGAATATAGCCAAAGGACTAAACAAATTGTCTGACTGTCTTTCACAAATACCAGCCACAAACTAAGATCTCTGAACCTGAATTAGAATGTTAGTACTATTAATAAACATTACTATTGATATGATGATACAAACAATGCATTTTCCTACCAATTTAAAACCAGCAAAATCCCTCTAATTGAGAACCAGTTTTGTGCAGTGGTTAAAGCACCAGGCTAGAAACTGGTATTTTGGAAGCTGCTCCCACCAAAACAAGCTAGCTGTTCCCACATTAGGCACAAAGTTAGCTAGGTTACTTGAGCCAGTAAACGCACTCAACCCTAAGAAGAAAGCAGTGGCTGACCATGGCTGAAGAACTTTGCCAGAAAACTGCTGGAAGGTGTCTAGATAGTCACCAAGAGTCAACACTGACTTAAAGACACAGATATATAGATATAGATCACCTTTAATATTACCAA